>NC_084848.1:3182734-3516734 GCF_033115175.1 Lepus europaeus | reverse complement strand
CCTCTCCATCCATCACTGCCCACCGCAGGTGTCACCAGGGGCGCTGATGGCCTTATAAGGCCTGGAGAAGCGGGGCAGGTTGTTCCATGCGCCCGCTCCCTATAGGGACATGGCAATGGGCCAAACGCTGGGCTGTGGGGGCCAGGAATCCCCTGGGAGCCCTCGCTGAGGAAATCTGGGTCTAGGGGCTTTGTGGGCTCAAGAGCAGAGGAGGGAGAGCCGTGATGGGGGCACAGGAGGGCCGTGGCCGCCATTACTCAGCTGAGAGGCTCGGGAACTCTGGTTCCCGATCTGTGAAATGGGGCCAAAAATCCACCCTCGAGGGCCTCTTGAGGGGTTAACTGATACCCTGGCAGCTCCTTGGCCCGGGCAGCGCCGGCTTTGGGAGGCCTTGACCTGCCCTGCCTCAGCCCAAGCTGGCCATGGAGTCCTGCCTAGGTCCTGCGGGGTGGGGGTCCTGTGGAGTGAGGGCAGGAGCACAAGACTTCGGCGGGGGGTGGGGGGGATTCAGCCCCTGCCCCTCTCCAGAGCCGGGCCCCTTCCCGGCTAAGATGACCTCTGCCCCACAAGGCACCCCCCCCCCACTTCTGCAGTCTCCCCGAGCCCTTCCGTCCACACCACCCTGAGAGCCGGCTCTCACTGCCCACTTCCGGGCCTGCAGTTCCCCACCTGCCCCGGCGGCCCAGACCCCACACCTGCAGCTCCTTGTCTTTCTGGCTGTTTCCACAAACGGTGGAGCTTCCTCTACTGGTGTGTCCCTCATCCTGGGCAGGCTGAATGGAACACCACACACGTGCGCGTGGGCACACACAGACACACACACAGACACACACACACACGGTTCATGGAAAAGGCCCATTACAAAACGACTCGTGAATTTCAGAATGTCTTGCACCCAAATCAGCTTATCTTGAAATTCATTTTCCATGAACTCTGTGACTTGCCCTGGCATCCGGGCTGGGTGTTGGTCCGGGTGGAGCGCGGGGAAGCTCAGGAATGTTGCCAGTGGACAAGATGGAGCAACTGGGGGAAGACACACCCTCCCGCAGAGCCATCTGAGATATGCCACAAAAGACACCGGCCGGCCCCGAGAGGTGGAAAGCAAAGACCGAGTCCCAGCACTGGCCCGGCTTGCTTCCCTGCCTGAGATTCCGGACTCCAGGCAGGAGTCCCCAGGTCCCTGGGGAGACAGAGGCTGAGCCCTGGAGAGGATCTGAGTCCCCTCAGGCACCCAGCAGAGGCCGGATCCGTGCAGAAAAACCTGTGCGGCTGCTCTGATCTGGGGATGGAGGAGAAAGGCTTAGGCCCTCCCTGGGGATCGGGGGGTGGGGGGAACGGGGTCCAATGCTCACGCAGGGCTGGGGATCGCATCTGTCTTCACCAGGCAGCCTGAGCACACGCACACGCACACGCACACGCGCACGCACACGCACGCGGTGTTGGGGGATCTGCCCAGGAGAAAGCACCTCAGTAATGGGACCAATCGCTGCTTCCAATCTGCTGGCCAACTGATAAAAGCAATACCCCAAAAGCTCAGGCTGCCCCAGGTAATTTAAGGGCATCCCAGAACAAAGCTCAGAAATGTGTACAGGACGGACGCCTGCATCCCACACTGGAGAGCTGGTTCGAGTCCCGGCACCTCCACTTCCAGTCCAGCTCCCTGCTAATGCATCCTGGGAGGCGGTAGGTAATGGCCACCCACATGGGAGACCCAGATGGAGATCCAGGGGGCTCCCGGCTTTGGCATTTGGAGAGTGAATCAATGAATGGAAGATAACTCTCCCTCCTCACTCTCTGTTGCTCTGCCTTCTGAATAGATAAAAACACACAAATAGACATCAAAAGTGTTTCTAAGAGCACAAAGATAGCCAGCCCTTGACGAGGTGACACTTGTAATGCCTGGCACACAAGGTTTACCAGGCGTCCAAAGAGGTGGAACCTGACGAACCCGAACCAACCCCGAGCGGACACACGTCAGAACCGCAGGAGGACACCAAGGTGGCCATTGTACGTGCACCCTGTATCCTCAAAAAGTTAAGTAGAGACCGGAATGCAGGAGGCATTTTAAAAAGTCTGTGGGAAAACAAAATTAAATAATAGGTTTACTTTGGTGCAAAAAAGCTGGAAATCCATGAATAATTTTTTCAAAATATGCATTTTTCAAAATTTGAATTGTTGAAGCCCCTCTTATGCAAGAATTTCCTTTTTTTTTTTTGCACCATGATAAACTCACCCTTTAATTCCATTTTTTCCACAAATTTAAAACTTTTATTTATTTATTTATTTGAAAGACAGAGTGACAGAGAAAAGGAGAGACAGACAGATCGTCCACCTGCTGGTCCACTTCCCAAAGGCCACCACAGTCCAGTATGGGCCAGGCTGAAGCCAGGCACTGGGAACTGCATCCGGGTCTCCCAGGTAGGTGGCAGGGCCACTCTGCTGCCCTCCCAGGTGCGTCGGCAGGCGCTGGATGGGAAGTGGAGCAGCTGAGGCTCTGGTATGAGATGCTGGTGTCACCAGCCTTGGCCTACCCCACTGTGCCACAACGTGGGCCCCTCCACAAACTTTTAGAGTACTCGTGAATAAAAACAAAAAAACCAAATCAGACTTCTAGAGACAAAAACTCCCATGTGTGAGGGGAGAATGGCATCGAGTAAGACCTTCAGCAGATTAAACACTACAGAAGAAAATTAACAGTGAATTAGAAGATTCAGCACCAGAGGCTACTCAAAACAAAACATACTGAAAAAAATATCTGAACACTTAGAGTAGCGTCAGCCTAATAACGCGTGGGTTGTGGGAGACCCTGCAAGGAGGGGAGCGGGCGGGGGAGCAGAAACAATATTTGAAAAAAAGTGGCAAAAACGTGTCCACATTTGAGGACAATTGTAAATGCTCAGAGCTAAGGAACATGACGAACTCCAAGCCCAGGAACCACACTGACACCTAGGACAATCCAATTCCCTCAAACCAGCAGCAAAGGAGAAAGATCTGAGCTGCAGCCAGGGTGAAGGCCCCGTGTGCTCTGAGGCCCCGGCTGGGGGCTGCTGGAGGTTTCTGGAGGAGCCCCGTCCCCGTGAAGAGGCGGATCCGGCCCGGCAGCCACAGCCGGGTTCCAGCCCGGCTCCAGGACAGAAACACGCACCTGCACAAGGCGCGCATGGGGTGGGGGTGGGGGGGCAACTCGGGGCTGCCTCTCACTCTTCCAGCACCCCGAAAGATGGCTGACTTTGCAGCCAACGTGCTGACAGTGCACCGTGGGGTTGTGACACATGAGGGGTCTTCAACGTGGAATTAAGAGATACATCAGTGGGGCCGGCGCTGTGGCACAGCAGGTTAAAGCCCCGGCCTGCAGCACCAGCGTCCCACATGGGCACTGGGTTGAGTCCCTGCTGCTCCACTTCTGTTGCCTGGGAAAGCAGCGGAGGATGGACCCAGTCCTTGGGCCCCTGCACCCAATAAATAAATAAATCTTTTTAAAAAGATACATTTGCTTTGGCACAATTTTTTGAAATTCATACATTCCAGGGGTCTTAACAAGTTTATGGAAAATATGTATTATGAAAAAAACTGTACATGGATTTAAATTGGTTTTGCACCAAAATAAATGTATCTTTTTATTTTGAAATGTTTTCTTATGTAGAAGGGAAAATTTTAATAATGCTTATTTATTTATTTGAAAAGCAGAGAGATAGAGAGAGAGAGATCTTTCACCCTCTAGTTCACTCCCTGAATGCTTGCAACAGCCAGGGTTGGGTAAAGCCGAAGTCACGACCAGGAATTCCTTCAGGTCTCCCACACGGGTGACAGGGACCTGAGTCCTTGAGCCATTATTTGCTGTCCCCCAAGATGCATTAGCCGGTAGCTGGATGGAAAGTAGAGGCAGGACTCGAACCCAGCACTCTGATATGGAATGTGGGCGTCCCAAGCAGCAGCCTAAGCCCCCACCCACAAAGTCTCCTGTTAAAGGAGAAGGTGTCCCGCAGCACAGACTGGAGGTGGAGAAAGGGCAGCTTTGTTCCACAAAGCGCTGTCTTACTTGCAGGTCCACGGTGATGCATTAACAATATGTACTACAAACCGTAAAGCAATGATCAAAACAATAAGATGATGATTTATAGCCAATAAGCCCACAAAGAAGATAATTTGGTGAAATAAAAATGTAACTAATGCTTAGTCCCAAGAATGCAGAAAGAGAGGAGAGCTGAGAAGGGCTGGCACCCACAGCAAACGAGCAGGACCAAGGACACTGGCAGGCACGGCCGGCACGGCAGAGCAAGACTGGTGCCGCCTCCAAGGAGACCAGGAGAGCACCTCTCTGCTAGAGACACGAGTCGGCGAGAAGCAAAAGCGTGGGAAGAGACATTCCACGTCAGCGCTAACCCCAAGACAGTGGAGTGGCCCTGGTACTACCAGCCAAGCAGATTTCAGAGCGAAGGCCACCCTGTGCTAAGAAGCTCACTTTGTAATGGCTCCGGCCCTGCACGAAGGAGGCAGGACAACCCCAAAGAGGTCTCTCTCCCCTCTCTCCCTCCCTCTCTCTCTCTCTCTCTCTCTCTCTCATCGCAGAGTTCCAAACACAGGGAACGGAGACTCGAAGAACTGCGGGGACAAAGGACCAAACCCGCAAGGGTAGGTGGATATTTTAATTTCCCCCTTTTCAACATCTGATGGAAGTAGGCAAAAAACTGGTGGGGATACAGCGGACATAGCAGCGTCAGCAGCCCATCCGACACAAGGGTCATTTACAGAGCATTTAGAGAACCCTCTGGAAAACAGCAGAATCCACACTCCTCCCAGCTGCTGACGAGGCACTGATAAAGAGCATGGTATCCGGGGCCGTAAAACAAATCTCAGGAAGTTTAAAGGGTACAAGGCATCCAGAGTCTGTTCTCCGACCGCAGAGGCATTAAGCGAGAAGTCAACAGAAGATAGCTAGGAATCCCCCAGCACTTGGAAACTAAATGACACATCTCTAAATAATTCACGAGTCAAAGAGGAATGAAAGGGAAAGTGGAAAGTATCTTCTCACGGAGTGGAAACTGAGGCGAAGCGCCTTAGGATCCGTGGCTTGTTTCTGGAGCTGAGCTGAGGTGCACGTTTGCAGAAGGGTGGGCTGCCTCAATGGCTTCCCCTGCCAAAGCGATAAACCAGAGGAAGAGCACATGAAGGCCAAAGAAAGCAGAAAAGGGAAATAATGCAGATCAAACAGAAGTCAAGCAATGAGGAAGTCAACAAAAGCAAAAGCGGATTCCTTGCAAGGTGAATCAAAGGGAAAAGTCTTTAGCCAGGGGAATTAGGAGAAAAGAGAGAGAGAATACAACTCGCCAGCATCAGGGAGGAGATTGGGTCAGTGTTCTCTGACAGGTACTGCAGGGCGGTAAGGGAGTTTGACCCTATGACCCTCAGTCCCTGTCTATACGTTCTGCCAATGGTTAGGCATGCCATGTCAAATTTGACTGTAACAAACAAACAACTGAAAGTTGTTTCACTCAGAAAGAAATAGGACAGTGGGTGCTTGGTACAGTAATTAAGATTCCACTTGGCGGGGCCAGCATTGTGGCTTGGCGGATTAACCTGTCCTGAGACACCGGCATCTATAGGGGCACCATTGGAGTCCTGCCTGCGGCACTTCCAATCCTGCTAATGGGCCTGGGAAAGCAAGATGGACCAAGTGTTTGGGCCGCTGCGTCCACACAGGACACCCTGGCAGAGCTCCTGCCTTCAGCCTGGTCCAGCTCTGGCTGTTGGGGCCATTTGGGGAGTGACCCAGGGATGGCAGGTCTCTCTGTCTCTCTCTGTCTCTGTCACTCTTCCCTGCAAATAAATAAAATAAACCTTTGTGAAAAAAATAAGTCAAAAATATAGAAGAGCCCACTTGGGATGCCCACATCTGAGTTCCTGGGGTCCAGGCCCTGGCTCTCCTCTCAATGCAGCTGCCGGCTCACATGCACGCTGGGAGGCAGCAGGGACAGTCCAAGTGCTTGGGTTCTTGCCACCCACATGAGAAACCTGGAAGAAGTCCTGGGCTCTTGGTTTCGGCCTGACCCACCCTTTGGCTGTTGTAAGCCTTTGGGGAGTGAACCAGTGGACAGGGGATCTCTCTCTGCCTCTTAAGTAAATAATAATTGATAAAAGAGAAGAAACAGATTACAAACAGCTGCATGGACATGAAAGAAACTGAATTTGTAAGCAGAAAGTTTCCCACAGAGAAATCCCAGGCTTTGCTGGTGAGTTCTCACCACCATGTAAGCCGGAAGTGACTCCACGAATTCTTTGCAGGGCTGGAGAGAGGGGCCGTTAGGAAAACCAGACCACAGCAGCGCGAGCTGGGGACAGTAGGCCAGGCCCCTCACTGGGAGTTCAGAGCCCCGAGCAAAGCCTGCCCCCCTGGATCCACAGGCACATACCAGGGGGATACTCACGGAGCACATGAGGCCACTCAGCACCATCACCACAACACACGGCAAAGGGGCACCGTGCCGTCCGTGTCACAGAGGTAGAGAAGCCGCACTCACTGCTGGTCACCCGGGAAGACCCAGGGAGAGCCTCCGGGCCGGGGTGGGCACTGTCCCCTGGCGGGGGCAACAAGGATAGGAAGCTGCTCTTCTCCCCTTTTATAGTAACTAACTCACTAACGCTAAAGGCAGAGTTGAGGGAGAGTGACAGAGAGAGAGGGGGGGAGAGAGAGAGGGAGAGATCTATCTTCTGTCCGCTGGTTCCCTCCCCAAATGGCTGCATTAGTCAGGTCTGGGCCAGGCATAAGCTGGTCTCCCAAACGGACAGCAGGGGCCCGGCTGCTCCACTTCCGATCCAGCTCCCTGTTGACGGCCTGGGAAAGCAGCAGAAGATGCCCAGGTGCTCAGGCCCCTGCACCCACCTGGGAGACCTGGAGGAAGCTCTAGGCTCCCGCCTGGCCCTGTCCTGAGCCAGGGGATGGAAGATCTCTCCCTCTCTTTCTCTCGCTCTCTCTGTCTCTCTCTGTAACTCACCCTTTCAAATACATAAACAAATAAATAAATCTTTTTTAAAAAAGAAAACTAACGGAGAGAAGTCCTGACTCAGGTTCCCGCGATGTCATTTCTCCTCCAATAACTTGCAGAGTGACACAACCCCAACAGGAGCTTTCAAAACAGAAGGTGACAAACTTCCTCTGAGGACATTCTAACATTCAGACGGAAACGCCGGAGACTTCGAGGAGCCAAAGCAGCTCCGAGAAAGAATGCGATCGGTAGGCTGACGCCGCCGGCAAACCAGGCCTCTCCTGTCCAACTCTGCAGAAAGCGAACCTGCGCCTCTGGGAGCCTTTCCCCTACTTCCGGGAGCCTTTGCCCTACTTCCGGGAGCCATTCCACCCACTTCCGGGTCAGCCGGGGAGCCTCTTGAGCATTTTACCACACTCCTTTACGTCTCAAAAGAAACCTTCAGGGGAGGAATGAATGGACGGGTGAAGATCCCACATTGGGATCGGGGTGCAGCGCCCCAAAACCAGCTGCGCCCCTCACCTTTTTGGGGTTCACATTCACCCCAAGCTCTCTGTAGCTTCCAGAAGACACTATGAGAACCGGCCAGTCTGGCATGGTCCTGTCACCAGGCCCCGGGACACCTTAGGGCTCCCCAATGTAATGTGTCCCTGCACAGACCCCCACAGAGACGCTGCCCCCCCAGGACCCCGCGCTAGGCCCCCCTACTGCATGCCCACATCTTTGTTTGTCGTTTACCCTTTTATTGTCTCCCCCCACGCCCAACAAGAAGCAAGAGTTATTCCTGTAATTGTCTTAAAGGTTAAAATATTATGACAGTTCCCTGATTGGGCTGCAGGAAGTATTAAACGAGCTGAGGCCCCGGGGAACGGCGACGTGGCTTTCTGGAACTTTCTGTGAAGGGCAGTTCCCCCCGCGGTCTGTCACTCATCGGCTCACGGCTCCTGGGGCTGTGGCCCACAGACCTCCCGGGAAGCCCTGCCTGCATCCTCCTGTCCCACCTAAATTCCAAGAGTTCTCCCACCTAAAGAACTGGAGGGTGCGGCTCTCCCTGGAATCTGGGCGCTCTCCCGCCCCAGCCCCAGGCCCCTGCCCTCCCCTCCCCCCCGCCCTCCCCAGCCTGGGCTCTGGGGCTCTGGGCCCCCAGTTCTGCCGCCTGGCCATCATGGTCAGAGGACTAGAATTGCGGGAGGCAAGGCCAGGCCTTCTCACGGCCCCTGCGCCCAGCAGGACAGGAGGTCTATGGGGAGGGGTGCCCTCCGCATACCAGGATCACACACAGCCTTGAGCCCCAGAGCCTGTCATGGGGGGCACAGCCAACCTAGATAAACAAACTGCCCGCACTGAGGGCTCCCGCATCCCCTCCTATCTCCCGGGCCGCCCCCAGGACTTGCTGCACGTCCCAGACGCTTATCTTGGTTTCTCTCACAAATTTATTGCTCTTTATCTTCAAGGCATGAGAACACCAGGCTCTGGTCATTCCCTCTCTGGACGGTCCCCCTTGTGCATTTTAAATGAATACATAAAGCTTGCATGCCTTTCTCTCGCTAAGCAGCTGTTGGTATTAACCAGGCTCCTGGATCCGGCCAAAGAGCCCACACAAAGATGAAAGTGGGGTACAGGGCTCTCTCCCACGCCTGCCTTCCTGCCTTAGGCTCCCATAGCATTGGAGAGCAAACCCCAACCCTGTAAATGCCACGGTGAGGCCTGAGATCTCAGGAAACCAAAGACGTGGGGACCCCGAAGAGCCCTCCCCAGAGCCCAGGAGGCAGAAGGAGCCTGCCCACCTCCCACCCCAGCCTGGGGCAAGATGGTCCCAGCAAAGCCTGGGGAGTGAAAGCAGACCAGTTCCCAGGAAGAGGGTCTCTGGGCTCCAGGGCTGCTCCCCACTGTCCCTTTAAGAAGGGGACAAACCTGAAAATGTCTGGGGACAGTGGTTGAGAAGGTGAGGTTAGGGTCTGAGGCCTATGTAGCCTCTTCACAACCCGAAGGGCTGGAGAACTGGTATTGAGGTTTTGGGGCACACTCAAAACTGGTGGGGACCACCTTAAGATTTCCTGAGGCCAGTGGGTGCTTCTTGCTAACGATGCTAACCCTTGGAGCAAATACAAGTGGGCATGGTTTTCAAGATTTCTTGAAAAAAAAATGTAATGCCATATTCAACTGATTTTTCAAGCACCCTTACAGAAGGGGACCCACTCAGGTGCACGGGCTGGGGTGCCTGGCTTCATTGCAGAGGGCTATGTTGGGGACCCAAGCCCCATGTCAGGGAGCCCTCCCTGGCGGTGCTGGGGTCAACTGTGGGCCTCTGTCAACTTGCCACATACCCCTGTGCCACAGGTCATCATGTGCTTGTGCTATGGGTCATCTTGTACCTATGTCAAGGGTTGCCATTGCCCCAAGCCACAGTGTATGCTCAGTCTGTGCCTCATGTCCCCGTGTACCTGTGTCACACTCCCTGTCTCTCAACACCCCAGCAGCCACCTTGTGCTCCTCGCTTAGGCTCAGTGGCTGAAGGACAGGGAGGAAATTGTCGTGTGTCTTTGGCCAGAGTTAGGGCAAGGGTTTGCAAAGCTCCTAGGTGGGTTTTCCTCCTGGGTCTGGATGGAGAGGAGGGGGCGTTGAATGTACCTACTTCTATCCGGATCCCGAACTGGACCGGGTGGGATTTCTGTCTCAAACTGCCCAGCCGAGCCTGCCTGCAGCTACTCTGCTCCTAGGAGGCCCGCGGGCCAGAAGGGAACAGCAGAATTACCCCACCCAGCCCCTCACCCCGCTCCCCCGCTGTCTTGCAAATGGCTCTGCCCGCGGGCGCCCGGTGCAGTTGCAAGGCACTCTAAGAGGTACGGGCTCGCCTGGATCTGCAGGACATTTTTTCCCCAGAGTGGATTTCCTCACCCACTCTGAAATGTCCTGGGCCCCTTCTGCCCCCCCCCCCCATCTCCCACCTGGGACGAAGGGACACAGATAGCATCAAGAGCCCCAGCTCTTTAGAGAGCTTAGAAAACAGGGAAGACTCAGAAGCTCAGAATTCCCGCGGCGGTTCCGCATGCCTCAGTTTTGCAAACAACTCTGTGCCCGAGGCAGGAGCCAGGGGGCCAGCAAAGCCATCCTCACGTCCCATCTGCGGGGAGCGAGCTGGGCTGCAGCCCCCTATCTTTCCAATCCCAGGGTCCAGCCCGAGAGGCTTTGTGTATCGGAGGTCTTGCACCTGTTGCTTCATCCTAAGTGTCCCTTGGGCAAAGAGAACACAGACCCGCTGCCGCCTGCCGTTTTTTGGTACTTTCCTGTGGTTCACCCAACTCATGGCCATTCACCACGTACTCGCGGTTCACCGGTCGCCTGTGAGTTACCACTTGCCGAGGTTCGCCACGATTCGCCAGATCCCACGGATCACCACTTGGCGTGGTTCACCAGTTACCTGTGATTCTCTGGATCCCACGGCTTACCGGTTGCCGAAGGTCTCCTGTTGTTATCGATTCGCCCGTGGCTTGAGGCGCGCCAGTTGTCCGTGGTATACCAGTTGTCCGCGGCACGCCTGTGGCTCGCGGCGTACCACTTGTCCGCGGCACGCCATGGCTCGCGGCGCGCCAGTTGTCCGCGGTGCACCAGTTGTCCTCGGCACGCTGGATGCCTGCGATTCGCCAGTTGCTCGCGGCACACTGATACGCCCTCAGAAGCCACAATGGACTTTCCCTGAAATGCTCAATTTCCTATCCCTGCGTGCCCGAAGGTTCGCCGTGGCTCGCAAGCTCTCGGGTCCCTGAGGTTCTTGGGTCCGTGGGTTCCTTCTCACAGCAGAGACCTGCCTAGAATGATGCCAGTGCGGTCTTCAGGGCGACTTTGTGCACTGAGTGTTTGCTGAAATTCTGCTGGAGGAGTTGCCCCCGCCCCTCACCTTCATGAAGGCAAACGGCACCCCTAAGCCCCAGATCTCCTTCCAGGAACCGTCCCTGGCCCCACTGCTTCTGTGGATGGTTTCTGTGGCCCCAGGCGCCCGAGGCATGGAGCATACCAGTGTGGTGTTCTGTACAATGGGAGGACAGAGGACTGTGTTCTAGCATTGTTGCCATGAATAAGTATCACGGCATTATTCCTGTGAACACTGACCTGCATGTGTATTGTTACTAGCTCCTCCTAGGAACCCCGAATTCCCTAGTGTGCAGGCCGGGTTTGGGGAGATCACACTGGCGCCTCCTGCCATCTAGGGAGGAATGGTGACTGAAATGACTGCGCCTGGGTTGTTGTTGAGGACCTTCGCCTACCCCAAGACCCTCCGTGTGGAGGGAGGGAGGAGACCAGCGGCCATGAACCAGTGCATTCCTTCCACCTGGCCTGGGGGCAGCCTGTCTCTTTAAGAGGACAAAGAGGTACTAATGCAAAAAGACCAACCTGCTGCCCCGACTCCAAGGATAGCCCCCCCCCCCAGGCTCTGCTTGTCTTGCAAATAGCTCTCCGCTGTGGAGGCCCGAGCACCTGCAGAGGCCTGGCCGAGTAGTTGCTGAATCCTTTCCCTTGGTGGACAGTGCGGGATGTCTGACTGTCACGGGATTACCCTGGGAGAGCGAGCCCAGGGTGGGCTTCGGCATGGTGGGGTGATGTTCACATCCTGGGTGCCCTTGGGGAATCACTGGCTTTGTGGATCTGCGAGGGGTGACCCCACTTGTGCTGTGCTGGGGTTGGCCAGCTGCCTGTGGTTCACTGTACCCCCACGGCCTCATGGGTGCACCCCCTTCCCCTACCCCCTTCCTGGCCCTCCTTGGCCTTCCAGCCGTTGGGTGTGGATCAGGATTTACCACAGTGCTTTGCGACTCCCAGATCCCGGCTTATCTACTGCCCGCGGTGCCTGTGTTTGGTGGCGGCAGGCTGGGGCCTGTGTGCTGCACCTCCCCCATGTGGGAATCTGCATTTCAAGAGGAATTGAATCTGGCTGCTCAGCTGACCCTCCCCCAGGGTTCTGGATTGCCCAAGAGCCAGAGGCTCAGGCCCGGAAATCCTGCTGCAGGCGGGAGGTGGGCAGGGAGATAGGAAGTGGAGGGGCTGCGCTGGCCCTCGGAGCAGGGCTGTCCACGCCTGTGCCTGGGGCTCCTGCGGCACAGCCAGGCGCGGCATGTGCCGCGCGGCACGCACTCGGGTCTGGGTCCGCGTGGGCGCTTCGCTGGCCGTGCGGCCCTGGTTCTTGGCCCCTGAGTGCACGGTAGTCACACAGCAGCGCCTCTCCAGGGGAGAAGTCGGAGCTGGAAGATTGTGCCTGTGCTCTTGCCTTGCCCCTCCAGCCCAGGGCCCACGGCTCCTTCTGTGACAAAAACTAGAGCAGGTCTTGTGCTATGCCTGAAGCAGGGAAAGGCTGGTCTGTGCAGTCGGCCAGGGGTGCCCTTTCTTCCCCACCTTCGACCTTTGCTCCACAGGACCCTGCCCGATGGGGCCCAAGGCCCAGCGCTGCGGGCTCTGTGTCCTGGGCTCCCCCTCAAGCCGGTGACTCTCCCTGGGGCCGTGGAGGAAAGGCCCCGCTCAGCACAGCCTGGCTGTCTGGTTGGTGCCACAGGGAGCCAGAGGCTTCTCCGGGCAGGCGCCTGACTTAGGGGTGGCTATCCCTGAAGCCACAGGAGCCCGGCCCTGCGTGGATGCCATCAGCCCCTTCCCAAGCCCCCAGGAGCCCACGTGGAGCCCACCCAGGGCCCGAGCCTGCCACAGACACCCTCGCCCAGCCTGGGGCAGGTCTGTGACAGTGGAAGGCAGACTTTGGTTCCTGCTAGGTGTGGTTCTGTCCCTTTAAGAAGGAGAGTTGAGTCTTCTACTCTTGGGCTTTTGGTCCGGGGCTGGTCTTACAGGTTTGCAAAAGATCCTGGCTATGGTGGGGGAAGGGGGAGGCCAGTGCTGTGCAGTCTTGCTGTGCGGCCCCATCAGCAAAGCCGCCCTCAGACCACAGCCACTTGCTGGCCAGAGCTCACAGGATGGCACATATGTGACTGGGCTCCATGGTGACTCTGAAAATGGGATCCTTTGCATGGTTCCATCTTGGCCACTTCTGACCATTTGTGCACCAGTGAGAGGCGTGGCCGCCGGGCCCGGGCACCTCGGCTGGCCTGTCCACTGCCCTGTGGCTCGGCAGCAGTCGCCGTTGCTGTCCGTGGCCACACAGTCCCCAGGTCTGAGGTCAACGGTGCATTGGCCGCATGGTGCCGTGAATTGTCCCTTCCCGGGGACCTGATGCAGAGCTGGGGTGGAGAAGGCCAGGCCTTTCTAGAATGTCGGAGAGACGAGATCCCAAAGCCACAGGCCTTTGTGAAGAGACAGCTCACACCCTGATGTCCATACTGACTCACAGGCACCAGAGAACAGCCAGGGTGGGCACAGGGGTGCCGCCTTCCTGGCCAAGGAAGGGAGGGGTGTATGGGCCCGATCCACATGGCAGGAAAGGTAACCTCCATACTGGAGGCTGACCCCAGAAACCCCAGTCTCCCCTGGGCTCTGTACCCCAAGCGGCCAAGAACTCAGTTCCTCCCTCCCCATGGGCAGAGGGGGCACAGGATAACCGTGGGCCTCACTCCACAGGGAGAAGTACTTCCTGGCCACATGGTGCCTCCGTTTCCTCCTCTGTGGGGTGGACGAGATGCCATACAGAGCATCCCTCCTGGGTGGAGGGTGATAAACCGCTGGGACCCCGGGGCCAGCACACCATGCATTTTCAGACTTGTAGCGCCCGTGCACGGGAGCCCTGTGCTGCTCTGTGTCTCCTCACCACGCAGCCATTTCTGCCGGGCTCAAACCCACGTGCACCAAAATGCTTGGTCTGTATTGCCAGCTGCCCCCCTCCAAGCATATCCATTCAGGCTGCAGAACAGGATGGAGCAGGGGTGAGGCGGGCTGGCATTCGAATGCCACATCTCCCAACAGTTCAGTGAATCTCAGAAAACAAGCAGAAGTCCTGCAGCGGAATTGCAACACGGTCCAAATGCGGCAGTGACGCGTTTTTCTTCCTGTAGCCGTGCTGCAGCCTGATGCTGAACCCTGGGACCCGGCACCCCAGGCTGTGGTCGGGAGCGGGAGGTGCTGAACTTGGCCGAGCCGGACGCTGGGCCCAGAGCAAAGACAGCCTCACGTGCGATCTTGCTGGGTGCACAGGCCACGGGTGCAGAGCACAGAAACCGGCCGTGTTGTGTTCGTGTTTGCGTTCTGAGACCCTACACAGCCCGTTAAGGCACTGCCCGTCTCGAGCGCCAGTTCACGTCCCAGCTGCTCTGCTTCAGATCCAGCTCCCTGCTGATGCACTTGGGGAAGCAGCAGAGGACAGCTCAAGCGCCTGGGCCCCTGCACCCATGTGGGAGAGCCGGCTGGAATTCTGGGATGCTGGCGTCAGCCTGGCCTAGCCCTAGCCACTTTGGCCATTTGGGGAGTGAACAAGCAGATGGGAGATCTCTGTCTCTCTCTCTTTCACCCTCTTTCTCCATCTCTCTCTGTTGCTCTGCCTTTCAAAAAAAATTAAAATATTTACACACACACACGCCCAAATTAGAGCCCGGACCTGAGCTGCAGAAATTGTCCGTGAGTCGGACCTGGGTCTGTACCGCCGTGCAGAGTGTGCACGGGGGTCCAGCCGGGAGGCCCAGGGCAGGGGCTGGGCACACACTGGAGTCTTTCACAGCCCTCCTGGGCGGGGCGCGCACAGTTTTGCTTGGATCTGGGGGTGGCCACGTGGCCGTAGGCTCAGCGCTGTGCCCTGAGCCAGCCAGAGAGCGTCCTGCAGCTGAAAGCCGGGCTTGAAGGAGCGCTGCTCCGGGAGGCGCTCAGCGTAAACAGTGAGAATTCTGGGAAGTGCACATAGACCCGTCTGTCGGGAAGGGGACAGCCCACATTCCTGCTTTCCCACCCAGGCCGGGGTGCCAGCTCCTCACTCGCCGGCCCTGGGCTGCGGAGGTCCCCGCGGGGGACCTGACTGAGGCTGCACGCAGTAGGTGCTCTACCGGGTCGCAGCGCTGCGAGGTGGGGCCCTTTGTCCCCCTTACTCTTGCCTTGGGTACCTCGTGTTTCTTGAGCTGAACCCAAGGGGAAAAAGGACTGGCTTTGTCGGTCTTGAAACACAGAATTTGTGACTTACAAAGTCTTTTAAACAATTTTGTAATAAATTTGTTTATGAGGCTGGCGTTGTGGTGTAGCAGATGAAGCCGTTGCCTGCTGCACCGGCAGCCCATAGGAGCGCTGATTTAGGTCGCGGCTGCTCCTCTTCTGATCCAGCTCCCTGCTGATGCTCTTGGGAGAACAGTGGAGCATGGCCCAAGCGCTTGGGGCCCTGCTCCCATATGGGAGACCCAGAAGAAGCTCCTGGCTCCTGGCTCCTGGCTTCAGCCTGGCCATTGCGGCCATTTGGAGAACGAACCAGTGGGTGAAAGATCTCTCCCTCTCATTCTCTGAGTAACTCTGACTTTCAAATAAATAAATAAATCTTCAAAAAGTTTTTTTCTTGGGGCCAGCGCTGTGGCATAGAAGGTTAAGCATCTGCCTGCAGTGCCGGCATCCTATTGGGTGCTGGTTCGTATCCTGGCTGCTCCTCTTCCGATCCAGCTCCCTGCTGATGGCCTGGGAAAGGAGCAGAAGATGGCTCAAGTGTTTGGGCCCCTGCACCCGTGTGGGAGACCCGGAAGAAGCTGCTGGCTCCTGGCTTCAGATCAGCCCAGCTCTGGCCAGTGGGCCATTTGGGGAGTGAGCCAGTGGAGGGAGACTTTTCTCTTTGTCTCTCCCTCTTTTCATTTTATTTAAGAGAGAGAGAGAGACAGAGACAGAGAGAGGAGAGATCTTCCATCCACTGGTTCACCCCACAAATGCCTAAAACAGCCAAGGCTGGGCCAGGCTGCGTTTCCCAAGTGGGTGGCAGGGAACCATGTGCCTCTTGGGGTGCCCTCAGTAGGAACCTGGAAGGGGGAGAGAAGCCAGGACACGGGGCCGGGCACTCTGCTATGGCTGTGGGCCTCCACGCAGCATCTTAACTGCTGTGCCCAACGCCCACCCCTGGGTTGTCTTCTGAGGTGTATGGCGCTCAGGCCAGGTTCCCCAAGCTCGGGCTGGTGTGGTTTTGGTGTCGTCGGTTCTGAGTGTGCCTGGCCCGGCTCCCTACTCGGTGACTGGCTGGCAGAGAGCCCCCACTTCCTCCCGTGACCCTGGGAGCCCTAAACAGTTGGAGGAGAGCGGCTCTGCAGCCGCAGGGAGGCGCGGGTATTCATGGACATTTGGCATGGATATGCGTTTTCTTAGTTTTGCATGGTGACCCTTCCCCCTGCTTTACAAAGGCTCGGCTGACTGACTGTAGGTGGGGAATGGGGTGAGCAGCAAGCGAGGCCCTGTATTTGCTCTCCCTTATCGTCAGATGTGCGAGGGCAGCTCAGTTTACCTAAAGGCAGGCGCCTCGAGGCTCATCCTTTGTGCAAACACTGAAAGGTGTGTTGACCGCTGGAGCTGAGTCTCTGAGGGCGAGGGCGAGGGCGAGGGCGAGGGCGAGGGCGAGGGCGAGGGCGAGGGCGAGGGCGAGGGCGAGGGCGAGGGCAAGGGTGAGGCGTTTGCACAGCAAAGCGGGCGGCTTGGTGAAGTGCTGAGACCCCAGGTGACCTGCGGCACGGTGGAACGCCCCTCGGCAACCCAGGTGGCGTGGCGAAGTCACCCCATATCGGAGGAAGTGGAGCTAGGGGTAGCCCGAGGCTGCCACGTGTGTGCGATGATGGCACGTGTCAGTGGCTGGCGAGGAGGGTGATCGGGCAGGCCGCAGAAGCTCTGCCACTGCCCCAGCCAGCAGGGCCAGTGGTGGGGACTCTGAGGCTCCCCAGCTTGGAGCTCATTCTCCAGGAGGCCTTGGGAAAGATTCCGTGCTCCGTGGTCTTGGGGGAAGGGTGGCATTGTCACCTGTTGTCTCTGGGGCAGCTTGGGTCTGCGGGCAGTGGGAGGCCATGCTGGGGTGACTGCCCATGTGCTGGGCACCTGAGCCCTGCTCTGAGAGCGTTCCCTCTCTCAGCCTCCTCTGCAGCCCTGGAGGGCAGGTGCTGCTCTGACCCCACTTAACGGGTGCAGCCAGGGAAGAGGGACTCGCGCAAAGCTAAGCCACTTGTCCGGAGCAGCCTGCAGCCTCACCCGCCTGGCCTCATGGCCTCCGGACAAGTGTCCGCGCCAGGGTGCAGAGGGCCGTGCCGCAGGATCCTGGGAGCAGCAGGCAAAAGTGTTCTGGGAACATGTTTATCTGGAAGCTCTGCTTTCCCACCAGGCTTGCAAACGGTATCTCGGCTCCCAGGCTCTGTGACAGGAGGTCTTTACCAGGAGGAATCTGGGAGTCTGGTCCCAGCACGGCCCCTGGGGCTGGCATCAGGCCAGGTGGCGGCAGCAGGGTAGCCAGCCTGGACCACTGAGGCTCCAGGAGGCCGGGGTAGGGGGGAGCGCTGGTGCACCCCACCCCCAGAACTGCAGAGTGGGAAGAACCTTGGAGAACCCCCGGGTGCCTGGGAACCTGCAGGAGAACAGGGGCTGGGCGACCAGGCACACCCACCGCAGGCCCCTGTGCTGGGCTAGCTTCACAAACATCACAGAGCGGGAGAAATGCAAGCGGCAGAGACAAGGTCTCTGGGGCTCCTCTCCCCTCCAGCTGGGGACTGTCGCACTGAGCATAGAGATTCTGACAATGAGGAGCTGAGAGCAGCCCCCCACACCCCCAGCCCCGCGCCGGGGCTGGCTGCAGGCCCACCAGCGAGGGGGCGAGAGAGCCAGCAATGGGCACGCACAGCGCCGTCCTCCCTGGCAGTCACGGCCTTGACACAGGGGCTCCAGGCCCCGTGAGGGAGGGAGATGGGGCTCCTCTTGCAGCTCCGACCCTGAGTTTCCGAGCAGCGGTCATGGGGGCCCCGGGTCCTCCTGGCTTTCCAGTGATGGCACGGGGGGGGGGCACTCCTGCATTTGTGGGACCCTCCTCGGGTTCCACCGGCACCGAGGAGCAGAGGTCACCAGGCTGTAGGTTCTGGAATGATCCAGACCTTGAACGTTTAAACCAGACGAGTGCAGGCTCTGGGCCCCCTCTCTGGTGGCCTGGACAGATTTTTGGCCCCCGCCAAAATCCAGCACGGAGCCTCTGGAGCAGGGTGGCGGTTTTTCAGCCGTCAGCAACCTTTCAGGTTTTTGTTGTTGTTGCTTTTTAAAAAAGCGAACTTTCCAGTCCTGCTCTACCTGGAGCCTGGAGCCCTGCTCCTCCAGTGGGGCCCCTCCCGGGGGCTCTGCCTCTCTGCTCTGTGTCAACAGTGGGAGCCACCCCTCCCTCGCCGCGGGCAGTTGAATGAAGCAGTTCTTTGCTGCACCGCGGGAAATATTTCCATGGAGTTGGGCCAAGAAAACCCCTTCCCTGCTCGAGTCTGGGGCTGGCCCACACCCAGAGTCGGGGGCCGGGCTGGGGGCGAGGGGCAGCCACGTGGCTCCTCCTCCTCCTCCTGGACCACTGCCATCCAGACCCCGTGGGGTAAACCGAGTCACAGTGTGCACTCCTGCAGGAAGGGAGCCGTGGGAGCTCACTTCTCTGGCTCTTACCAAGTGGGCACCCGTGGGGCCTCCCCCACCACCACCCGGGTGGGCCAGCCCCCCGTTCGGGAACTGTGCGTCTCACGGGGCGCTTGCTGGATCCTGGGCCTCTCCATTGTTCCCCAGGGAAGATTTTACGTGTGAGCCCCCCACGGAAGGGGCTGAAAGGGCGACTGCCTTCTCAGACAGACATGAGGGGTCCTCAGAGCTCCCCTGGAAAGAGCCCGGATTGAACACAACTTTGTGCACCAAGATAACTTGATCTCTCAGCTCCTTCTTTTGCGTGAAATTTTTACAGTGCTCCGGGCCGGTGGGGAAATTCACCAAAGCAGAAAGAAAGAAAACCACGCGAGATCCGCGGGGGTGTCTTCCTGCTCCTTCTGCGGGCCCCACTCAGGAGGAGCTTCTGGCCGGCAGTGCCATCCCCTGCCCCCAGGCCCTAGGCGCCCCCAGACCCAGGGCGGACAAGAGCAGTGGCTGATGGCTGAGAATTCCGGGGGGGGGGGAGGGAGGGTGTCATGGTCGGCCAGTGGTGAGGGCTGAACGCTTGTCCCCCTCTCCCCCCAACGTGTGTGGCCTTGAAGCCTAACAGCGGCATGGGAAGCAAACGTTATCCTTGACCTTCTGTGTCCACGGAGGGCACTGAACTTTATTTTTCTCTCGGTATCTACAGTTGGGCAAACTCCTGTATGCGAGGGTGGAGAGCTCCTGATTTGGGGGAGGTCAGGGTTGTCCCCTGGGCGGGGGAGCAGGAGCCAGGACTGTGGTCTGTTGGATAGCCACCATCCTCCAGCTCATGGGAAGCACAGGGGCCCCTGGCGCCTCACTCCCTCCTCCCAGCCTCCTGGGAAGACCCTCCGCCCACTTGGCTGAGGACTGTGGTGGGGTGGAGGGCGCGTTTCAAGGCCATGTGATGTGGGGGTGTTTGCGCTGCCAGAAGCTGTGCTGATGCTGGAGGCCAGCCTGGTACCAGCAGGCCCCTGGGAGGCTGTGGCAGCACCCAGTGCAATAGTGCAGCCGCCGCCCGGGGAACACGCGGGAGGCGTCGCTCCCATCTCAGGGTGCCTGGAGGGGCCGGCGCTCTGAGAGAGTGGTTTCGCAACAGCGCTGGGTCTGGTTTTCCAGAGGGCGCGTGCTGACCCCGGCCCGGGAGATGGACGGAGGAGGGCCTCACACTTCCGGCCTGAATCTTAGGGCGTTTGGACCCACTCACGGGATACAGACGTGGCTCGGGACGGCCCCCACGGCCTCTGAGGGCTCCCAAGCGTGAATTCAAAGAAAAAAAAAAAGGAAAGTGTGTGCTTTGAATTAGACGTATGGGGGGGGGGGGGGGGAAGCTGGTTGAGCTGCGCCTGGGACCCTGGCTGTGCGGGTTTCTCAGCAGGGACAGGAAGGCCCTGGCGGGGCCCGGGCCGGGAGCGATCCGGAGCTGCCAGGGTCCCTTCGTAGCGGGTCGGCCTGGGCAGGGGCACTCAGCTCAAAATTTCACCATAGGTTTGGCGTCTTGCAGAGTTTCTTCCATTGCTGTGGACCAAGAAATATTTAAGAAGTTAGGCTGTGAGCCCCAGAAAAGCCAACACAAACATCTGAACATATGGATTTTTCCTTTCCTTTTTTTTTTTTTATTGTGGTTAAACCATGCTCAGAGATTAGCCTGCAGCCGTCTTGTCTTTCTCCTTTGCCCGCCTTTTTTTTTTTTTTTTTCTATCTGTTTCTTTCTTTTTCCCTTTCTTTTAGGAAGCAGAAGGATAAACATGTTGCCATGGAGTTCTGTTTAAAATAAAATACAATGGAAAGAAACGCGGGTGATGAAGTAACCACATGGACGGCAGGATACACCTGATACTAATTACTGTCACGCAGAAGGTTCTGGAAGACATTTGCCTCGCCTGATGTATACATTCACATCAAGCAGAGCAGGGCTGAGGCTCCTGGGGGACCACGGCGTCCAAGTCTCTCCCCTTCCAGATGAGGAACCGGGGCCCTGCGCGGGGACTGCTGGAGCCGTGCTCCTGGGCCCGGTCCACATGCTGTCAGGACCACAGCCCGGCGGGAGGGGGAGAGAAGCAGAGAGGGGGAGGGGGGGAGCGAAACAGAGAGAGAGAGAGAGGGAGAGAGAGAGAGAGATGTGGGACTGAGTGGGGGAGAGACAGGGAGAGAGAGGAAGAAAGAGAGAGACGGAGAGGAAGGGAGGGAGAGAGGGAGAAAGAGACAGAGTTGGGGGAAAGACAGAGAGGGAGGGGGGAGAGAGAGCGAGAGCGAGAGCGAGAGCGAGAGAGGGAGAGGGAGAGGGAGAGATGGGGGAGACAGAGTTGGGGGAGAGACGGGGGAGAAAGAGAGAGACAGAGAGGAAGAGAGAGAGAGAGGAAGAGAGAGACAGAGGAAGAGAGAGAGAGGGGGAGAGAGAGAGAGAGAGAGAGAGAGACAGAGTTGGGGGAGAGACAGAGAGGGAGGGGAGAGAGACCGAGAGAGAGAGAGAGAGAGAGAGAGAGAGAGAGAGAGAGGAAGAGAGAGACAGAGGAAGAGAGAGAGAGGGGGAGAGAGAGAGAGAGAGAGAGAGAGACAGAGTTGGGGGAGAGACAGAGAGGGAGGGGAGAGAGACCGAGAGAGAGAGAGAGAGAGAGAGAGAGAGAGAGAGAGAATGCGTGGAGGCCCAGTCTGCGCGGGCCCCCCCCCCCCCCCCGGACTCCACGGTCTGCAGGGCGCCCCGGCCCAGACGCGCCCCCCGCTGCCCACCCCCCCCCCCTGCCCACCGAGGCGCCCCCAGCCCGCGCCCCGGGAAGGTAGCAACCGAGCCTGGCCGCGCGTGATTGGCCGCGCGGGCCTGACGACAGGGGCTCCCCGGGCGCGGATTGGCCCCGGGCCGCGCCCGCTGTCTCCGGTGGTGAGCGCCGCGGCGGCACAGCCTCCCCCGTGGACCGCGGCGCCGGGAGCCATGATTCCTCGAGACGCGCTGGACTTCGTGGCCACGAGTCCTGCTCCTGGGGGCTCCCCCTCTGTGGGGCCTCCCTCGGCCGCGGGCTGCGGATGCGTGGAAGCAGCCCCCCAAGGGCCTCGGGTCTCTCGGCCCGGGGCAGTGTGCAGCTGTCGGGCCCGTCTCCCACCCTGACAACCTCTGAGTGACAGCCACCACACCTCGGGGCTCGCTGGGCACGAGGCCCGGGAGATGTCCAGGGTGGGGCTGCTGTTGGGACTTGACCCTTCCAGGCTCCCCCCTCCCCTGCCATGAGGCCCCTCGCTCACCCCCACCCCTCATCTGTCACCAGGCTCCCCCTGCCACCCACCTGTCACCCCAAGATAGATCCGACGTGCCTTTCAGCAGCGTTCTGACCTTTAGGAGAGGACATTTGATTGACGGCACTGCCCACTCTGCCACTCGGTTGGGCACAGCTGTCCAGGATTAACTGCCCGGTGCCAATTCCCGGGGCGGGCGTGCAGCTATGTTCCCAACATGTGTCGCTGCTCATTCCCAGGGGCACTCGGGGGGGACAGGCGGGGGGCACCCCAGGGTGGGGGTACCCCCCTGTGCGGTCATCCCAGGGTGGGAGTACCCCCGTGCGGTCATCCCAGGGTGGGTGTACCCCCCGGGTGGTCACCCCAGGTTGGGGTACCCTAGACGGTCACACAGGGCGCCTTTGCTCCCTACAAAAGTACTTTGCCCAGAGGGACACTCCTGTCCAGAGTCTCACTACAGCCCGGGCAGCGACCCCCTGTGTACCCTGGAGGGAACGGACCGTGGGAGTGAAGGGACAGAAGCAGATCGGGGACTCCGGACTTGGGGTGCTGTTCGGAATCTCTGGGTAGACCACGAATCAGGTGCCGAGGGTGGGCCGGCTGACACTGGGGGAACCCCTCTTCTGGCCCAGGGCTTTAGTCTCCGAGCCCCAGCAATAAGCGGGGAGAACCCCTTTCGCCCGGAACCCGCACCCTCGCTGGCCCGCTCCGCAGCGGTCAGGTGTGCGATGCGCGTCCCGGCGCCCACGGTCCCCGCGGCCGCCCAAGGACGACCACCGCGCTGGTGGGCCCCCTGCCGACAGTGCACGCGGGCCAGGCTCCCGGGGAGGGGGGGGAAGCCCCCGGCCACAGGGTGTTGGTCATGGCGGCTCCGGGCACTGCGGCAGAATTTTTCCCTCCGTTCTTTGCTGCAGTCTGGGTGCGGCTGGAGCAATTTGTCATCGAATCTGGGGGGCTCATTTTTCCGGCCAATCACTTTTAGAGAAATGAGCGCATTGCAGCAGAATGCACTGACGTCAGAGACCACCCCTTCTGCGCCCGCATATAAACCCCACCCAGCCGGCCCCTGGCGCAGACGGCGGAGAGCGGAGCCGAGCGCGCCAGGCCCGCGAGCCAGGCCGCCGCTCCGGGGACAGCCGGGCGCCCACCAGCGGATCCCTCTTCGGTGAGTGGGTGGCTGTCGTGGCCGCGCAGGACGTGCGCAAGGCGGACGCCATCCGTTTCGGGGCCGGGCCGTGTCCTCCTGGACACGGCTGAGACACCGCGGCTGCGGACCTGCGCCCAGAGGCGGTCACTTCTCCCGGTTCCCGGCGTCACGCGTGGAATTCTGCGGGCAGGGAGATCCCTGCAGCTACCTTCTCCCCGGGCAGGCAGACCAGGGCCCCTCGCTCGTCCAGGCGTCCAGGGCAGGCCGCCCCTTGTAGCTCGTGTCCGACTCGCGTGCGTCGCGGTGCCCCGGGTCCCACGCCCAGGTCCACCGAGTTCCGAGGCGCCCCTAGAATCACGCTAGAGCGGGGAGAGATGCTGGCCGCGGCGCCCTGCGCCGGCCGCTGACTCGCGGGTCGGCGCCCTAGTGGGGGCCAGGCCCCAGGTGGGCCGTGGGCTTCGGGGACTCCAGGCTCAGATGCGCGGGCTCCACGCGGACGGACGCCAGCCGCAGCATCTGGAGTAGCCCCGGGCGGCGTGGAGGGAGATGGCGCCCGCGTGCAGAGCTGCCGGGCCCCCCTGGGACCCGTCCCCAGAGGAGGGGGCTGGGGCGGGGGTCGAGGGGCTGGGGGCGCGGGGGCCGAGTGAAAGCAGCAGGGTGTGCTGCGGGGTGGCCGGGCCGTGTCTTTGGCTCAGGGAAGGGAAATGCAGAGGAGGGGGTGTGTTGGGAGGGGGTCTGGGCGCCGGGAGCTGGGCTTCCGAACGCTGCACGGTGGTCGCTGCCGGAGCCTGGCATCGGTAGGCGTTCGACTTTTTGGTGAACTCGCCTTTTGCCATTTTCTTTGTCCCTGTCAAGGCCCCCCCCCAGCCGCCCCCTCCCCAGCCGGAGCTGGCGGGCTGGGGGGGGCGCAAGCGGGCTGCTACGTGGCAGGTTTCTGGAAGGTTCTCCTGTTGGCCGCGAGAGGGCGCTGGTGGCACTGCGGAATTTTGGGGGGCGGGGAGGGGAGGGGAGGTGGCCTTTGTTCTACTGCTGGTGGGGGTCGGGCGCGGGGTTTCCTGGCCACGTGTGGGGGCCCCTCCGTGGAGGGAAGGTGGGGGGCGCCGCGGGATCCGCAGTGCGGCTCGCGGGGGCGGGCGCGGACGCCCACGGCCTGGGGTCCCGGAGCCCCCGCTGGGCGAGGTCCGGGGGCCGCGAGGAGGGCAGTTCGCCCCTAGCTCCCCGGCCTCCTGCGTGAGCCCGCCCAAGTGGACTCGCCGAGGTCCGGCCGTGGCTCTGGCGTCTGGAACTTGTCAGCAGTGGCTTGGCCGCCGGGGTCTCCCGGACACGCGGGCGTCGGGTCTGTGCGGGGCGCCCGGGGGGCCTGTGTCCGGCTCGGTGTCCACAGGTGGGCCTGTGTCCGGCTCGGTCGCAGGGCGGGGAGCCGTGCCCGCGCTCACGCCTGGGACCTGTTGGGCGCCCCCCGCCCCCGCGGGCCTCGCGCCTGGCAGCTGCGCGCGGCGCGGGCGGGTGGGGGGGGGCGCCGCAGGTGGCTGTGCCGTCGGGTTCGGGTGCGGGCCGCGCGCCCCCTAGCGGTCATGGCGTGCAAGTGGTTGTTGGCTGCCCGGTGGGGCTTCGATTGGCGCATGCGCACACAGCTAACACTTGTGACCTGTCAATCAAGTCAGCCTTACCCCCTCCCATTCCTCTCCTCCCCCTCCCATTTCTCTTCCTCCTCCCCCTCCCATTTCCCCTCTTCCCTCCTTACCCCTCCCACCCCCAGTCCCTCCTCTTCTCTCCTCCCCTCCCAGTTCCTCTCCCCACACCCCACACCCCTCCTGCTTCTCTCCCAACCCCTCCCTCCCCGCCCCCCCACCTCCCCTCCCTCCCTCCCTCGCTTGTCTCCGCCTCCCTCCCGCCTTGCATCCCCGCCCTCCCCCTGTCCCCCTGCTGTTCCCGCGCTGGCCGTTAGAGGTCATGCAGTCGGTTTCTGACCCGGCCCCTTCCCGCCTCTTAGGGTCTCTGCAGGGATGACATCATCGGCTCACCCCCAGGCTTCCAGGCCCACCTCTGCTGGACGCCACGTTGCTGCCGCTCGACTCCACCCTACGGTACCAGCCCCCGCACCCCCCTCCCCTCCTTGGGCCACCCCCAGGCCTGCTGGCAATTAAAAGACAATTTCTGATTTTAACTGATGAACTTTATTTAGTGAACTTGATCTGTAATTGATGGCCACGCGTGCACCTTGGAGCCAGTGCTCTGACCTCCCATGTTTTGCAGAGGGCGCTGGGAAGAGCACGTCCAGGGACCCGGACGCAAAGGAGGACGAGGACCGAGGCCATCTACCGGGCCTGACCCGCCCCACACTGAAACCTATGCCCTAGTGAGGGGGCACTGGTCACAGCCCCCAGCCTCTGCTGTGCCTGTCCTTGACTCTGAACTCTTGTCTGTGTCTGTGCTCGCGACCTGGGGCGGTTCCCTCCCCAGGGGGTGTCAGTCTTCCCCGACTGACTGTCTCTGGCCTCACCATGTCCTGACGGAAGGATCCCTTTGGGGACCCCTCAGGAGGGGGACCTGGGCCAAGGGCCGGGCCAGCACCTCACTGGCAACTCCAAGGCCCCGGGTGGGCTTCTGGAATGCGCATGTTACCCCCCACCCACGGCATGCCCCCACCCTCACCCTGTCCTTTCCCCGGGCATGGGGACCATAGGAGCAACCTCCTAGGGTTGTTGTGAGAATTAAATGACCTATAGCAGCCCCGGGCAGGGTCGGGTATAACGGCGATCTGGGAAAGGCTTGGCGGCTGTGGCCCCCCGCCTCACGTGGCTTACTGGTCTCCTTCTGCAGCAGACTCCCACCAGCCCCTGTCCGCGGGGCGCTCCTCACGCCAGGTAGGGCCCCGCAGGACGGGCACGTGTGTGTGTGTGGCCCTTTCCAGAGCACTGAGTCCTAGGGGTTGGGGACAAGTGTGTAAGGTGTGTGTTGCCAGGCAGCGTCCCGCCCCACGGGGCCTGTGTTTGCTCTGGGGCTCTGCTGCCTCCGGAGGTCGGCGGCCCCTAGGAGGCCCCTGGGCGGCCCCTGGGAGGCCCCTGGGAGGCCCCTGGGCAGCCCCTGGGAGGCCTTACTCAGGTCCAGGAAGGAAGTGGGCGGAGTGTAAGTGGTCACTCTCAGCGTAGGCACGCGGAGGGCCGGGAGCTGGGATTCCGGGCGCCATTGTGGCCGCCCCGCCTCCCCCGTGGCCCCTGGCCCGAGCTCCCCCAGCAGTCAGTCGTCTGGCAGTGGAACCCTCTGGGGTTCCAGGTGGCCCCGTGCTGGCTTAACTGCTCCAAGGCTCGGCGCCTTTCACGGTCTAAATGGGGACAAAGTCCCACGGTTTGTGGCTGCCGTGAGGGTGCATTGTACACTGCTGTGGAAATCTAAGACCCCAGACCCCCGAGGGCCAGGCCTGTGCCCCTCACAGTGGCAAAGCCAGCACCCGGTAGGTGCCGCGTGCGTGCTCAGTAAAGACATTCCAGAGCGGCGGCTACAGCCCTGCCGAGAATGGGCAGGGTCTCCGAGAATGGGCAGGGTCTCCGGCCACTAATTGGGGCCTTCCCTTGGTCCCCTTTCAAGCCGGCCAGTTTTGTCCGGACAAGACAAAACCAAGGCCTCCCCCCATGCTTTAGAGAAGCCTGCTCAGTGTAGTCAATAGCCCCCCAGTGTAGACAATAGCCCCCCGGGCGTCTGAAAGGGACTGATGGGATTATGTGGTGATTGGAGGTGGAAGGGTGACTTGGGAGGTGACAAATGCAGTGGGCGGGGACCGGCTGTGAGCAGGGACCCCTTTGTCTGGCGGTCTGGCAGCAGCTTTGGCTGGGTTTGGAGGAGGTCCCAGGCTGGGAGTCTGGCAGCCCGTGAGGCCGGGGGTGACCCCGCGCGTCCCCCTCCGCAGTCTGGGGAGCCCTTTTGGCCACCGAACGTTCATTTGATCCTCACGACTCCCTGTCCTGACGCCAGGGCTGGCCTGCCACCTCCCACGGACTCAGAGGCTCTCAAGCGGCCCCTCAGCTTGGGCCCCCGTACCCTCGCCCCAAGAGGGGCGCGCGCGTGTCCCACGTGCACCCCCCAGCTCCCGACTGCGCTCCCTGCGGTCCGGAGCCTCCCAGGCTCCCCCTGTCCTGTTTAGCTCCTCCAGGCTCTGTGTTTCCTTCACAGCTGTGCCTCTCCAAGGCCTGTCCACCCTCGCTGTCCTCCTTCCTCACCTCCAACCTCCTCTCCAGTTCACTGCTCCTGACTCGCTCTGTCCCGTGGCGCGCCTCTCACCAAGGTAACGTTTCCCGTGGCGGCACATGTTCGCGCCCTGGGGACACATGTGGCCTGGCGGCCGCACAGAGCCCACACACCAGGTCTCCCAGCTTCTGGAACTTGCCTCCTCTGCCTAAGTGCCGAGGGTTAAGCTGCCTGGTGTCGGCACCTTGGGGTAGGCCTCTCTTGCTTGCTCTGTTGGAAAGGGAGGTTCATGGCCTCCCCTCCCTGCCCCCCCACGGCTCCGGTGGGCCATCCTGCAGGTAAGGCACAGATGAGCTGTGTGGAGGAGGAAGCAGGGAGGGGGGGCTGTGGGTGAGCACAAAGAATAATTAAAAGAAAGCATTAAGACCCCCCCCAAAAAAAAAAACAAACAAAAAAAACCCCAGAAAACCCTTCTCCTGGGTTAGGTTGAGCTTAAGGTTTTAAACTGATTATCCCGAAGACAGATCCTAGGAAGCTCTTGAATGAAGTGGCCCCATTTCCGGTTCTTAGCCCTTGCACCCCGGTGACCCCTGCCCTTGCCAGCACCCCCTTGGCTGCTGGTGAAATCCCAGAGGGCCGCCAGGGCGAGCCTCCCTCCCCCCAGCTGCGGCTGCAGCTTTCCCCTGCCTTGGGCCGGGGGAAGGCAGAGGCTGCAGGCCTTAATGAGGTGGCTCCTGGCCTCCTGTAAGGAGCCTCCTTTGTCTGGGGAGGAAGAACACTGATTATCATAACGAGGCGACCCATGGCCAGGGCCCCGCCAAGAGGGCGTTTGAGCCGTGCTCGCTCCCTGCCCCTCCCCTCTGGCACCCACCTCCTGGTATCCTCCTCCCCAGGACCGTGCCTACCCCGAAGCCACTTGAGCCCTTGAGATCCCCAGTTTGGAAAGTTCTGGACGCCTCACCCCAAGGCAGATCCGTCAAGGCTAGAGGGGTCCAGTGCACGTGAGGCTGTAGCCGGAGCCTGGGCCAGGTGGACAAAGCCCAGGGGAGGAGGGGGTGCCAGAACCGAGGCAGCAAATCAGCCCCCTTGTAAAGAATGCCCCGGAAGCTGGGGGTGACCTTCCACCCCTCTTCCAAGTGGCCAGGATGCAGTGGCCTGCCCCATCTAGGGGGGCTTTGGGCTGAGGGCTCAGGCCTGAAAATGGGTATCCCAAGGATGCCCAGCCCAGCCCTGTCCTGCAGGCAGGCAGCCCAGAGGCACTGAGGGCAGTCCCCAGAGCCAGTACCACCCCACCCCCCAGCCCAGGGCAGGCACGGGGGCACGGAGAGCGAGTGCGAGCCTTGGCGCCCCCAGCCCACTGCTGCAGGGCTGTTGGGTCCAGGCAGCTCCCTCACCCTCTCCTGAGGCCACTAGCCCAGGGACCCACTGTAGGAGTGGCCCCTGTGGGGACACAGCTCTTGGCCAGGTGCACAGGGTCGCCTACCCCCACGAGTCCAGGCCTGTGCTCTGGTTTCCTGGCTTCCTCTGTTGGTCTTTGGACCTCAGGTCCATCCTGGAGTTCAGGGAGCAAAGGGGAAACATGGCTTCCCCCAGGAGGGAGACAAGGGGCGCCCCACCCCCACCATGCTGCATCTACTGCCCCTCCCACTGCCTGTGTCCTCTCAGCTTTCCCTGTGTCTCCCCTTCCATCTCCAGCTCCCATCCACCTATCTCTCCCTCTCTGGTCCTCCGAAATTTAAAATGTGGCCCCTGGGGTGCCCTAGGCCCGCCCCCCCTCCTCTGGGTGTCCCAGCCCTAGCCTGACAAAAAGTGGGGCTCCGTAAGAGTATGTGGGACGTCAGTTTGGCCAGGTGAGTGAGTGCACGGGCGCGACTGCCACTCCCCAGCAGCCAGGCGGGCCCCAGGGTCAGCTGCAGGCCAGGAGGGTGGCGGGCGGGCCGGGCACCCGGGAGTGGGCAGCTTTCCCCCCGCAGCCCTATTGAGGGCTCCCAGGTCGCGCCCTGCACTGACCCGCGCGTCCATTCGGTCATCCAACAGTTGATCCTCACCGAGCAAGCCCACAGTCGTGGCCCCGGGCTTGGCACCCGCCACCTAGCTTGTCCCTTGATGGCCTCTGCTTCCCGGGAGGGGCAGGCCGGGAGGTTGTCCCAGTGCTGGAGTGCGGGCTCCGGCTCTGGAGAGCTGGCAAGAGGGTGCAGGCGGGCCTGGGTGGCCTTGGCCCCAAAGCTGCCCGCTGCTAGGGCTCTGCCTCTGCGTAGAGCTGGCACCTGCCCCCTCTGCCTCCCCACCCCCTTCCTCCAGCGAGTGGACAGCTGTTCTGACCCCTGGCCTGAGCCGCTCAGGGCCGAGTGGGCGCACGGGAACAGCTGTGGTGTGTCCCAGGCTCTGGCCTCACGGTCTCCCTCTCGAGGTGGGGTCTGTAACCTGGACCATGTCCCACCCTGACTCCTTCCTCCCCCTGGGGCCCAGTCCAGCTCGGAGCCTGCTGGTCGCTGGCTGGGGCCTGGGTCCCTTTGCAAAGCACCCAGGGCTGGGAACGTCCAGGGAGCTCCTGCAGGTGTCGCTCTCCGCTCCGCCCGCGGCCCCTCTTTTCTCTGCTGGCCGGGTCGACCGCCTACCTGGTGCTCTGCTTACCTCTCTGTGGTCACGGTGCCAGGCCTCCTGTCGCCCCCTTCTCCACCTGCCCTGTCCACCCAGAAGGCTGCTTCTCCTTGCCGTGCTTATACCTGTGGCCACCTGGGCTGGCCTGCTGCCTTCTGTCCTGCCCAGCCCGCTCCGCGATGCCTCGGTTTCCCGCAGGTTCCTCAGGTGCCTTCCAGGGTCTGGGTGGCTGTGGCCGGGTCCTGTCCTGTCTTGCTGGCTGGTGTACCCCGGTGGGTGTCACCTGTGGCCCGGCCGGGCTGCCTGCTGACTGGTTGGTTTTGGGGCTCCTCTCTAGGCCTGTAGCGGCCCTTCTGCACCTCTTCCTACCACGGCTTGCCCCCAGGAGCCACCCCACTCTGCTGAAAGGCCAGCAGCCGGTGAGGCTTGCTCCAGGCTGTGGGAGTGCGTGTGCGGCTTTTCTGGGTGCCTGCCGGCTGCATCCTAAGCACCTGCTGCTCCCCAGGGCCAGCACCATCCTCGGCGTGAGCGCCACGACCCGACCGGGACAGCTGAGGGACTACGGCTGGACAGATGGACGACGTGGGAGCCCCTGCAAGGACCCCCTCGGACCCCAGCCCAGCATGTGTGGATGAGACTCTCGCCGCCCCCTGGACCACGGTGAGTCTCTTGCGTCCTTGACACACAACCACCATCCACAAGGTTCTTAGCTAGCGCAAGCCTTCTCCCTGTCCGGAATGTGAACACTTGACTGGGGAGGGGGCCGCCTGTGACCTGAAGCCTCCTCCGTAGCCGCCCCAGGCGGCGGGGGAGCCTGGAAGCTGTCGCCGAGCCGGCTTGTGGGATCCATACCTGTGAGTGCACACGGAGGCCGCCAACGGTAAGTGGGTACACAGTACACAGTAGGCCCAGCTCTGCTTAGGCCCTCAGCACAGCTCAGGCAGGCACACAGTAGGCCTTGCTGAACACGTGACACGTGTGTGCCCTCCTCCAGCCCCCAAGCCCAGCCCGAGGCCGGGTCGGAGATGTGGAACCGGGAGCGGGCACGCCCGCCGTGCTGCTGGGGCGAGACCCCGGCCCTCGCCAGTGTTGCTGTCTCCAGCATGAGGCTGTGACCAGCAGTGGTTTCTTCTAAAGCAGGTCTGGGTCGCTTTCCTTGCCCCGACGGTGCGGTGGGTTCTGGAATGTTCTTGTTTGCTGAAACACAATCAGTGAGGGCTGAGGAGGCGGGGTCGCACGGATGCTTACTTGGGACCTGTTAACTGAGGGCTCGGGTTGGCGCTGTCTTGGGGGGGGGGCTTGAGACCAGGGCATGCATTAGAGGCCAGAGGGTCCTCTGGGTGGCCTGCATGGGGCCTCGTGCCCTGCCCATGTGACACATGGCCATGCTGGGGTGACTGTGGAGCCTGGAGTTGGGGCCCCAGCTCCATCCTGGGCCCGATGCCGGCCCCGATGGTCTGCCCCATGCCAGCTCTGTTTCCCAGGGTGCTCTCTAATCAAATAGGATTCGGAAGATTCAGGGCGTCTGCAGCCCTGCCCTTCTCCTTCTGAAATTGAAAGGGGACTGGCATCTGATTTCCAAACAGAGTCCATCTGTGGCGGCAGAGGGGCAGAGGTAGCCTGCTTGTTCTGGCTCCCCGGGGGTCCAGCAGGCTGCGGAGTTGAGTGTGTGCCCAGGGCTAACAGCGGGGAGGGGGCACCGGGAGGGCCCTGCCCCGTGACATTTGCTCCATAGCTGGCATTTGCTGAGCCACCTGTATACATAGTGACATGGAGAGCAGGCCTGGGAGGGGGGCTTCCCATGGGGCCCACGCTGGCCTCTGGGGCGGGGGCGGGGCGGGGGCGGGGTCACTGTATCCGCAGCCAGGAGGCAGCATCCAAGGAGCTGGTCAGAGCCAGAGCTGGGCACTGCCTTGCCCTGCCCCCCACGCCCCCTGGAGCGTCCTGGGTTGGGTGCAGGCCCCCCGGACGGGAAGGCTCAGCCAAACCTGTGTTTGTGGGCTTGTGCGTCATTGCAAACCCAAAAAGGCACCAAGGACTGCCTTCAAGGAGCTGAAGCCTGGGTCCCACGCACCCGGGCGTCTCAGTAGCCAGGGTGTTGTCCGAAGTGGACGGCAGTTTCTGGAAAACTCTTTCCGATGAATTGGTCAGTCCCTGGGTGGTAGCCCCAGCTGGCTGGCGAGGCCCATGGGGTGGGACCCCGGTCATTTGTCACCACGACAGACGGTTCCCCAGGGTCCTGGGCTGCAGGGAGAGCCACTGCTGCCCCTGCGTGTCCTGGGTGGGGGCTGGGGAGGGGGACCTAGAGTTTGGCTCAGACCCCGTGTGCCGCACGGCCACCTGCGAGGGCCCCCGCTGCCGAGCTGGGATTCAAGCCCCAAATGCGCTTCCAAGTACATTTCAGCAAATCGTGTCAGAACCTGGCAGGACGGGCGGGCAGCTGCACGCACGTGTTTCTTAGTCGCTCATTTCCATGAAGAAACGTAAATGTGTGTTTTCTGAGCAGTCTGACTTGCAGAAAGCACGAGAAGCAGACAAACGGCCCGTCTTTTAATGAGCTCGCTAGTGAAGTTTTCCTTGAAAAGAAGAAGGGCGCTTTATGCAGAGGGGGGTGTGGGGGACACAGAGTGAGGTCCCCAGGGATGAACGGCCAGGGGACACAGCCCTGGGAAAGCTCGGGGCGCTGGGGGCACTCTGGTTTTCAGGGGACAGGAATTGGAGTCCAGCTGCCTGGCTCCTGCCCCGCGGCCCGTCCCCTCTCCCCAGAGCAGAGACAGGAAGGCTCAGCTTGCTCTCCCCGCCCTGGCGCGAGCAGACAGGAAGTGCTGGCAGGGACCGAGGCCTTTCTGAGTGAGGCCAGGCCAGCGTGGAAGCGAGACGGGTGGGCTCAGGTGGGGCGGTCCCGAGCCTCGGCTGCCTGCGGGGCTCCTCTGAGAAGCGGGGCTCCTTTGGTGCGGGTGCATCTCACGGGTGTGCAACAAGATAGCTGGGAATGGAGGGAGCCCCTGGGGGGGCGGCGAGGGGCTCCGCGTGGCATCCCCTCCTGGGCACGGCCATGGAACAATGCTAGAAGGCCCTGGATCCAGCTGGACCCAGCAGCCAGGGGAGACCCCTTTTGGTGCCCTCTGGGTTCTGGTGGTCCCGAGGCCCCCACACGCATCCGCCTCCGTCTACTGAGCCCCATTTGCGGGCGAGTCCTGGGCAGGGCAGGTGCTGCAGGCCCCCCACCTGGCGGGGCTGTGTGTGGGAGAGGAGTTAATTAGCGCGGAGAGAGGGCAGCGGCGGAGGGCCTGGCTGACTTCCCTAATTGCTCTTTGGGCCAAGGACAGAGGCAGATGGCTCCCCCGGGGCGGGCGGAAGGAGGGCCGCCCGCCACCCTCTGCCCCGTGAATGGGGTCTTTCGCAGGGGCTTAAGCAGGAGACTCTTAGCCCCGAGCTCCCAGGGCCGCTTCAGACAGAGACAAAGGCGCGGGCAGAAAGGGCTGCGGGGAGCCCCGTGGAGTGGGCCACCTGGAGATAATGGAGGGCTCCCCTCCCGCGCTTTCCCAGGTCCCCTGAATGCACCCTTTCAATGGAAGGCGCTTTTCTTCCTCTGAAAAGCAGCGAACTTCAGTTACTTCCCTGAGCCCCGGGACCCACTGCCTGTGTGTTCCCCGCCGGGGGCGAGGGCGCGGCCGCGCACGTGTGGCTGCGGACCGGGCTTCCGCTGAGGTTGGAAGAAGCCGGGTGGCTGTGAACAGAAGTGGGATCACCTCGGGCCTGGTGCCCGTCCTGCAGCCCGGGAGACACAAGAAGCCGGGCAGATGGGTGTCCCGGGCAGGAGGCTGGCGAGGGTGGCCGCTGCGCCTGCCTGGCTGGGGTGGACCCGGGGTCATCCCAGTGTGGAACACCCCGGGAGCTGGTTCCACAGTCAGGAAGAGTGAGGGCAGGGGGTCCATGTGGCTCCCTGGGGCTGTGGGCAGCCCTGGGCTAGGGATGCCTGGGGCTGGAAGGCTGTCCCAGCCCGCCCTGGGGGCTCGGTCAGTTGCTGCCGACTTGGGGCTTGGTCTTGGCCAGTGTGTGTCCTGGCTTCCGCTGGCATCTGGGCCTCGGTTTCCCCGACTGTAAACCCAGGCCACCACCCCTCAGTTCTGCACAGGAGGGACTTCAGGAGGAGCATGGGGAGACGCTGGGCGGGGATCAGGGGCCTCCCCAGTGTTCAGTGTCAGGAGGCAGGGTGTCCGTGCCAGAGGAGCGAGGCCCCCTGGGCCCACGTGGGGTCCCCGCCAGCCTCTTGGCTGGCACAGGGGCAGGCAGCAGCCCTGGAGTGCCTTCTGGAGACCTGGGGCTAGCCCTTGCCCACCCCAGTTAGGGCTGTGACCTGTGGCCTTGCCTCCTGCCCTCCAGGCCTCAGTCTTCCTGTCTGCGAAGGGGGCGTGCAGGCCATCTTGTGCGTTTGGTAGCCTGTGTGCCTCTCCTCCTGGCACCTTGGGGGCACGGGCTCACAGCCCCTCTGCTTTTGAGGTGAGGAAGCCAGAGCTGCTGTGGGCCGGGGCGGCAGGGCCTGGGGGCGGAGCCCGCTGATGGGGGCCAGGTCCTGTTTGGCCAATGTGGTCTGACGGGTCCCAGCCGTCGGCAGGTCCTTCCTCCTTGGCTTCCCGTGAACACAGTTCTTAGTGGAGGTCAGAGCTGAAAGAAGCTTTTTTTTTTTGGGGGGGGGGTGGGGGGGTGGCGGGCCGCTGCCCCCGTGTGTGTCTGGTTCCCGACGGGTGGGTGGCTGGCCCGGCTCACGGGGGACTCCCGAGTGGTGAGGCTGGGCCTGGCCCTGCCTTCCTCGGTGGCTCAGCCACGCCTCCGGAGGCACCTTGGCCGCCTCAGCTCAGCTCCCTGAAAAAGCCATCGGGATCGCAAGTTCCGGAAAAGCGGCCAGCCGCCCCCTGTGCCGGCGGGCCGTCCCTGAGCCAGCTCGGGAAACATGCCTGGTCTGTCTTTGTGCTTCTGTGTGCGATGCTAACTAGCCGAGGGTGCCGTCGGCCAGGCCTGCTCCCGGTTATTGCGCCGGTGGGCTGGAGCTTTTGTTTTGTGACCTTGGTTGCTACAATACCTGCAAGCTGAGAGGAGGAATCGAAAAATTGCCAGCTTCAATTAGGCCGGCAGCCTGCCTTCGCCAAGGCTGCCTCCGCCGCTGTGGCCATTAATGGTAAACACGCAGCAAATAAGCCCTAATTCTCTGTAATTGCCCACTCCTGAAGCCGGGAGGTGACATTCCAGGAAGAGGAACACGGACACATCCTCTGTAGCCCAAGCGGCTCAGAACGCGGGGCCGGCGAGGGGGAGGGGCGCGATTCCAACGATGTCGCAATTACTGTCCCCACTTCCATCAGCGCACCCAGAGAGCCCCCCTGCCTGGGGACACTGACGGGGGCGGTGCTCACCGGAGACAGGCCGATGGTGGGATGCAGGGTGCATGTGTGCAGAGCAGCGTGGTCCTGACAGCAGCCCCGTCCACGGCATGCACAAGTTGCTCGTCCCAAAGACGCGTGTTTCTCCAGCAGCAACTTTCCCGATCCCCAAGATGGCGCACGGCGTGTCTGATCCCGGCGGGGCCGGCGGTCACGCGAGGGGGCTGTTCCGGCGGCTGCATAGGGAGGCCTCACCTTTCCGTGGGCTCCAGACGTGTCTGGATGCTAAGATTGTCTGATACTAAGATTTCAGCCTGGCGCTGCGGTACTGCGGCAGCACGCCAGGCCCAGAGTGGCCACAGAGCCTGGGCGGCAGAGCTGCGCCGGGGCCGAGAGGGGTCCGCACGAGAGCTTTGGTGGGGGAGGGACGTCCTGGGCAGGGAAAAGCCCCGATGTCCCGAGCTGCCTCTGTTTCCTTGTTCTGTTTCCACAGCCAGGACCACATGCTCGGGGCCCCTCTGGGCCCGTGGGCATGGCTGTAGCTTTGGTCTCGCTGTGAGCTGGAGGCCGAGGCGGGGCCGGGAATTCCCAGTGGTGCCCAGTGTAGGGAGGGAGGTCTGCGAGCCTTTGGGTGTCCCCAGCCTGCCCCGGGGTTGCCCACAGACGCTGCCACCTCGTGAGCGTTTGTTCTCTGGACTTCCTGTCACATCCGGCACGCAGGAGATGCGGTGTGTGTTTGGGAAGTGCGCAGCCGGGGTGGGTGTTGCCAGCCGCGCCTGGAAGTGCCCCCAGCATGCCCCAGTGGGGTCTTGGGGCCCTGGTGCTGAGCATGAGTTGGGGCGGGAGGTGGCGTGGCGGGGCTGTTCCTGGTGGCGAGCACTCTCCTTTCCTAGGGGTCCTGTGCTCGTGGCGCTGGTGCCCTCGCACGCTCAGGTCCCGCTCCTTGCCCTTGTGTCGCCCGTCTTCCTGGCCCCTGGCCTGTGCCACACCAGGGACACAGCCCCTCCAGGGTGTTGGTGCACAGAAGTCCAGTCTTCCCATTGCCCGGCCCCAGCCCTGCTTCCCCTCCGGGGCTGTGCAGGCCCCATTCCCACTCCTGTGCGCTTTCCCCAGACTATAGGGATGTAGTCATTTACTTATTTATTTGAAAGGCAGAGAAAGAGAGAGAGGGAGAGAGGTCTTCCATCTGCTGGTTCATTCCCCACATGTTGTAACAGCCAGCGCTGGGCCAGGTGGAAGCCAGGAGCCAGGAACTTCATCTGGGTCTCCCACGTGGGGGCAGGGGTCCAAGGACTTGGGCCACCTTCCGTTGCTGGATTGGATGTGCAGCAGCCGGGACAGACCAGCACCTGTGTAGTGTGCCGGCACTCAGGCGGCTTGGCCCACTACGCCACGACATTGGCCGTGTGTGGTTCTGCCTCAATACTGAGCTCACTCTGTCAACTCAGAATTGGAGGCGGGTGCTGGCTGTGCCCTGTGATGTTCCCCGGTGCCTGGTCTGATTTGCTCCCACTTGGTGAAGTTCGGGGTTCTGTCCAGGAAGTGCTGACGTCACCTGGCATCCTGCAATGTGTGAGCCCCGGTTTTGGGAAACCCCACGGCCCGGTCATCCTGGCTGGAGCCCACGCCTCTGGGCACCTCCAGGGCCAGTTGCACAGCTGCCCGGGGAGCACAGGCTGGTCCTGTCCAGGGAGCGAGCACTCTGGGGTCAGCTCAGATCTCACCATCCACCCCTCAGGCAGCAGGTGCGCGAGAGCGTGATGCTGGGGTCCCCGATGCTGCACTTGGAGAAGGTTGGGGCTCCCCTGCCCTGTCTGTCCAGCTGTTGTCCTTTCCCACCCTGCCCCGGGCGAGGTTCCGTTCAGTGACCCCGTGCTTCCTCCTTCCAGTCGGAGCCGTCGCCGGGAATCCTGCGAGGGAAGGGACCGCCGCGGACACCTCCCCCCAGCACCCCACCCCCAGCTCTGAACCGTAAGTTGCCGACGTGTCTGGGGGACATCTGCGGCCTCACTGCTTGGGGAGGGGCTGCCAGGCCACCCGGAGCACGGCACCAGGCAGGCCTCGCGGGAGGGCCGGCGCTGGGGGAGGGGGGCCCGGCCAGCCGGGCGGGGTGCTGACCTGAGACAGGAGCCCCAGCCCCCTCCACTGTCTCTGTGGCAGAGGAATTCCAAGGGTGGCCTCGAGGGCCGGGCCCCCAAAGAATCGCTGCTTTCTCGCTCCTGCTACTGAATGGGCCTTTCATCCCGGCGTCTCCCTGTGGCTCTTGTGCCGCAGGGCGGGCTGGGATGGAAGTGCCCCTCGTGAGCTGGGGGGCTGCAGAGGGCCCAGGAGGACACGCAGGCCGAGGCACTCGCGCCTCCCATGGGCCCCGAGCTCCGCTGACCTTCCCTCACCCCTGGAACGTCTGGAAGACATACATAATGGGCAGATTTTGTGTCTTCAAAGTTTCCGGCTAAACCTCTTCAAGTCCTGCATTGTTTGGGCCTGAGACGCTCGGCGGTGGTAATGGGTCGTTTCTTTTGTGTGGGCTTTGAAAGGCCAACATATTTTTATATTGCTGCAGACAAAGCCATCTATTTACCAACCGGCTCCGCGGCCGTCGTTTCCCACCGGGCCGGCCGTGTGCCGTGTGCGTGTCTGTGTCCTCCACGGTCTTGAAACAGGATTCTCATGGGGATGGCCATTCACGGGGAGGGGGCTGTGGGCCGGAGCGAGAAGCACTGGGGAATGGGGCCCCCCATCTCAGATCTGCACCCAGGTTGTCTAGGATGTGACCCCTGCCCCAGGAGGGTCTCATAGCCAACTGTTGGCCTTGTCTGTCCGTGCGTGTCTGGACTGGAGGTGTGTGCGCCTTGGTGCTTAACTCGGTGGGAGGCAGCAAGAAGTTCTGAGGGGTGCTCACTGCCCTGGTCTTCCTATTGGGAAGTCTCTGTTATCCAGCCTGCCCTATAGTAAATAATTCGTTGAAAGAATGAATGACACATGGGGGAACAATCAGCAGATGACTTGGTAAGGCAGCGTGTGCACCTTACCACGGGTGGGTGCAGGGCAAGCCTGTCGTTCTCTCCTTGGTGCACAGATGATCAGCACAAACGTCATTGAGGACCTGGGCTGCACGCAGACCCACTGGGGTCGTTCTGGCCCAAGGCGTCCAGCCCTGACCTTTGTGAATGCGGGAGGGAGAGACAGACAGACAGACACACAGAGAGCAGGGGGCTGACAAAACTAGGGGTGAGCAGCTGTGAGAGGGGAACCTGGGCAGGTGATTGAGGCCAAGCGTTAGGGTTGCCCCCGGGAACACCTGTTCCTGGCCTGGAAGAACAAGCGAGGCGCAGAGGAGGAGCCAGGGAGGAGCGAAGAAAGGAAGTGTCCTAGCAGGCCACGGCAGGTGCACCTTACCTGGAGGTCTCTGCATGGCTAAAATAGGGTGGGGGTGGTGGAGGGAGAGAGGGAGAGAGAGAGAGAGAAGGAGAGTGAGAGAGAGATTGACAGAGAGGGAGAGGGAGAGAGAGAGAGGGGGAGAGACAGAGGGAGAGACGGAGAGGGGGAGACAGAGAGAGAGGGAGAGAGGAGGGAGGGAGAGAGGGGAGAGGGGGAGACAGAAGGAAGGGGAGAAAGAGAGGGAGGGAAGGAGGGAGAGAGAGTGGGAGGGGAAGAGGGAGAGAAGGAGGGAAGGAGGGAGGGAGAGGGAGAGACAGAGAGGGAGAGACAGAGAGGGAGAGACAGAGAGGGAGAGGGAGCGGTCACAGGTGTGCAGATGGGTGAGCACTGGGACAGCAGAAGTGGAGCCGGAGAGAGGAAAGGATTCGAGAAAGAACAAAGTAAAACATGGATGGAAAGCAGGGATATGGGGGAAGGATCAAGGTCATGGAAGGAACAGATCTATGGGTGAATAAAGGGAGATGTGAGGGGGCTGAGACAGTGGCGCAGGCCCCCGACGAGGGGCTGGTTCCGGCTGTGCCGTCTGGGCATCCCTGCCCCAGAGAGAAAGAAGACAGGCAAGACAGGAGGTGGGGCATGCTGGGAGAGAAGAGGGAGAGCACCTAACTGGATGCGGGGCCCTGAAACCTGCAGTCCACGGCCAGAGACAGAGACACCTGCTGGAAAGAGAGGAAGCGGGAAGGGAGGGGGAATGGGGTGAGATCCAGAGTTGTGTGGGCTGAGGATGGGTGTCTTCGGGGGCGGCTGGGCTCCCAGCACTGAAAGGGATGTGCAGACTGGCCACACAGGAAGCGAGGTGACTGAGTAGGGAGTGCAGACCTGAGGCAGGGCCAGCTAGGAGGCAGGCACAGACAGCCCCCGCCCACCCCAGAGGGGTGCATCAGAGCACACATGTGCTAGGGGACTTCTCAGTGGGGCCCATTAACTGCAGATTATGATGTATCCAGTTAGGTGCACCTGCTGTCTAGAAGTGGAAAAATAAGTATTTAAATAGAAAGCAAGACTGAATGGAGGCATGAATGCCCGAATGAATGAATGAGAAGAAAGGTTTGCATCAGCTGTGGGAGGGTGAGGGTCATCGGCTCATCTCCACAAGAAAGAGAGAGAGGGAGGGTGCGAGAGTGGTGGCGACAATAAGATGGGCAAAATGGATCCAGGAAAAAAGAAGTGAGGCCGCAGTAAGAAAGTAGGTTGCACAATTAAAGTCTGAAAGGGGCTGGTTTAGCACAGTTCGTCGCCACTGATTCAGGTCTGTAGCCCCGGAGTCTGTAAACAAGACGAATAGGAGGCAGGCACGAGGGGAAGGGCGGGGGCTGGGGGAGGTGGGGGGGAGAGGCAGGAGGGGGGCTGGAGTCGACACCTGGGGGCGAGGGTCTTTCCTGACCAGGGCCCAAGTGTGGTGAGTAAGCAGTACTTGTGTTTTTAGATTTATTTCTTTATTTGAAAGACAGGGTTGGAGAGAGGCAGAGAGAGAGAGAGAGCAAGAGAGGTCCTCTATCTGCTGGTTCACTCCCCAAATGGCCACAACGGCTGGACCTGGTCCTATCTGAAGCCAGGAGCTTCCCCCAGGTCTCCCACATGGGTGCAGGGGTCCAAGCACTTGGGCCATCTTCCACTGCTTTCCCAGGCCGTAGCAGAGAGCTGGATTGGAAGTGGAGCAGCCGTGTCTTGAACCAGCGTCCATATGGGGTGCCGGCTCTGCAGGTGGCGGCCTTACCTGCTATGCCACAGCGCCGGCCCCAGTAAGCAGGATTTGTATCATTGATATAACGAACAGTGAAAGTTGAGGCTTGTTGGTAAATCAGTAAATACCTAAAGACCAGGCAAACTAGAGGTGTGACTTTGGATGCATGACTGAGAAATGGCCAGTTTAATTTATCCCCCTCCGCCTTCAAGGCTCATGAATAAAATGGCTCGAAAAGAGAGAGCAAGGAGGTAGGGAATGTCAGAAATCGTGACATGATGCATAGAGACAGTAAACACACTGCGAGGGATAAAGACATCCGTGAACAAGTGAGAGAGCGGCCCGCGCAAAAGGAGGGTGAGGAGGCAGCGAGAAACACGGCTTTCAAAGTGGGGTTCCTGCACTGCTTAGGTAGATCCTGGCCCAGTCCGCAGTGTAAGGAGTTCACGCACGAGAGTACCCCACGCGGACCCGTGTTGGGAAGGCTCCGCCAGCCCAACTGTGCTTAATCCAATTCTGTGCACCTGAGTTCTGCAAATAAAAGAACAGATATTGAAAGAGTGACAGAAAGGGTGAATGGACCCAGGAGTGACAACCAGCGGTGGGCGTGCCTGGGACGGCCTGGAGGAAGTTGTCCCTGGGGTCTAAGGGCAGAGGAGCAAGAAAGAGGGTGTCCGGGCGGCCAGGGGAGGGGGAGGCAGAGTGGAGCCGCGGGAACGAGAGGGGCAGCACACGCGTGCCCGCCGGGCCCCATGCCTGCAAGAGGAGGCTGTGTGAGGCTCGGCAGTGAGCTTGTGAGTCCTGGCCCGGTTCCTGGGGGAGGCAGGTTGGAGAGGAGGTGCGGGAGAGGAGAGAGGAGGTTATAACCGAGCCAGCAGAGTGACGAGGTGGCACCGGAGCTGCGGCCGGCATTACAGTTCACGTTCACACTCCGTAAGTGTGGAAACACATTTCGCCTTTCAAGGAGGCCTGACCAATAGAGGTGTGGTCCCGGGCCCCAAACAGGGCTGCGTCCTTTAGTGCTGTGATAAAATTAGTGTGCGATGGAGGCCCATAGGTAAACGGACAAATACTCACACGCAGGAGGGGAGACTGCCCGTGCGCATACGTGGGCCAGCAATCTCCGTTTCACACTGGGGGTTCTCTGATGCCGTATGTTCCCCAGAGACCAGTGATCAGAGTTACTTGTGCCCAGGCTGAGAGCTAAAGGAGGATCAGGTGGGGCCGTGAGGGTGAATGAATGAATGAATGGCCAGCGATGAGGGTGTGGCGAGAGGCCTGGGGTGGGAAGAGATGGGCAGGACCTGAAAAAGGGGTAGGGAACAGAACACCTAATACATGAATAGGATTTGGGAAGGAGGTCTGCATGGGCCGGGGGTTCCCATGAACTTAGACCACAGGCAGAGGAATTGAGCTTGAATGAATGAATGACGGAAGAAAGGAGAGAGGGGAGGGAGGAAAGCCCACAGTGCCCCTGGCAGGCAGGTGGAGGTGACCCCGGGGGGCCCTGGGAGCTGCTGGCACTGCTGGCTGTGGACCCTCTCACTCTCAGTGTCCCCATCTGCAGACCTGGAGTGGGATCAGCCCCTGCTTGGGTTGATGCTGGGAGAAATGTCCATCTCTGTGGGCAGTGCCCTGTCTGGCCCTGGAGAGGTGGGAAGGACGCAGGTGCTGGGCCCTGCAGAGGGTTGCGTGGACAAGGGGTGCTCCGCCTGCTGGGCGGCTTGGCCCCTCCCGTAGGCTCCCCCTGTGGCGGGGGGGAGGGGGGGGGGGTCCTACCTGCCAGGGAGCAGCAGGCCCTGGGTGGTGCTGCCTGGTGTGACTGCCAGGCACAGTGTGGGTGCTGGTGTAGGGGACGGGGGAGAAGGTCCCAGAAGGACAGCCCACGAACCCAGGTCCCAGGACACGTCCCAGGTCCTTGGACACGTGCCCACGCAGGGCACCTGCCTTCTCAGTGTGGGGGACCTGGGGCAGGTGCCTCAGTTTCCACAAGTGGTCTGGGCATTCTGGGCCCCTTGTCCTGCCATCCCCAGAGCCCGTTTCAAGGCCCCTCTGTCTTCCCCACTGTTCTGTGCCATGTTCTGTACTCGGAGGCCGGGGCGTTCGCACTCTGTCTGCCGTCCTCCGGCTCGGCCGGGGCTGCGTGGCACAGCCTGGAGAGTGGTGTGGACGCACATCCTCCTCTCCGCAGTGGGCGGGGTGTGTGCCTGTGCATCAGGGAAGGAAAGCACCGCACTCCATGTCTCAGTTCCTAGCTTGTGAGAATATGCGTAATACAAGAGTTGTTAGCCAGTGCTGGAGCAGCAGGGGCATGGCTGGGGCCCAGGAAATGCAGCAGGGACCACGTGGAGTTGGGGAGCTGGGGTGGGCCGGTTTGTGGCAAGGAGACGGTGCTGAGTGACTCTGGAGCCACCGAGGAGGGTGGGTGTGGCCAGGTGCAGGTGCAGGAGGAGCTGTGGCTCCCCCAGGTACTGAAGGTCTGAGTTGAAGCAGTGACTTGGGGGGCACGAGACTGAAATCATGGGGTCAGAGGAGTGTGGGAGGGAGGGAGTAGGAGAGGCAGAGGGGGTGGTAGAAGACACAAGATGGAGGACACGGAATTCAGGTCTCCGTGTGGGTCATGTGAGCAGAGCCACGGGCTCTTGACGTGCTGAGGCCGCAGGGTCTGTGCAGCTCCTCTCCCTGGGGACGCCTGTTGAGATTCTTATCTCATAGGCCTGGATGGATGTTTTAAATGCCTTTTTTTTTTTCATGAACATCCTTTCCATCTTCTTAGTATCTGAGCTCTGTCATTACCCATGGTTTTTGCACCCTGTCTTTTCCACTTTGTAGTCTGCCATCAACATTTTGCTTTCCATCATCATCATCGTCTCCCTGGCTGGCTGCACTGCCTCCCCCTGAGTGGCTGTGACCTCATTTACAAAAACCATTTCATAATTGTTCTGCGCGGTTCCTCTTGTTTTCCGTGTCATCACGACGCCAACAGCTAGTGGCTTAGCCACCTGCTGGCTTTCGTTCCTTTCTTGCACCCAGCAGCGGTCACTGCTCCGTCCCACGTCCCTTTCTCCTGCCAGACTGAGCCTGGGCAGGGCGAGGGGCTCCCCTGGAGGGCGGGTACCTCCAGTGCCCGATGTCTTGTAGCCAGAGTAAGCGTTTGTGGGCTGAGTGGCTGGAAGGGGAGGTGAGGAAGTGAGCGAGTAGGGGGTTGGCTGATGGATGAGAGGTTGCGCGTGGTGAGCGGGTGGTTTGGTGCAGGAATGAGCGTCCTGGGTTTCAGTTGCATGGATGCTGGCGGACATCAGGAGGTGTATAGCGTTGTGTAATGTCTAGCACTGTGGTAAGATGCTGCAGGTTGCAACACGCCTTTGCATCTTTGTGACTTGCTCGCTTTGATCACTGCTCAAGGTCTCTTAACAAATTGTATTTTGCCCTCTGGGAACCATTTGTCCGCGTCCTTTGGGTCTTGGCTTTCTGGAGAGCCTGGCCGAGGGCGTCCTTGGCACATAGGGGATCCTCCGTTAGTGGAGGCGTCTGGGGAGCCGGCCTGGCAGCTGCTGGGAGAGACTGATGGAGGTTCAGGTAGAGAAGGGTGGGGTGGTCTCGGTGGCCTTCTGTGGCCTAGGATTTGCTTGCCCCTGCGCGGTGTGTGACGGGGACAAGGCCCCGTTCCGCCTGGCAGGTAGGGAGGGGACTTTGGAGTTTGTGCCCCGGGGCGTGCCTGTGCACCCTCTGTAACTCCTGCGGACAGGAATGTCTCTAGGACCGCCCTCCCAGACAGCCAGTGCCTTGTCCTGCTGGTCAGTGGGCTTCTCACGTGCCCACCGTCAGACTGCCCTGTCCCGGGAGGGCCCGTGAGGGTCCCGAGGCCTGGCCAGCACGCATCCCCTCCGCGTGCTCTGTGGGTCTTGCTGATGAACAGGGCGCGTGGGGTGAGGATGCGTGGAGACCCTTCCGTTCTTCTTCACCCGGGGCAAGACCCCCTCATGTCCTGCCCCCCAGTTCCCAGGGCTCAGCAGGTCACAGCCATCAGGGAGGGCCTGCTACCCAAGGTGAGCTGCCCTGACCTTTGCCCCTCTACTATGGAACTGAGCACGTGTGCCTGTGTCGGGGTCCTCAACCCCACGAGGCATCTCGGGAGGCCAGTGATGTGGTTTCTGTGTGGCTCCCACTCATCCGTCCGTCTGTCCTCCGTCCATCTGAGAATTTGGCCTCCGGCCTTGGCTGGGCATTGCTGTCCCTCCCCCGTCCCCAAAGCAAACCTTTCCGTGGGTGCCAGGCTGTGTGGTGCCGTGGGCTGTGGTCATGAAGCCAACACCTGTCACTGCTCTGAGCACGTCCCATCTGGGTCTCGTCTGCCATGGGCGTTGCCCCGGCTTCTCCCCATCTGCTGACCCATGCATCACCTGGCAGGACCCTGCTCCAGGGGCAGGGCCCTGAGCAGCCAGCGAGGGGCGGAGCGCTCTCCCCAGGCCCCGCCCTGCCTGGCGCACGGTCCTGGCCCCCAGCTTTGCCTGCAGCCCTGTCGCTTCCCCCACCGGCGGGCAGTGGTTGTGACCCCCCCCCCCATTCCTTCATTCGTTCCTTCACTCACAGCCACAGACAATTCTAGAAACCTCAAGTGCTATGCTAGAGCCGCCTCCCGCGGCCCCGCCCGGCCGCGGCCGTGTCCCTGTGTCAGGGTCCGGCCGAGACACTTGATTCTGCCCCAGCTCCCAGCTCTGGGCTTGGCTGCTCGTTTGATTGCTGCGCCCTCGCTGTGTTCCGGACAAAACTGCACTGATTAGTAATCAGCGCGCTGTCCCTGGCTGCTCAGAAATCGCAGCCCGTGGCCTGGAGAGTCCCGAGCGAGAGCCGCCGGAGGTAGATGAGCGTCGCTCCGGCGGGAGCAGGCTTTCAAGCCATTAGGACACGCGGTCCTTCAAAGGGCGATCTTGGAGCCGTTCCTGTCCCCTTGCTCAGGTCTATTTAGAGAAAAGTGGGGGCGATGATTGCCCGTGTGGGTGACGGGGGCTCTGCCCCACGCCAGACCTGGGCGGCCAAGGCACGTGGCACTTCTGCTGCTCTGAGTATTGCCCTGGGGGCAGTCGGGGAGGTCCCGAGCTCAGAAGGGCCATGGGGTGTGGGTCTCTTAGAATTCCAGACTTAGAATTCGTGGCACTGGAGGAGCGGTGCGGGGGACAAGAGTCAGGACCCCGGAGCTGGACAAATAGGGGTGCAAGCTGACTGGGAGAGCTCCAGTCTGCCTGCTGGGGTGGTGCCACGCCCCTGGGGGAGGGCGCGGGGAGGGTGGGGCTGTGTGGGACGGGGCACTGTAATGGGAAGTCATTCTGTTCAGAACACACAGGGGTGTATCACGGGAAGCAGTGCTAAATCCCTGTGTGTTTAAGATGAGAAAGGAGTGACTGGCAGGAACTTTGATGCTAGGGTTGGGAGACTGGGCTGGGGCCCTGGAGCCCCTGGGGGTAGGGGTGCACTCATGCCCGCCTCCTCTGTGAGTCGGGGAGACGCCTGGGTGAGCCTTGTAAGTGCCCCGCTGCACCCGCCCCTGCGTCTGGGCTGTGGGCAGCAGCCACAGTGTCCACCTTCCAGATTCCCCTCACAACTGGGCTCCGGCTGGCTCCTCCCAGCGTCCCCTCTGCCACCGACAGCATTCAGGCTGAACCCTGGGCAGTCTGGGTGCCTCCTACAGGGCGGGTGGGTGTGCAGGACTCTCCCCTAGATTGTATCTTGTTAGATTGTAGCCTGTGCGGGGTTCTGAGGCTGGTCGTGCAGTAGAACGGCTGTGGCAGGACCTTCTGTGGTCTGTGTTGGAAGAGCCTGGTCTTTGGGGTCTGGCCACCCCAGTGTGGGAGTGACGTGGGTCTTTGGGATCTGGCCGCCCCACTGTGGGGCGAGTGACGTGGGTCCCCAGCGAGCCTACCTGGTAGGGTTGTTGCGATGCGGGGAGCAGTGCTGAGGGCTGGCTTTCCGGGATGCCTGTCTTTGGGTTGTCTGAGGCACCAGCAACGCCCTTCTTAGCTCCAAGTGCACCTTGTGTCCCGCGTCCGCAGGTGTTTGGGTACATAACTGTTGATCGACATGAAGTCTCCCTCCTTCCTCCCAAGGTCCCCTTGCCCTCCCGTGTGCCAGGGGCCACGTGCTCTGGGCTTGCCAGTTCTGTGAGTGCCACAGGGGTCCATTCTGCATCCCCTGGTCTAGTTGGCTGGGGAGGGGCGAGCAGGAGGCGCCGCATTTGCTCGCTCTCCTTTTCCTCCTTGTCCTCAGCACCAGGCTTGGGGCTCTTGCACCGTCCCCTACCCTAGCTGGGGACTGAGCCAGGGACAGGTTTAACAGTCCTGCGTGGACAGCTCTTCCAGCTTCATCCCCGAAGGCCCCTTGGTCCCACAGGCCCACCCCTGCGCACCCCGATGTGTCCCGATCCCTGCACCCACCCCACTTCCATCCTTGCCTGGGCAGAGGGACTGCTGAGATGGGTGGGGCTGGGCCACTGCCTCTGCACTCAGACCCCTGCCCCAGTCACTGGATTCCTTCACACCGGGGAGAGAACGCCGCCCTCACACCCACCCCCACCCCACAGAAGCCCCCCCCCCATTGCTGCTTTTCCCTCTGGCTTTCACCGCCTCAGTGGCCTGGTGCTGGCCTGCCTTTGTGGCCTTGATCTTGTCGCCGGGGCTCTCCTGCAGCCACCCAAGTGTTGGCTGTGCAGTTGGCCGCCACACCTTTGCCCTGCTGTGCCCACCGTTGGGGGCACCAGCCGAGGGTCCCTTGCAGTGAGGCTTCCGGTGTCTTCCCTAGGTCTGCCCCTGTCCCCGGTAGGGATGAGGGTTTTGGGCCTGCGTGTGGGTGTCTGCTGCTGGCCTCAGACCTGTGTGTGACCCAGGCGGGAAGGCTCCCTGAGGTGCTGGGCCCTGCCCTGGGGTGGGAGCCCAGGCTGGGCCACACTGCTCTCACCCTTCCCAGCTCTGCTTCCTGCCCCAGTGGTGCTCAATAGATGCTCGCTGCCCGAGGAGGGGCTGGTGGTCTAGACTGGCTGATGCCAGGGTGTTGTCTCTTGGCGGAAGGGTGTTTCCTGCGAGCACGGGAGGCCGAGTTGAAGAAGCAGCCCGGGCGTCTGGCAAACAGGAGAGGGGGGCACGGGACCCCGCACCTTGACTCCTTTCCTCTCACTCCCTCCTCCCAAGAATGGTCATGGGCACAAGTCCGGAGTCGGACTTGGGGCCTCACTTGTTTGGGTTCTGGGCCCGGGGTCACCGTTCGCTGGCTGAGTGGCCTTGTGCAGGCCGCCTGAGCCACCCCGAGGCTCCACTCCCCCTGCAGCAGCGGGAGTAGTTGGTGACAGCATCCATGACTGCGGTGGCAGTGAGCATGGAGAGGCAGGTGCAGGGCTTGCTGCGTACCGGAGTCAAGGTCTAGGTTCGAGACCACCCTCTGCCCCTTACTGACCTGGACGGGTGGCCGCCTGTGGCCTCAGAACGGTCAGACCCACTTGTCTGGGTTGTTGGGACTCAATGGAGTTGTGTTTTTTTGCACAGCAGCACTTTGTTACCCAGCACACAGGTGCCCTCACCCCCGCCCTCCTGGAGGGCTGGCATGGCGCCGGCCTTGCCCCCTGCTACCTGTGTGTGCCCTGCCGAATGGGGGAATGGGGCGCACCCAGCGGCCTCTGGGGAGACAGGAGCAGCGGGAAGGGATTGTTTGTGAATACAGAGTCAGCAGGTTCCGGCCAAGGAGGGCTGGGCAGAAGTGAGGGGACTGGCAGATGTTTCTAGAACACTGCTGGCGTGGCGGGCTGAGCTTCTGAGACCGATGCTAAGGTTATTTAATAGGTGATGATGGGTGAGTGGGTTAGCAAGGTGAGTAAAACAGAGCGAAGCTTCCAGAAGTCTCTGCAGGACCTCTGAGGTTGAGGGGCAGGAGCTGGAGGCTGGGTGCTCCCCTCACCCCCGTGGGCACCAGGCCTCCCGAGCCACAGGCCTGGCGCTCCCTGCTCCCTCCCTGGGCCTGCCTGTTGCATGTGAACTTTGGGCAGCCAGTGGGGCCCGGAGCAGGTGGCCTTCATCTGCACTATCTCCCTCAGCCTCCACAGACACAGGGACGCCCTGCACGCCTGCCCACGGGACGGGCTGGACCCAAAGACTGGAGCTGGGGCCTCCCCCTGGATAGAGACCCACCCTCTGACTGATGGACTTCGCCGAGCCGGGGTCAGCCTCGCAGGCGTGACCCCGTCCACCTACCCCTTGAATCCTGAGACTTGAAAGCTGCTGACCTTCACGTTCACGTCCGTGAAATGGGCCGGGACACCTACCTCACAGGGCTGTTGTGAGGCTGTTGTGCTATAATGAGAAGCACGCTGCTGGGCGCACACCCATGTGCTCTCAATAAACGTGTTTCTTGTCTTAACAAAACCAGCGATGGGTGTGCTACTAATATGGTGAGGGCTGAGTGCTGGGTGTCCTGTCTTGTTGGGGCTATGTCCTTGCTCTGGGCAGTGTGCCAGGTGGGGAGGGCGAGGGAGGCAGCTCTGTGCCCGGGAAGTCACCTGCATGGCAGGTGCAGACCCTGAGCCGAGCGGCCTCGGTCTGGTCCCCCTTCTCATGGTCTTAGGATGTCAAGTTTCTCCCTGGAAAGGGAGAGCCACAGCAGACAGCCAGGCCCCGGGCGGGCTCGTCCTGGCCCTGCACCCCGAGGGGGCACTCCTCCTCCCATGCTGCCCAGGCCTGTGTCCTGCTGGCTGAGGGCTCATTGCCTCTGAGCTGACCCAGCCCGGCCGGGACCCTGCAGCCCACAGTCACGCCGCGTGACGGCTCCTGAGCGAGGGCCCAGCCTCATCCCCGCCTGGCCGGAGGACTGGCAGAGCCTGGGGTCTGCAGCAGTGACTCGCAGAGGGGACAGAGGCAGGGGGGCTGTCTGTGACTCCTGTGGTCTGCACACCTGGCTCTGCGGACGCCCTCCCAGTGGGGAGACGCCGACGGTGGCCCCCGCCACAGCTACCACCTCGGCTGCCACCGTGGCTACCGCTGTCACTTCCACTGCCACCACCACGCATCACCAGCACCACCGGCTCCTCCCCTTCCTCCTCTTCCTCTTCCCCCTCTTCCTCTTCCCCCTCTTCCTCTTTCTCCTCCTCCCCCCTTCTTCCATCTCCCCCTCCTTTTCTCCCCCCTCCCCCTTCTTTTCCTCCCCCCCTCCTCCTACACTTCTTTCCTCCACCCCCTCCTCCTCTTCATTCCCTCCTTTTCCTCCCCTTCTGTCTCCTTCTCTTCCCCCCTTTCTCCCTCTTCCCCCTCCTCTACCTCTTCCTCCCCCCTTCTCCCCCACTTCTCCTCCTCCCCTCCCTCTCCCCCCCGCTCTCTCTCCTCTACCTCTTCCTCCCCCTCCTTTCCTCCTCCTCTCCGCTCCCTCTCCTTGTTCTCCCCCTCCTCCTCTTCCTTCCCCTCCTCCCTCTCCTCCTCCCCCACCCCCTCTCCTCATTCTCCTTCCTCCCCCTCCTCCCCTTCCCATCTCTCTCTCCTCCTCCCCCTCCTCCTCCTCTTCTCTTTCTTCCTTCCCTTCCTTCTCCCCTCCTTCCTCCCCCTCCTCTTCTCTCCCTCATCTTCTCCCTCTTCTCTCCTTCCCCTTCTTCCTCTTCTCCTTCCCCTCCTCCCCCTTATTCTCCCCCTTCCTGCTCCCCCCTCCTCCATCTCTTCCTCCTCCTCTTCCCTCTCTTCCTCCCCTCCCTCCTCCCCTCTTCTTCCATCTCCCTCTCCTCCTCTAACCCCTTCCTCCTTTTCCTCCCATTCCGTCTCCGCTTCCCCCCTTCTCCCTCTTCCCTCTCCTCTACCTCTTCCTCCCCATCCTCTCCTCCTCCTCCCCACTCCCTCTCCTCATTCTCCCCCCTCCTTCTCCTCTTCTTCCCCCTCCTCCCTCTCCTCCTCCCCCCACTCCTTCTCCTCGTCCCCCCCTTCTCTTCCCCCCTTCTCCATTCCCTCCCCCTCCTGTTGCCTCGAGACATCTACAGGCAAGTCCAGCTGTGAGAGCTCAGGACCAAGCACAAAGAACCACCTCTGGGACCATAGTCATGGCACCGGCATGGCGGTCCCCCTGGAGCCCCAGTGGGGCTGGCGCCAAGTTGAGGTCCAGGAGCAGGCGGCCTCCAGGACCTTCCAGCTTGCCGAGGCCCCGCCCAGCCAGAAGAGGCAGGGTGGCCTGTGTGTGGTGAGCACAGCAGAGAAGCAGCTCGGGCTTCGAGTCCCCCACCACGGCTCCAGAGCCAAGACCTCACCTCCGGCTTCTGATGCACCCTGGGGTGCACCCTGGGCCTCCAGGAAGGGAGCCCTCTTCGGTGTTCCAGAGCCAGACCTGTCGAAGCCCAGGCATGCAGCGAGGGACTCCACCGTGTTCTGGAGCCGAGACTCCCGGCTGGCCTCTGGCGGTCCTAAGCATCCAAAGCGGACTTCGTGCTCTCCCAGCGCCGGCACCTTGACCCCAGCATCTGAGGAAGCTCCCGAGTGAGGAGGCCAGATGTCCCGGAGCCAGGAGTCCAGCTCTGAGCACACACAAGGAGCTCGAGCACCGACGGGCCAGAGGGAGAACCCCAGCTCCAGCCTCTGGCAGCCATCAGGCACCCAGAAACGAGGGCCCTGGAACCAGGACTCCAGCTCCAGCCCCTGATGGAGCTCAGGCGCTCAGAGGGAGGAGCCTCCTTGTTCCAGCCCCAGGCTCCACGTCCAGCTCCTGCCGCTGATGGAGCTCGGACGCTCAGAAGGCGGGACCTCCTTGTTCCAGCACCACGCTCCACGTCCAGCCTCCACGAAGCTCCGATGTCCAGAAGGCGGGACCTCCTTGATGTCCTAGAGCCAGGACTTCAGCCCCAGGCTCTGGAGAAGCTCAGATGCTCAGAGAGCGGCCATGCTTGATGTTCCAGAGCTGAGACTCCATCTCCTGCCTCTGCCAGAGCTCAGGTGTCCAGAACTGGTGAGAAAGACTCAGGACTGTGCTTCTCCGGGCCAAAGTGGGTGTGGCCAGTTTGGCCTGAGACTGGAGAGGGCAAAGACACCCGCTGTCCACCTACGGCCTGCTCGCGGCGTACCACACTAGGACACTGGCGCGGAAGATAGGTTCCAGCGGCATAAGCAGAGACGTGGAGAGGACTGCCAGCAGGGGCAAGGCGTTGGGAGGCGCCCGGCGGCGGACACCATGGATCGCGGGTGCCATGCCCGTGGCAACGCCTGCCCAGGAGGCCGAGAGGCTGCAGCAGGACGTGTTTCTGTGCTGTTTGGTTGTGCTGGCCGCAGTGCTGGCCGTGCACCAGCCTCGACCCGTGGGGCTGCCAAGTTGGCTGCGCCCTGGAATGTAACCCAAGCTAGTTTCTGCGGCTTAGCTCCCGTCCCAGTGGAAGGTGCTAACCGCCCATTCACCAGCCCGCGTGAAGCTGTGACCTCCAGGCTGGTCAGATCTGGTTGCCTCCTTCCAGCAACGGAAATTCATCGAGGTTGGACAGGGCCAGGGCCAGGCCGTGAAGATGGGCGTGAAGACAGTACCAGTGGCAAAGGAGGCCCCCAAGCACACTGACATCCCAGGTGGAGCCCTTCCCTGGGCACCTCGATGCTGACCCTCGTCCCCTGAGAACTCAGCTGATGCCAGGGTGTCCACTAAGCTGGAGGGCATAGGGCCACAGACGCCACGACGACGTTGAGGACAGCGCGACAGCCGTGGAGACTGCCGACCCCCGGAGGAGGGGGTGCCGATGCTCTTCTGGGCCTGGGCTCTGAGGCCTGTGGACTGGGGGTTCCGAGTACCTGATGGTGTCAGGCAGTGCCGTGCAGGCGCAGCTCTGTGCAAACACGCCTGAGGTGCCCGCGGCGCTGTGGTGACATTTCCTGGAAACGCTTTAGACTTTGGAACTGCGGACTTTGCTAAGAGTGGCTGGAACTGTGGCTCAGCGGAGGAGGAGTGCGCCTTGGAGGACTGCCCCACCCCCACCCCTTGGCCGAGTTATTTTAGGAGATTTCCAAGAACAGGCAATGATCAGAGTCTGAAGCCAGGTGCAGAAAGAGTGCTCGATCCACGAGGTCCTCCCCAGAAGCCGACAGAGGAGGGGACTTGTGGGTCGTCGGGCGTGGCCCCGGACTTGCCTTCGGTTGGGGCGCAGGCGCAGGTGCCCGTCACCTGCCCCTCCTGCAGCCCATGGGAGGGGCGTTCTGCCTGTTGCTCACCTGCCCTCCCTGGGCTGCAGGTGACGGCCCAGCAGCAGCACGGCCAGGGCCAGGGAGGAAAGCAGTTCCCAAGGGTGAGGAGAAGCAGGGCCGTCTCCCTTCTCGGGAGGAGTTGAGCGGGGCCTCGCTCACCTCTTCGAGGCACACCTGCAACTTCCCTCCGATGACTATGCCTCTTTGGAGCTGGGAGCTGAAGGGACGCGGTGCCAGCAAGCCCGCCCAGAGCTGCCTCTGCAGCCAGCCCCCTGGCCACCAGGAAGTCACGCTTCTGACCCGGCCTTCGACTCCTGCGAAGACTCGACGGACTCTGTCCCACCCTGCACCCAGACACTGCACAGCACCTAGCAGGCCTGAAGTGGGGAAGCTGGCCCGGGCGACGCCCCTCGAAAAGCTGCTGCCGCCCCTCTGAGGCCCGGTGGGGGTTGGAGGTGGGTCAGGAGGCCAGGGGCTGAATTCCAGTCCCCAACCAGCAGGGGACAGGGAGCCCCCAGGGCCAGCCCTCAGAGACGTGGGCCGGGCTCACTCGATGGCTGCAGCCTGCACCCCGGGCGCCCTGTGGGGAGGGTTCTTGGTGTAGCCTAGCTCAGCTCAGCAGGCCCCTGCTGGCACACGGGGCGGGGTGGGGGCGGGAGCCAGCAGGTGTCTGCACCGTTACCTGTATACCTGCACTTTACAAAGCACTTTATCTGTTTGATTGGTGTTGGCTGAGGTGTGAGTGGAGGTTTTGCGTGTGAGTGGGGTGCTCCTTAGAGGTGAGACTCCCCCGGGGTCCTCCTGCATCCCGCAGTCACTGGGGTCCCCCTCCCGGGGAGATGCCACGGCCAAGGGGAGGAAAGCCCCCCCCCCGATGCCCCCTCAACCTGGTCTGTGGGGTGTGGGGTGACTCGGCCAGGCTGGGACGCCTCCCTTCACTTAGAATTGACTGTAACCCCTAAAGGGCCAGGCCTTGGCCAGGACCCCCCTGCCCCCATGCTCAGCTACCAGCAAAATGCCTCTGCTTCTGGCATCCTGGAGACCTGGGGCTTCACCCCGGCACCTCCACAGCCCCAGCACTGGGGGTCTCAATGCCGTGAGCCCTGGTTGGCTCAGGTACGTGTGCTAGGCTGCTCCTCGGGGCGTGCTCAGTGTGCAGGGGCCCTGGGCTCAGGGGCCGGAAGTGTGTCTGTGCACGCCAGCATGTGTGTGTGTGTCCGTATGGGGGTGCGTGCCCGCATGAGTGCGTGCCTGTGCGCATGGGCGTGGGTGAGGGAGTGAGGAGTGCATGTGCCAGACCCCTTTTCTCCCCTGGACCCCCTTCTGGGGTCACCCCTGGCCTCGACCCCTCGCCCCCATGGGCCTCCCAGTACCTTCCTGTCACTGACCTACCCCTGCCTCCCACCGCTACCTCTTCGTTCCAAAGCGGCTGCTGGGGTCAGACCTGAGCGGCTGTCTCTGTGAGGGGCCTCAGACACCCTCCTAGCAGCTCTGCCCAGTCAGCTCCCCTTCCTGTGACCTGAATGGAGCCCTCCCTGCCATGCTCCCACCCCGTGCCCAGGGCTCTTGGCTGCCCACGCCCCAGCCCCCCCCCCCGCCCCCCCCCCCCAGGCTGGTGAATGGGTCGAGCCGGGTGCAGGCTGTGTCCTGTGCCCAGGCTCCCCAGCCTGCCCGGCTGCTGCCCAGGAGCTGGCCGGGGAGCCCAGGACCGGATGGGAGCTCCAGGCTCTGGCTGCTGCGCCTCGCCCTGCACACAGCTTTGGACCGGACAGCGCCCATGCACCTGTGCCTGCTGCAGTGTCCGCCCAGCCTCCAGGTCAGTTCCTGCTGTGCCCACCCCTTGTCATCCAGGTGCTTGTGTGTGCGATGCATATGAACACATTGACGTCATGACTCAGGTTTTTCCTGTAAGATGTGTGTTTTGCCCGATCGGCTTGCCAGTGGGGTCTAGAGTGGACAAGCCCCTGGGGCTCTGAGGTTTCGAGCGACCCTTGTCAGCCACGCGCACCTCGCCATTGCTGGACGCCGTGTCCTTGTGCTCTTTAAAGGTGGGGTGCAAGTTTTGTTGCCAGTTTTCAATGGAGACCCCTGGCGTCCCAGCCTTTCCCCCTGGGATCTGCAAGCAACGGGGTCTGCCAAGCCCGGCTTAGGGGAACCCTGCTCCCCACTGGCACCGCTGTCGGGCTCCTCCATCTCTCTGCCACCATCACACAGGGTCAGAGTTCTGTGATGGCAGGGGTGGGCCTGGGCAGGCTGCTGCCCCTGGGCGCCCGTGCTTGGGCCCTAGCCTCCTCCCCTGTCTCTCGTGTTCGGTCGTCCCTCTTGTGTCAGTGTGCGCTCCATCAGCAGGACTCCCACCGCCTCCATCCGTCTCGGCCGCCCACTCCTCTCCATCGTCCTCGCCGTGGCTCACTCTGGCCTCCAGGGCCTTGTATGTGGCAGGCTTTCATTCATTCGTTGCATGTGCGGTGAAGGTCTGCTATGTGCCAAGCCCTGTGCCAGCCATCGTGTAACGGAGCTCGGGAGCGCCCACGCCTTGGGGAGATGCACGCCAGCCAAGGGACGGCGGAGAGCCTGGGCCGGGGCTTCTTGGGGACATGGGTGCGGGGAGGATGCGCCGGACAGCAGGGCTGGGGCAGGGGGTGGGCTCTGTGGGGCCCTGATGATGAGCCTGGGAGGGGAGGCACAGCTCCTCTCTTGGCTGCCCCTGTGGCCCAGGTCTGAGTCGTGACAGGGGCAGTACTGTTGGCACTGAAGGGGCGTGGTCCAGGATGGGGATTTGCTGTGAATGTCTTGGTGTGGCCAAGAGCTGGTTGTGCAGCATTCAGAGGGGAGGTTTCTAGGTGTGGGAGAGCCAGCCTGGGCCTGTGTAGTGCTTGGCAGGCCCTGGGGAGGGCGGTACTGGGGCTCAGTGCCTCGGGCACCTTTGAAGACTGGGCTCTGCTCTTGGCTCCGCCCTGTGTGGGGGCCTGAGGCCCTGGTGCCCTGGTGGCCGGCCGCTGAACTTCCCCAGGCCCTCAACCTTGTTCAGGTGCGCGTCTTCTTGCTTCTGGGTCAGGAGTGGGGTATGTGTGGCTAAGCCTTGGAGTCTGCTGGGATAGGGTGGCCCGTGGGGCTACCACCTTCCCTAGGACAACCGTGATTCCCCCAGGAGGTGCCCTGCCTCCTTAGATGCCTGAGAGGGAAACCAGGGCTCAGTGGAGGGTCCCACGGAGCCTGACCCCTTCTGTGTCACCTGGAGCCCCTCTCCCCATCCGTGTCCCCCAGGAGTCACCTGCAAACCTCCGGAGCTCCTCCCCTACCTGCGTCTTGCACGGGGCCATGTAACTCCCCCCAACTGTGTCACTCAGCTCCTCCTACACATGTCACACCCAGATCCCCCCACCTGTGTCACATTCAGCTCCTCCTACTCATGTGTCACACCCAGATCCCCCCACCTGTGTCACACTCAGCTCCTCCTACTCATGTGTCACACCCACTCCCCCCACCTGTGTCACATTCAGCTCCTCCTACTCATGTGTCCCACCCAGCTCCCCTCACTCTTATTCACACTCAGTTCCTCCTACTCATGTGTCACACCCAGCTCCTCCTACTCATGTGTCACACCCAGCTCCCCCCACCTGTGTCACACTCAGCTCCTCCTACTCATGTGTCACACCCAGCTCCCCCCACCTGTGTCACACTCAGCTCCTCCTACTCATGTGTCACACCCAGCTCCCCCCACGCCTGTTCACGCTCAGCTCCTCCTACTATTTGTCACACCAGCTGTCCCACCCCCATTCACACTCAGCTCCTACTCCTGTGTCACACCCAGCTCCCACACCCCTGTTCTCACTCAGCTCCTCCTACTCATGTGTCACACCCACTCCCCCCACCTGTGTCACGCTCAGCTCCTCCTACTCATGTGTCACACCCAGCTCCCCCTACTCATGTGTCACACCCAGCTCCCCCCACCTGTGTCACACTCAGCTCCTCCTACTCATGTGTCACACCCACTCCCCCCACCTGTGTCACACTCAGCTCCTCCTACTCATGTGTCACACCCACTCCCCCCACCTGTGTCACACTCAGCTCCTCCTACTCATATGTCACACCCACTCCCCCCACCTGTGTCACACTCAGCTCCTCCTACTCATGTGTCACACCCACTCCCCCCACCTGTGTCACACTCAGCTCCTCCTACTCATGTGTCATACCCAGCTCCCCCTACCCATGTTCTCACTCAGTCCTACTCATGTGTCACACTTAGTTCCCCACCTGTCACTCAGCTCCTCCTACTCATGTGTCACACCCAGCTCCCACACCCCTGTTCTCACTCAGCTCCTCCTACTCATGTGTCACACCCACTCCCCCCACCTGTGTCACACTCAGCTCCTCCTACTCATGTGTCACACCCAGCTCCCCCACCTGTGTCACACTCAGCTCCTCCTACTCATGTGTCACACCAGCTCCCCCCACCCATGTTCATGCTCAGCTCCTCCTACTCATGTGTCACACCCAGCTCCCCCCACCTGTGTCACACTCAGCTCCTCCTACTCATGTGTCACACCCAGCTCCCCCCACCTGTGTCACACTCAGCTCCTCCTACTCATGTGTCACACCCAGCTCCCCCACCTGTGTCACACTCAGCTCCTCCTACTCATGTGTCACACCAGCTCCCCCCACCCATGTTCATGCTCAGCTCCTCCTACTCATGTGTCACACCCAGCTCCCCCAACCTGTGTCACACTCAGCTCCTCCTACTCATGTGCACACCCAGCTCACCCACCCCTGTTCACGCTCAGCTCCTCCTACTCATGTGTCACACCGACTCCCCCCACCTGTGTTACACTCAGCTCCTCCTACTCATGTGTCACACCCAGCTCCCCCCACCCATGTTCTCACTCAGTCCTCCTACTAATGTGTCACACTTAGTTCCCCACCTGTCACTCAGCTCCTCCTACTATGTGTCACACCCAGCTCCCCCACTTTTTTTTCAGCTCCTACTCTTGTGTCACACTCAGTTCCCCACCTGTCACTCATCTCCTGCTACTCTTTTGTCACGCCCAGCTTACCCCACTCTTGTTCACACTCAGCTCTTCCTATTTATATGTCACACCCAGCTCTCCCCACCCCTGTTCATGCTCAGCTCCTCCTACTCCTGTCACATCCAGCTCCCCCCACCCCTGTTCATGCTTAGCTCCTCCTACTCCTGTGTCACACCCAGCTCCCCTCACTCTTGTTCACACTCAGCTCCTACTCATGTGTCACACCCAGCTCCCCATCTGTCACTCAGCTCCTCCTACTCATGTGTCACATCCAGCTCCCCCCACCACTGTTCATGCTCAGCTCCTTCTACTCATGTGTCACACCGACTCCCCCCACCTGTGTTACACTCAGCTCCTACTACTTATGTGTCACACCCAGCTCCCCCCACTTTTTTTTCAGCTCCTACTCTTGTATCACACTCAGTTCCCCACCTGTCACTCATCTCCTGCTACTCTTTTGTCATGCCCAGCTCCCCCCACTCTTGTTCACACTCAGCTCCTCCTACTCATGTGCACGCCCAGCTCACCCACCCCTGTTCACACTTAGCTCCTCCTACTCATGTGTCATACTCAGCTCCCCCCACCCATGTTCTCACTCAGTCCTCCTACTCATGTGTCACACCCAGCTCCCCCCACTCTTGTTCACACTCAGCTCCTCCTACTCCTGTCACACCCAGCTCCCCCCACCCCTGTTCATGCTCAGCTCCTCCTACTCATGTGTTACACCCAGCTCCCCCCACCCATTCACACTCAGCTCCTACTCATGTGTCACACCCAGCTCCCCCCACTCTTGTTCACACTCAGCTCCTCCTACTCCTGTCACATCCAGCTCCCCCATTCATGCTCAGCTCCTCCTACTCCTGTCACACCCAGCTCCTATTCCTGTGTCACACTGAGCATCTGCTCTCCTCCCCCATGTGTCACACCCAGCTACCTCCCCCATGTGCCACATCCATATCTTCCCCCATTTTGTGTTTCTTGAGTCCCTGTGCACGCAGGTTCATTTAAACCCCTTTCTCTTCTCTCTGTCTCTGTCTCTGTCTCTCTCTCTCTCTCACACACACACACACACACACACACACAGCCCACAGGGACATTCTGGCCTTGGTGTCCTGCCCCAGGGTTTTTCTCTGTCTCTGTGTCCCTCTCTCTCTCTCTTGCACACACACACACACACACACACCCCGCAGGGACATTCTGGCCTTAGTGTCCTGCCCCAGGGTTTTTCTCTGTCTCTGTGTCTCTCTCTCTCTCTCTCTCTCACACACACACACACACACACCCCGCAGGGACATTCTGGCCTTGGTGTCCTGCCCCAGGGTTTTTCTCTGTCTCTGTGTCCCTCTCTCTCTCTCTCTCTCACACACACACACACACACACACACCCCGCAGGGACATTCTGGCCTTGGTGTCCTGCCCCAGGGCTTTTCTCTGTCTCTGTGTCCCTCTCTCTCTCTCTCTCACACACACACACACACACACACCCCGCAGGGACATTCTGGCCTTGGTGTCCTGCCCCAGGGTTTTTCTCTGTCTCTGTGTCCCTCTCTCTCACACACACACACACACACACACACCCCGCAGGGACATTCTGGCCTTGCTGTCCTGCCCCAGGGTTTTTCTCTGTCTCTGTGTCTCTCTCTCTCTCTCTCTCACACACACACACACACACACCCCGCAGGGACATTCTGGCCTTGGTGTCCTGCCCCAGGGCTTTTCTCTGTCTCTGTGTCCCTCTCTCTCACACACACACACACACACACACACCCTGCAGGGACATTCTGGCCTTGGTGTCCTGCCCCAGGGTTTTTCTCTGTCTCTGTGTCTCTCTCTCTCTCTTGCACACACACACACACACACACACCTCGCAGGGACATTCTGGCCTTGGTGTCCTGCCCCCAGGGTTTTTCTCTGTCTCTGTGTCCCTCTCTCTCTCTCACACACACACACACACACACACACCCCGCAGGGACATTCTGGCCTTGGTGTCCTGCCCCAGGGTTTTTCTCTGTCTCTGTGTCCCTCTCTTTCACACACACACACACACACACACACACACACCCCGCAGGGACATTCTGGCCTTGGTGTCCTGCCCCAGGGTTTTTCTCTGTCTCTGTGTCCCTCTCTCTCTCACACACACACACACACACACACACCCCGCAGGGACATTCTGGCCTTGGTGTCCTGCCCCAGGGTTTTTCTCTGTCTCTGTGTCTCTCTCTCACACACACACACACACACACACACACACACACCCCGCAGGGACATTCTGGCCTTGGTGTCCTGCCCCAGGGTTTTTCTCTGTCTCTGTGTCTCTCTCTCACACACACACACACACACACACAGCCCACAGGGACATTCTGGCCTTGGTGTCCTGCCCCAGGGTTTTTCTCTGTCTCTGTGTCTCTCTCTCTCTCTTGCACACACACACACACACACACACCTCGCAGGGACATTCTGGCCTTGGTGTCCTGCCCCCAGGGTTTTTCTCTGTCTCTGTGTCCCTCTCTCTCTCTCTCTCACACACACACACACACACACACACACCCCGCAGGGACATTCTGGCCTTGGTGTCCTGCCCCAGGGTTTTTCTCTGTCTCTGTGTCCCTCTCTTTCACACACACACACACACACACACACACACCCCGCAGGGACATTCTGGCCTTCGTGTCCTGCCCCAGGGTTTTTCTCTGTCTCTGTGTCTCTCTCTCTCTCTCTCTCACACACACACACACACACACACACACCCCGCAGGGACATTCTGGCCTTGGTGTCCTGCCCCCAGGGTTTTTCTCTGTCTCTGTGTCCCTCTCTCTCTCTCTCTCACACACACACACACACACACACACCCCGCAGGGACATTCTGGCCTTGGTGTCCTGCCCCAGGGTTTTTCTCTGTCTCTGTGTCTCTCTCTCTCTCTCTCACACACACACACACACACACACACACACACACCCCGCAGGGACATTCTGGCCTTGGTGTCCTGCCCCAGGGTTTTTCTCTGTCTCTGTGTCCCTCTCTTTCACACACACACACACACACACACACACCCCGCAGGGACATTCTGGCCTTGGTGTCCTGCCCCCAGGGTTTTTCTCTGTCTCTGTGTCCCTCTCTTTCACACACACACACACACACACACACACACACCCCGCAGGGACATTCTGGCCTTGGTGTCCTGCCCCAGGGTTTTTCTCTGTCTCTGTGTCCCTCTCTCTCTCTCACACACACACACACACACACACACACCCCGCAGGGACATTCTGGCCTTGGTGTCCTACCCCAGGGTTTTTCTCTGTCTCTGTGTCTCTCTCTCTCACACACACACACACACACACACACAGCCCACAGGGACATTCTGGCCTTGGTGTCCTGCCCCAGGGTTTTTCTCTGTCTCTGTGTCTCTCTCTCTCTCTTGCACACACACACACACACACAGCCCACAGGGACATTCTGGCCTTGGTGTCCTGCCCCAGGGCTTTTCTCTGTCTCTGTGTCCCTCTCTCTCTCTCACACACACACACACACACACACACCCCGCAGGGACATTCTGGCCTTGGTGTCCTGCCCCAGGGTTTTTACCCTGTGCTCAGGAATGGATTTGGTATTGTGGAGTCACTTATTTTCTGACACTTGCTGTCTGCCTGCGTGTGCCAGGCTGCATGTGGAGGTGGGTGGGTTGGAGAGACACTCAGGGTAGGGGAGGTGGTTCTTCTGCACTTTATTGAGGTGGGGTCCACACCCCCAGCACACATCGAGGGGGGTCAGTCAATTTGCAGGTCCAGCGGCCATCAGCATGGTGGAGAATGTTTGTGTCACCTTCCACGAAGCCTGGAGCCTTTAGGTGCCCCTGCCCCAGCCTCTGTGTGTCCTCCTGGGGTTCCCCAAGGGAGCTTCCTGGAGCCCCATTTCACAGATGCAGGAAGGGAGGCAGAGATGTGCCTAGGCATCAAAGCTTTGGAGGTGGTGCCCTGGCCTGGCTGCCCAGCCAGCCCCGTGTGGGGCCCAGCTGCGGGAGGCAGGGGTGGGCGGGGCTGGGCATACTGGGCAGGTCCTGGCGCTGCCTGGGCTGGCTGTCCCTGGCTGCCGCTGCTCTAACCGCTAGCAGCCAGCGTTCGGTCCACTTCTGGAGGAGGGTCGCGGCCCGCGGTCAGTAGTTGGGGGATGGGAACGGCTTCATACAGGAGTTGATTGCACAGTCATCCAGCTCCTATATGATGCCTTTCTTCATCCCCTCCAACCACGCACAGCCTCCGGACCCTCCGCTGTGCCCTGGGCTGCAGGAGGTCGCGTCTCGAGCTTGCTGCCGTCCCGTCCACCTCCACACGCCCTGCCCTGCGTGCTCTGGGCTGCTTCTCTCCCCCAGGTCCCCCAGTTCCTGGAGGGAGAGCCTGGGGCTGGCCCATCTCTGAGGCCCCTCCTTGGAGCAGAAGGCCCTGTACCTCCGTAGGGGCAATCCCTGAGCCACCCTTTGGGCCTGCTGTGCTGGGCGTGAGGGCCGAAGGCGGGCTCAGGGTCTGCCCTGGGGCCAATCTCACTGAGCAGCTGGGGCTGTGCTCCCACAGGGAGCCTCCGAGGGGACCTGGCCGCTGCCCTCGGCTCCCAGCACCGACAGCGCAGGGCTGACTGCCCCCCATGGCCCAGGAGGAGGGTCTCCTTGAGGGGCCTCTGCCTCTACCCAGGGCTCTCCCATGACCAGGAGGCTGAGGCCCCTCACAGGCGGCTTCTCACTATCTCCTCATCATCCCACCCTGCCCCGTCTTCCCAGGACCCCAGAAGCTGACAGTGGGCAGCCCTCGTTCCCCTTACCCCTCTGCCTCCCGCATCCCCCACTAACTCCAGTCCTGTGCATGACTGCACTGCACCCCTGAGAAAACTGGCATCATTAACTCCATAAACCTACCCCACAGCCAGCCCAGGCACAGCGCCAGGGAAGGGGAGCCACGCCCACCTCCTGCACCTGCTCCCTTCTCACCTGGGTCTGCCGGTGTCTCCTCGTTGAGTTCCGCAACGCAAGTGCAGGAGAAGGTCTCTAGGCCTGGGGTCACCTCTGACGGCCTTGGGACTTGACCAGAGTGCCCCCGGGCCCAGCAGCAGGGCGACAGCAGGTGGGGGATCTGGGGTGGTGGCGGGGCTGGATTCTGGGGCGTGTGTGCTGCGGCAGGGGGCACCTGTGGGGTGGGCGGGGGGCATGGAGGTTGGAGGAGCGGGAGGTGGAGAGATGGACTGGACTCAGTTCCCTTTGTCCTGTGGGTGCTGTCAGAGCTCCCTGGGTGCCCGTGACCTCGGGGTGGGGGAGAGGAGCTGGGAAATGGGCACACTCGGCCCCCAGGGGGGCCTGGATGCTAGCTTGCACCCTCAGGAGCCAGTTGCTTGTCTCTGATTCCGGTTTGTGTGGTGGCCATGATGTCAGCACCCACCGTGTCATCTAATTCTTCTTTCTTTCTTTTTTTCCCCCAGGAGAATAAAAGGTTTGTATGATGTTTTTTAAACTCTTTTTCTGGGAATGGAGACGCAGTAACCTGATGTTCTCTCTCGTGTGCCTGGAGCTGCCTCTCCTTTGCAAACGGGGGTTCTGGCAGGGCAGGGCCGGGGATCCACAGAGGCGGCTGGCGCAGCAGGAGGGGCCGCTCTTGCACTGGTGGCCCTGTGTGCACAGGGGTGCGCACAGGTCTGAGCCCCTGCCTACCTCCTAGGGCCAGGCTGCCTGGCCACAGACTCTGTGCACGGCCCTAGCTTGCGAGGGTCCACAGACTCTGTGCATGGCCCTAGCTTGCGAGGGTCCACAGACCGTGCGTGGCCCTAGCTTGCGAGGGTCCACAGACCGTGCGTGGCCCTAGCTTGCGAGGGTCCACACTCTTTTTCTGGGAGTGGAGACGCAGTAACCTGATGTTCTGTCCGTAGCTCTCTCGCGTGCCTGGAGCTGCCTCTCCTTTGCAAACGGGGGTTCTGGCAGGGCAGGGCCGGGGATCCACAGAGGCGGCTGGCGCAGCAGGAGGGGCCGCTCTTGCACTGGTGGCCCTGTGTGCACAGGGGTGCGCACAGGTCTGAGCCCCTGCCTACCTCCTAGGGCCAGGCTGCCTGGCCACAGACTCTGTGCACGGCCCTAGCTTGCGAGGGTCCACAGACCGTGCGTGGCCCTAGCTTGCGAGGGTCCACAGACCGTGCGTGGCCCTAGCTTGCGAGGGTCCACAGACCGTGCGTGGCCCTAGCTTGCGAGGGCCACAGACCGTGCGTGGCCCTAGCTTGCGAGGGTCCTGACTGCCCTATTCCCTTTTGATGGCTGCAGGCTGAGGCCCACTCAAGTCCTGGGCTGGGGAGGGGGGACGTGGGGGCCTCCCACTCACCCCACATCCACCAATGAAGCCCCTACTAAGCAGAGTCAGAGGCCCACCCCCAGGAATGGCCTCCAGGGACCTGAGTGGGGCCCAGTGCTGGGTGTGTTCGTCCCACCAGGGCCCCTGGCCACGTACCAGGGCACCTCATGAGTGTCACCCGGACGCCCTGGGCGCTTCCTGTCCTTGAATCTCCCCATCCCCGTGTGGTGACGGGAATGAGGCTGCACGAGGGACAGCGTCTCCCTGGGGTGACTCAGGGAGCCCCCCGACCAGGCCACTGAGGGGGACCCTAGAGGTCCTGCAGTGGGATTCTCTGCTGAGGTTGCTGTCCGCGCAGGGTGCTGGGGGCTGGGCAGGCAGACACAGGGCGACAGGGCGGCACGGCCGGGGAGGACCTGCCCTCAGCCCTCTGTGGCCTGGCTCTCCCCAGCAGTGGGCCAGGGTGGGCAGCAGAGGGCGGGAGCTCTGCCTGCCGGCTGCACCCGGATTCTCCCCGTGGCCCCTGGAAATCCTCACAGAGCCCCAGGGAGGGAACAGACTGGGAGGTCCTGCTGTGGAAGTGGGTAGGGGCTAGGTGGGGGTGGGGCCGTTGGCAGGTGTAGCCCCTGACGTGAAGCCGGGGGTCCTGACCATGACCCCACGGTGCTGTGGTCGGGGGTAGAGTCCTCAGACAGGTGAGCAGTGGGGACAGTGAGATACCCCAGAGGCGCTGGGAGGGTCTCCCCTCCGTGCCCAGAGATCTGGGTACAGCAGGGCTGGGGGAGCAGAGGGGGCCACACGGTCAGGCATTGGCACTTTTAGGGCAAAGTGGGGTCCCGGAGGCGGCCAGGGAGAGAGGTGGGACAGCTGCAGTGCAGGCTGCTCACAGCCCTGTGAGCCCCCGACCTTTGAACCTAGACCTGTGAGGTGGTCTCACGGTGCTGGGTCAGGGCAGATCCTGGCCCCTGCAATGGGGGCCGGTGTGACAAGAGGGCCCCCCTCCTTGGCAGGGAGGGTCAGTGACTCCCCCACCCCAGGCTCCCCAGGGGGATCCAGGACCTCAACGTCCCCAACAAGCCACAGATTCAGTCTTTACTCTCGCTTTATTCGGGGGATGACAGGGAGGTGGTGGGAAGGTGGGGAGGGGGTCTCCGCCCCGTGGCAGCGAGCAGTCAGCAGCGTCTGGTGGGAGCACTCAGCACGGTCGGTCTCTTCGGTGCCCCCGTGTCCGGTAAGTGATGCTGGTACATCAGACGCTCTGGGGAGCGGTGTCCAGGTAAGGCCGGAGCCCAGGGTCAGACAAAGTCAGATGGGGTGGGGGTGGGGTGGGGGCGCGTGCAGGGGGTGGGGCTTGCCTGCGGGCGGGGGGTCGGGGTCGGGGTTGGGGTCGGGGAGCAGGAGCACCGGTGCTGGAGGTAGAAGTCAGCGGAGCACCGAGGTCAGTGTCCCAGGATGCGCAGGGCGGCCGCGCAGCCCCCAGGGTGGGCGGGGGGGGGGAGGGGTGGCGTTCCTGGCGTCTGCTTGCTTTGGCTGCATCTGCTGTGGCTGCTGCCGCATCGGGGTGGGCTGGGGCGGGGCGTGGGGCGCTGGCGGCTCCCGACTCCGCCAGCCGCGGGCCTGGGACCTGCCGAGGAGGATTAAGACGGGGGTGCGTCGGTAGCCCTGAGCTGGCTCTGGGTCCTGGGCGGCTGGGCGCGCCCGACGACGCCACCGATTGACCAGTGGGGGCGGCTTCACGAACAGGGTCCCCTTGGGTCGGGAGCGGAGGGCACGGGGGCGCCGGGTGTGGGCGAAGCTGGTGCGGGGGCCGGGCAGGCCGGGGCGCTCCCTCAGTCCAGGTCGTCGTCCTGCTCAGGGTCGCCCTCGGGCTCGGGCAGCTCCTCCGGGCTGGGAGCGGGCGGCGTCTGCGCTTGGGCCAAGGCCAGGAAGCGGTTCAGGGCCTGGGCCACCTGCTGGCGGCTGAGCAGGGGGAGGCGGCCGCGCACGTGGAGCAGGCGGATGCCCAGGAAGTCGAGGACTTCGGGGTGCAGCAGGGAGCGCGGGCGAGGGAGGGCGAGCGCGGTGTGTGCCTCGGGGGCGCTGGCGGGCAGGGCCTCGCGCGCCTCGCGCACGTCGTTGGCCTGCGCGCCCTGCGAGCTGTCTTGCAGGCCGTCACGCAGGCCACTCTGACGGTAACGTTGCAGGTCGTCTTGCAGGGCTTCTCGCAAGGCGACATCCTCATCGCCGACGACGTGCAGCTCCGGGGAGCGGCTGCCGGGCGCCACGCGCCGCGGGGTGGGCCGGAGGCCCAGGAGCTCGCCCAGCGCCCGCCGGGCGGCCGGGGCCAGCGGGCCGTGGGGTGGCCAGTGGCCGGGGCCCAGGAGCAGCTCCAGCAGCTCCCGGGCCGAGAGGGCGTTGGCGCCCGCGAGCGGCGGCATCTGCGTGAGCAGCTGCACGGCGGCCGTGGCCAGGCCGCTGCCCGCCATGAGGGACGTGTCCAGGAACAGGCGCAGCGAGCGCCGGGCTGGGGGCTGGGTGGGCTGTGCGTGCGGGGGCGGCGTTGGTGGCGTTGGCGGGGGCGGCGGCAGCGAGAGGCGGCGGCGCGCCCTGAGCAGCACCAGCAGGGCGGCCAGGGCCAACACGCTCTTCCAGTAGAGCAGGCCGCGGAAGAAGTGCAGCAGCACGGCGCGGATCTGGGCCACGCTGAAGTGGGCCAGGAAGCTCTGGAGGATGTGGTGCACGGGGATCATGGCCAGCAGCTCCCGCGCCAGGCTCTGCCCGCGGGCCTCCTCCTCGGGGCCCGGCGCGTCCTCCTCCTCCTCCGCCTCCTGGCCTCCGCCGCCACCGCCAGGCTCTGCAGGGGGGTCCCGCTGGGACCTCCGGGCGGCCGAGAGCAGCAGGGAGCGCGCGCAGCCCAGGGGCGGCCGGCGCTGGCCGGTGTCGTCGTGGTCGCGCGCGGGCAGCGGCATGACGTCGAAGTTGAAGTGGGAGAAGAAGAAGGCCCAGTGCCCCGGGAGAAGTACGGTGAGCCTGTCATTGTTCAGAGAGGCTAGATCCTCGCTGTTGAGAAGGATCATGATAGGCTCCTCGGTGTTCTCCAGGTAGCGGCTCCACACCACCAGGGCCGCGCGCACGGCGAGCACGCGCATCTCCACGGCCGAGGAGCCCACCTCGATGGGCGAGATGCTGCGCGAGTAGAAGGCGCAGGAGACGCGGCGGCCGGTCTGCTCGTCCGCCTGGATGAGGGCCGCGTGCAGGACCGCGCCGGAGACGCCCGTCTCCAAGTAGAAGCGGTTCTGGGGCTTCGGGTGGTGCAGCAGGGGCGCGCGGCGGAAGGCGCGCCGCAGCGCGTCGAAGGCTTCCTGCTCCGCCCGGCCCCAGGAGAAGGGCGCCGAGTCGTCGGCGTCGCCGCGCAGCAGCTGCTGCACGAGCGGCTCGGCGACGGCGCAGAAGCGCTCCACGAAGTGGCGGTAGGGGAGCACTAGCTGCAGGAAGCCGCGCAGGCCCCTCCGCGAGGTCGGGAGCGGGTAGGTGACGATGGCGCCCACCGTGGTCTTGCTGAGCTTCACGCCCTTGGGCGTCAGGACGAAGCCCAGGAACTCGGCCGCGTGCCGGTGGAACTGGCTCCTGTCCAGCGAGCAGTACACGCGGTGGTGGCGGAAGCGCAGCAGCACCTGGCGCACGTGCTGCAGGTGCACCTCCCGGCACATGGAGTAGACCAGGACCTCCTGGCCCGAGGAGAGCACGAAGAAGCCCAGCATGTCCTTGAGGATACAGTGGATCACGTGCTGAGGGATGACGGGGTCCGGGGACTGCGGGAAGGGCCGGTAGCTCTTCGTGTCCTGCGGCTCCAAGCCGAAGGCCGCCCGCCACGTGTCCTCGGTGCGGGCCACGCCCAGGCTGCCCGGCACCACGCTCCCCCGCAGCTCCAGCCTGGTGAACCAGGCCGCCCCGTGCAGCTGGTCGAACAGCTCGGGGATCAGCTGGATGTAGTCTTGCCTGTCCGTGAGCATGGCGCGCAGTGCCCAGCACTCCTCCTGCTGCCTGGCTTGCGCTTGCATCCTCGCACCCACGGGCTCCCAGGGCGCGGTGGAGGGACACTCATAGAAGGTCTCGCTGTGATCACTGTCTCCAGCCTGCTGAAGCTCAGAGGGCTCTGATTCAGAAAGATCATCGGATCCGTCTGAGCTTGGCTGGTCGGAAGTCTCCTCATCTGCTTCCTTCGGGTTAAACACGTCGGCCAGGTCTGAGTACGGGTGCGGCAGTCCGGGGAGCAGGCTCAGGCTGTGCCGCTCCAGGGCGATGCATGGCGGGGGCGGGCGGAAGCAGTGCTGCAGGCAGTAGGGAGAGTGGAAGGTGCAGCGGCCCCTGATCCAGTCGATGTCGGGGGCGTGGACTCGCAGCCAGCGGGTGCCGAGCACCACGGAGAAGTCGGGCGAAGGTAGGACGTCGAAGGCGATGGACTCCTGGTGGTTCTGGTGGATGCACACCAGGGGCTCGGTGTGGAGCCAGACGGGCTCGTCGCCGATCGGCGAGCCAGCGGCCGCGGACTGCATGGACTGCGGGCAGGGCTTCTGGTACAGCTCCACGTAGTGCTCCTGCGCGAACCTCTCGTCCATGAAGTTGCCCTCGGCCCCCGAGTCGACCAGGGCCTGGACGGCCACGCTGTGGTAGGGGTTCACGCGCACCATGAGCAGCAGGAAGAGGTGGGCCCGGTTGATGGCCGGGTGGACCTCGCTGGGCAGCCAGCTGCTCACCATCCACCTCTCCGGCGCAGGTGAGTCGATCCAGGTCAGGTTCCGCGGGCGGGCCTCGGGGGGCAGCCTCAGCACCGCCCTCCGCTCGGCCAGCTTCTCCTCTATCTGCAGGACCAGCACGATGAGGCTGTCGAGCGAGTCCGGCTGGGGCACCCGGAAGAGGTAGTGGCGGATGTCTTCGTTGAGCCCCTGGCACAGGTGGGCCTGCAGGACCTCGTCCGGCCAGCCCAGGGTGGGTATCAGGCTGCGGAACTCGGTGATGTACTCTGCGGCCGGGCGGGCGCCCTGCCTGATGTTGAACATGGCGTCCTCCGCCACGCGCAGCGAATGCCGGTACTCGAACACCTCGGACATGGCTTCGAGGAAGGCCGGGAAGTTCTCCATCAGGGGGCTGCTCTGCTCCACCAGGGTCCTGGCCCACTGCAGGGCCAGGCCGGAGAGGTGGCTGATGACGTACTGCACGCGCTGCCGGTCGCTGCAGAACCCCCGGGGGCAGCTCTGCAGGATGAGCTGGCAGAGCACGATGAACTCGCGGAACTCCCTGCGGTCGCCCGAGAAGCGCTGGGGGGCGGGCAGCTGGCCGGCGGCGATGCCCCTGGCCAGGATCTCTTCCGCCACTCTCTGCTGCTCGTTGAGGTCTTGCATGCGCAGGTACAGCGAGATGATGGACTGTATCATGGACATGGCTTCCACTGGAGCGCCCTGGCCCTGGCCCTCGCCCTGGGCCTCTCCCTGGCCCTTGCTTTGGCCCTGGCCGTGGCCCTGGCCCTCACCTTGGCCCTCACCTTGGCCCTCACCTTGGCCCTGGCCCTCACCTTGGCCCTCATCCTGGCCCTGGCCCTCGCCTTGGCCCTGGCCCTCGCCTTGGCCTTGGCCCTCGCCTTGGCCTTGGCCTTGGCCGTGGCCCTCTCCCTGGCCTTGGCCTTCTCCCTGGCCCTGGCCCTCCTCGGGATTCGCTTCTGCCCCTTCTGCCTCCACGTCGGTGTCGTCGCCCGGCCCTGCTGTGGCTCCGGCCGGGTTGTCCCAGGCTCCCTCCGAGGCTTCGCTGCGTGGACCCCCCGTCGGCTGGCGTGAGCCGTTGCATGACTCCTCCAGGTCTTGGAGTAGGTCATTGGGTGGATCCTCTAATTCCTTACGTGGGCCACTGGATGGCTCCTCCATGTCTTGGAGTAGATCAGTGGGCAGCTCTTCCATTTTCTCCAGCGAGCCCCTGGGTGGCTCCTCCCTTCCCTGGGCTGGGCCGCGGGCCGGCCCCGCCCCCTCCTGCGCTCCTCTGCCTGCTGCCGCAGTGGTGGTCTTGGGTGAGCCCTCGGAGGACTCCATTTGTTTTGATGATGGATTCTTAGGCTCCATCATCGTCTCAAATGAGTCTTCAGAGGGTTCTATCTTGTCGTCGGCGGGAAGTGCTGTTTTCTGAAGACTGGTAAGGTCGCGCTGCGCCCGGTGAGCGACTGGGACCCTGGCGAGGAGAACCTGAGGGCGGAGGGGTGGGGAGGGGAGCAGGCGGTCAGGGTCAGGTTTTCAAGACCGGGAGTGATGCCCGGGAGTGATGCCTCTGCAGGGCAGGGTAGTACCCGGGAGACGTCCAGCTCCCAGCGCCTGGTCACTGGGGGAGCCCCTGGGGAGCGTCTTCCAGCGTCCAGCGCCTGGTCACTTCAGGGAGGCACCCCGGGGAGAGGATCTCTGTCAACCCCTGACCTGCCTCCCAGGCGGATTCATTCTGCCTGGCCTGCCTGCTTCCTCCCCGGGGGTGAGAAATTCACAGCTCATAAATCCCGCGCTGTGACTGGCCCGGAGCGGCACCTGGCAGGAGGCAGGGCTGCCTCATTCCACCCTGGCACACACGCCCGGCCGGTCCTCGTCCCTTCTTTGGTTACCCGAAAATCACAAAGGTCACATCTCCGCACCACGGAGCGCCAGCCCTGGCAGGCAATGCTCCCTGGAGCAGGCCCAGCCTCCCGGGTCGAGGGGATGCCTCCGCTTCCCGAGTTCGGTGGAAAAGGAGAAAACAGGCACTTGGCCCCGTCCCACCAGTTGGGTCAGCAGCCCAGAATAGCTTAGTTCCTGCTCCAGGTTCAAAGCCAGAATTTGTGAGGGAGAGGCACCGCAGTTTGGGTTCCAGCTTTGGCTCGTTTGCCTTTCCCGGGCGCGTGCACAAAGTACCTGTGTGTGGGAGCCGTGTACGTCTCTAGCGTTTTTGGGGGGGCCGGCAGAGGATGGGATTTCTGGGACCTGCTTTCCATGCTCCCCAACTCTGAGCGTGGAGGAGACCTTCGGACCGTCCCCCCGCCCCCACAGTCTGTTCTTCCTCTGGGTGGACCTCTTTGTCCTTTGTGGGGGGCTCCTGGGGCGTGCGCCTGTCCCACCCATTTCCCTGACTTTCCGTCTTCACTCCCCCTGCAGCCGGGGCTCCCCTACCTCCCTCTGCTGCTGGGGTCCACCACCCCCACCCTGAGAGATGGGAGTAGGGGGTGCATGAGGTCTTTGAAACCTGATGGTCTTGGGGGTTCGGGATCCAGGGATGGGAGCTTTGAGCCAGCTGAGGCTGAATTTAAAGAGACATAGACATCTTAGCTGGAGCTGTTCTTGTTACTGTTACTATGTTGCACACTCGTTCTGTATGGGGCAAATAGAGCGTTGGTGACCCCATGGGCTGGCCGTAGGGGATGCTCTTTCCACCTTTTGTTGCTTCTTGGTGTTCTTGGCCCCGGGGTGAGCTATAAAAGAGCAGGCGTTCCCTCACAGAAAACTCCTCATTGGCCAAAATCCAAATTTTCCATCCAAAAGGATACAAAATTTGGATCTGCTGTTTCTCAGAATTAAGTACACTCTTAGATTTGATCATGCAGTCCTCCTGATTTCACTGTTTGTTTACTGTCTTCGGCAGTCAGTCCAAGTCTTTTAGCGTAAACACATCTGACATGCGAATGCACCAAACCACTCTGAAATTTAAAGACCTTGGCATAACAGAAGATGCTGACTATGTCACCCCGCTCAGTGGAGATCCCATTTTTTTTTTTTTTTAAGCACGGTGCACACATTAGATAAAAATCACCGTCATCGTCATCACCACAGCCACACCACCGCAGCGACACCCACGTGGACACTGCCCGGTCCGCTCCCCCCTCCGGACGGTGCCTAAGCTGTGCACAATCACAATGAAGTCACAGGTCTCTGACCTGAGGTTCCGATGGAAACGCAGGAAGCTCTTTGTAACGCATTTGGAAATGCTTCTAGCAGAAACCACCTCAGCGTGTCCCTCACTGAAAATGCTTTATTGGCTAAAATTTAAATTCTTAATTAAAGTGACTTACAAACTACTTTATTAATAGGAAGGCTTCACTTCTTAGCATTCCGCACCAACTCGACCACACAGGGGATGAAGCCTGCAGCTTCCTTGCTTTTGACCTAAAATATCCTGGCATATTATAAAAACCTGGATACGCCTTAGCTCTAAAGTTTAATCTTTCAGCAAGGTACACGGAGTTATCCCATAGTGTCTCCATTGTACCAGATTTCTTTTCACTTTCTGTAATAGGAAGCTGTAATCGCTTAGCATAAAATAAACGTTTTAACCACATAATTTATTTGCCAGCTGACGATACAAAGCCCCAGATCTCACCAGACCATTCCCGAAATCCTGTATTGGCCTAATTCCAAACCTCAGTGCGATAAACAAACAAAACCGAAAACAACCAAGCCAAAACAAAACAAACCCACCAAACCTGGACCGTGTCAACCTCACAATAAACCAAAAGCCACGCGTCCATGCAGGCCGAGAGCCTGCCCTCGTCCCTTCTGCCTGGGCTTCTGTAACAGTGACCTATACGACAAGGTCTAAGCTATTTAGCAGAAAATACGTTTTACTCAAAAATTTCCTTGCAGACCGCTCTAACCAGCACAGAAATTTTGCTATGTCATTTTCTTCAAATGTCTTCATGGCGCAAATCCAGATTCTGTAGCTTGGCATAGAGGTGTGACCTGGCCGTTCGTCCGGGCAGCACGCATGCTTCCCGGTGTGCTGGTCAGATCAGCCATGCCTGTCGTGCCTGCCCAGGACCCAGCTCCCAGCCTGGGGTGTCCCGGGGCCAAGGGTGGGGGCCTGCCGAGGAGCGCCGGATGCTTATTCGTTACCTGCTTGATCAGATCCAGACACCTTAGCATAAAATATGTTTTACCCTCTGAATTCCTCTGGAGACAAAACTCTCATCAATTCACTCCTTAAAACCCTTTATTGGCCAAACTCCAAACGCCTGCGCTTGAGCATCCAACAATGAGATCATCCCCGCCCGCTCCTCCCAATGGAATGCTGGGCTCCTCGGCTCTCATGCTGTAAAAGCTGATCATACTCTCTTTAGCATAAAATCCACTCTTTCAGCTCTGCCGAAATGCACAAGTTTGAGCACGTAGCTCCTCGATTTTAAAACTTCTCAAAGTTTTTCATTGCCTATAACATAAAGTCCCAAGTACTTAACGTGAAATGTAACATTTCCCCATGTAATTTATCTTCAAGCTGGTCTATTAAAAAAAAAAAAAAACACACACACACACACATCTTGCCCTGCCGCTCCTTTAAGCTCTTCATCGGCTCAAATCCAAACTTATTAGCACGGCATAAAATTTGATCATGTCATCCTTAAAATAAAATTCACACTTCCTAGTTACAATATATAATCTGCTCTTGTAACTCCACCTTAAAAAAAAAAAAAAAACAGTGTGTCTTAATTGGGTCTGGAATGGAATACCAAATTCTTAGCTAAAATTTGTGTGTGTGTGTGTGTTTTTTTTTTTCCCAGTTTGCATGCTATTTACCAGACACGCCAAAAAAACTATGAAAACTCATTAGCGGCTGCACCAGCTTTCTAGGCATTACTGCAGAAACCCTGATCATGTCGAAATAGTCCCAAGTTTCTTCGCATATTCACAGCGCGGACCATGTAAGGCTTGTGATCAGAACCTTTCCACTTTGGCATCAACACGCACCAAGTCTCCCTGGCACGCCCTGGACGGGAGGGCCTTCGAGGGCGATCCCGACATTCGTGGCTGTTACTCCTGGGTTTGCAGCTTCCCAGCCTGTCCCGAGCTGTCAGCCAATAGAGACACTTGATCATGCTTTTCTGCACGTTCTCGTCCCACGAGAGCAAACTCGCCACGCATTTCTCAAAACCCTTCAACCAAAAAAAAAAAAAAAAAAAAAAAATCCCAACTCCTTAGCACGATAGGAAATTCTGATCCTGTCACCTCTCAAAATGAAGTCCAGATTTCTCCCCCTAATACGCAAATCCAGCCAGGAAACAAACTCCTGTTTAAAATTTCCTGAGCGTCACCACCTCCCCATGGCACCCACGTGCCGTGACGACCCCTGCGTTTCAGACCTCTAGGAAGACAGGATTTCTCAAAAGTCCCCCCACCGCAGGAAATGCCTCTTAGAGATGTCGTCTTTACAGCTACCTGCCATTCATTCATTCATTCCACACTCCGTCCGGTTCCTGCACCATGTGGCCTGGGTGTAGGGAAGGAGGCAGCTCTGCCTGTGGGCCATCACCCGCACGGAGATGAGGACCCCACCCCGAGTCTAGTGCCTGCTGGAGGTGAGCGGGGGTCTCGGGGCTGAGTGAGGGGCTCCGCTGCCTGCTCCTCTGGGTGCACTCGGATGTTGTCAGGGGTCTCCGTCCTGTTCTGCTTAGGGTCCGGGCAGTCCCCGTTAGCTTCCTGTGGGACCCCTGCCCTCTACCAGCCCACCCGCCACCGCCTGGGGCCCGCCCTGCTCTGCCCCGATGCTGGGCCCTGCACCCACCTGCATCGGTGGGGTTCCCAGGCATCGGCACCATTTCTCTAGGAATTATCCCTTGCCTTGGATATTCCACCTGATAGCCCCACCCAACAGAAACCCCGCAAAAACCGCATCGGGATTGGGCGCACCTGGTCTGGGGTCAGCGCTGGTTTGGTCTTTGGCTGCCTCGGCACCGGCAGTGCCCAGAGCCTCGGTCAGGTCGGCGCCTTGCTGCTGAGCAAGTGGCCGAGGTGAGGGCTGCCACCGTGCATCTATGAAGGGCTGGGCGGGGTGGGGGGGGCACGGGGGGCGGGGGCATCCCTCAGCGAATACCTCTCCCTGTCAGCCCTCTGTACAATAAAGGAAATCTGATTTTAAAAATAGAGCTTGGAAGAGGAGATGAGAAGATATTTAGGAGCAGGGCTGGGCAGGGGGTGGGGGGCGGGCATGGGGGAATTAGGGGAGAGGTGAGGACGGGGAGGAGGCGGGAGGCCCAGGAGGAGGGAGAGGAGGAAGGTAGAGCCAGTGCCCAGCGGGGCTGTGAGGCTGGGAGGGACATGGCTGTCCCTAAACCGTCCTCGAAGCTCAGACGGCAGCCCTGTTCCACCTGGAGCCCCGTGTCCCCTGCTGCCGTGTGCGTGTCAGGTGCAGGCCCCTGTCCATCTTGGCCTCCCTGCAGGCGGCACTCAGAGCCCCAGGAGTGTGAGGGGGCAGCCAGCAGGCCTCGGGGGCTACGGGACCTCGGAAGTCCTCCAGCTCCGCTGTCCTGGGCTGTGGGAGTGAAGGCGTTCTGACAAGGGTGGGCTTACAAGGTGCTAGGAGGGCCACGGAGTGTCGGCCTTTTGTCTTGTTAGCCAGCGTCAAAGTCATGGCTTGCCCTTGGCAGGCTGAGGCCTGCCCTGGCAAGGGTGAGTGGTAGGGTCGGTCACTCTGGCCATTTCACTGCCACTTGGGGGTGGGGGAGGTAGGTGGGCTTCCTATAGCCCCACGAGGAGCTAGGGTTGAGTCTTGGGGTGCCTGTGCACAGCCCTGACCTTGCCCCTCGGACACCGTCATGGTGATGTGGCAGGGGTGGGGGAGGCCAAGACCCAGCACTGGCCACCAGTCTCCCTGGAGCTGAGGCCTCCTGTGTAGCCCAGCAGGAGGGGCTGCCTGCAGAGGGACCCTCAGCCCCTCCCCTCCGGCACCCCTGAGCTGGAGGGCAGCGCCCTTGACCCAGTGATGTTCCTATGGCCGTGGCCCTGCCCCCTCCACTCTTGACTGGCAGCTCCAGGGGGCAGCTGGATTACTCTGCCCAGAATAACCTGGGAGGGGGAGAGAGGCCTGAGAGAGGGGCACCGGCCGCTGTGCCCTTGGGCTGCCCCGATCGGCGGAGCCAATCAGCTGCTCCTGAGGCTGAACTTGCCTTTGAAGGCAAGCGGGCAGGGCCCGGGACTGCGCCCAGCGCCCAGGCCCGCTCGGGCTCTGACTCTGAGCTTCCTGTCCCTGCCCTCAGTTTCCCCAATTCTGCAAGGGGGCCTGGGGCCCAGCTCGTTCACGTTGCTCCTGGAGCTCTGGGGGGCAGTGGCGAGGGACGTGGTGGCCAGGGCCCTGGGGACACTCGGTGACCCCCGGTCCTGCGCCAGGTTGCCAGCTGCTTCTCCACAGTGCTGTGTGAGCGTGTCCCATCTAAATAGGAGTGCAGTGCTTGAAGGGGGCAGAGTCTGCGTTTCCTGGGTGGGAGGGGTCTTGGGACGGAACCCCTTCCTGTCGCTCTTGGGCCCCTGCCTGTGCCTCCTGGCTGTGTGGCTGCACCCCGCAGGCTGGGGCCTAGGAAGGTGGTGACTTGGGAGAGAATGAGGAGGGCTCTGCTCTGGGGCCAGGGGCACTGGGGCCGGCTCTCCTGGCCAAGCCTCCGTGTCTCCATTTACGGAGTGGGAGCAGTACCTCCTTCCCAGGGGAGCCCTCTGTAAACAATTAAAAGTACAAGCAGGCACGGGATCGCTGATGCCATTAGCACTCACGATTATTGGAACACCCACTCTGTAATGGCCAAGCTGTGGACAGAATTTCACGCACGGCGTCAGCTTTAATTTCCCATTAGCCTCGGGAGGGAACAGCGCCCTGCTCTCAGTCAGCTGGAGCCCAGGCCGCAGGTCCCCTGTGAGGGGCCCTGACCGGCAGTGGCCATGGCATGGCGACCCCGGCCACTGGGGACTGCCCCTGGAGGAAGGCACACTGTGGCCTAGTTGGGGGTAATTAGGGTGCACTCGCTCCCAGTTCTGGCTCTGCCCCTCTCTGGCGGGGGCAGCTCCCTCAGTTTGCAGGGTGGAACTGTGGTGCAGGGCCTCGGGCCGGCCCCGGGCCTCTAGAAGTGAAAGGTAGAGGCAAGGCCCTGAGCCAGCCCCCATCCCGTGGCGGGCACTGCCAGCAGGCGCTTGTGCGCGGGGCGGGATGGGCAGGTGGCCTCTGGGACCTGGAGGGGCTTTCATTCCATGTCTTGATCCCGCCGGCCTCGTGGCCTGATGTGCTGCCAGACCGCAGGCGTGGGGCCTCAGTGGCTGCCTCCACCTCCCCAAAAGGCGGGTGCTGTCGTCCTCAGCCCACTGTGGCTTATTTGGTTCGGTAGGGGAAGGGGACAGCTGGCCTGGGACCTGCTAATTATAGCGGCTGGCATGGTGGACCAGGGCCTGCCAGTGCCCCACCGTGTCATGATTTTTCTTAGAGACAAACCCGGTCCTGAGCGCTGACCCGCACCCAGCACCCTCAGCACCTCTGACCCCGGGACCCCTTCCCTGTGTCTTACCTTGGCCGCAAGCGTCCGAGGGAACCACCTGCCGTCCGCTGGACTCTAACCGCCGCTTCTTTCTGGAAAGCGATTGGGCAGGTTTATTTCTTCGACCACACAAGTCTGGACTTGGACGTGTGTTCGGTGTCTACGGCGGCGGCCATGGCCACGGCCACGGCCACGCGGTCTTGAAACCCACCTTTGTTCCCCCACGGGCCCCTTTCTTCCCCACTGCTGCCTTTGGCTGCGTCCACTCCTTGAGCACCTACTATGTGCCACGCACTCGGAAGCACATCACAGGCTCTGGATCTTAATCCTCAGAGAGGCATGGTGGGGGCTATTTTTATCACCCCCCTTTGCAGAAGGCAAATCAGGGGCTCAGGGACATCCCTGCAACCCACTGTGGGTCCAGCATCACCAGGAAGCTCTCCCTGAGGTTGGGCTCGCTGGGGGCAGCCCAGCAGAGTCTGTCCAGGCCATTCTCCAGCTCACGTCCGAGCTCCTGGCAAACCCCTGGTTCTCGGTGGAATCAAGAACCAAGAACCCCCAACTTTTTTTCTGTAGCAAATGGGTGGGGCATGGGTGTGAGTAGGGGGGCTAGGCCTCTGGGGGACCCTGGGCAGCACATTTCTTAGCTCCTCCTGACCCCGCCACCGCCAGTCTTCCCAGGCTGCATGCCCTTCCCAGCAACCCTTCGAGCTCTGTCCTGCTCCGTGCTTGATCCCACCCTCCCTCCGCACACAGGCGGCCTTGGCCTGGGCGGGGGCTCAGCCAGGCGGGATGCACCCAGGCTGTGGCACCTGCTGAGAGTGTCTGTCCCCCTGTCCAGGTGTCCAGGTGCCCTGCCGACGAGACGGCCGCTTTCCCCTGGGAAAGGAGCAGCTGCCTGGCCTGGGAACAAATCAAAGGTCTGACAAATGATCTTTTCCTCCCTAATGTGTCAGTTCAGACAGTTTGCAAATTTGTAGATTTCTGAGAATGGAACTAACTGGCGCCTTTGTTTGTGCAGCCGAGGCTCACTGCCCACAACGGGCAGTGGGTCAGTGGGCTCCCCAGGCCAGTGTGTGGCCCAGCCTGGCCCCTCAGGACAGTCACCTTGAAGGAGACCAGCATCCCAGACCCACTCGGGGCCCTGCCAGGTACGTCTGCCCGTCTCTTACACCTGGCATCGGGAGGTGGCCCTCAGGAGAGTGGGGGTGGTGATGGTGGCCACGCAGCCTTCACACAGTAATAGAATCCAAGGCCCAGAATGCCTCCGCTGCCCTCGGCCTTATGTTGCACCAAAGCAAGGGAGGTGTTGGACTCTGTCACTGTGCTGTAAAGGTGTCCCCTGGAACATCCACGGTGGGACCCAGGGAGTCTGCTCGGGGACAGTGAGGGCAGGCTGTCTTTGCTGGTGACTTTGGACAGGTGACTCTAAGCCACCTTCCCCTCTTCTGCCAGAGGGGGTCCACAGCTTCCCAGTGCTGCAAAGTGGCCTGCACACAGTAGGTCCTCAACAAGTAGAAGTGGTGTCTTATTTTAGCTGCATCTCTTCCCCCGTGGTGTTGGAAGCTCTTTGCATTGTTGAAGATCCAGAGGGCGTTTCCCTGAGGCTCGGACGTTTATGGACTTGTCCTGAGGTCACAGGTGCTGCAGGGGCTATGGCCGCCTCCACGCTGGGGTAACCCAGCCTTGAGGCTGCTGCTTCTGGTCACTCCAATCTAGGTATTGCACTGGATTTTTTTTTTTTTTAATTTATCCTAAAGATATTTTGCAAAACGATGGCACCAAACCCCATCCAAAGTAGAACCTCAGGCAACAAGCAGCAGCCCTGTCTGGCGTGTGGGCTGAAGGCTGGTTCACCTGCCCCGCGCTGCTGCTGCCGGAGTCACGCTGGAACATAGGTGTTCAGACAAGAGCTCCGTCTGCCCTCCCCAGCGAGAGGCGGTTAAACAATTAACCAATTAGCCGTCCCTGCAGATGGAGGCCCCGCCAGGGGAGGGGGGCGCGGGGGTTAGCAACACCTGTGCCGCTGAGCCCATGGTCGCTGAGGGTGAGGCTCTGAGAAGAAACGTGTTGATCGTGTGTCCTGCATGGGAACTGAGCTGTCCTGGGACACGCAGGCCCCGGCTCTTTGCCAGCAAGCTGTCTGGCTATTGACGCACGCGGGCTGGAGCCCCGTGTCTTCAGCGGGACCTATCCCGTGTCACATTTCCCTGGAACGCTCGTTCCAGCCAGCTAATCCCCGAGAACACGGGCCAGGGCATCAGCTTTCCTGGCCTCTTACAGACGGAAAAGGAAAGCGCTCCCCGACGGGTGCACTGCAGGCACCCGCGGGCGGCCCGGGAGGGGTCGGGGGCTGCGGGTGGTGAAGTCACAGCTGAGGGGGTGCGCACCTGCCAGGCTCCTGTCAGCGACAGGCCGTGGAGAGTGTAGAATTAAAACAGAAAAATCTGCGATAAAAACCGAATCCCTGGTGTCTGCCGGACTTGTTTGGTTGGTACCTGCTGGCTCCCCAGCCGCCGTCAGCCAGATGCTGTTGTTTATATTTGTAAAAACAAAACCAAAAAAATCCCCACAAACAAACAAATCCATGTGAGCCCCCCTCAGAGCCCCCCTTCCACGTACAATGGTTGTTTTCAATGTGCAGGAAATGCATGGGTAATTCACATTCACTCGTGAGAACGCAACCTTGCAGATAAAGCTGGAACCGTTTTGAGCCCCGCCTGCCCCTCTCCCCAGATTAGCGGTTGTCGGGATCTTCGGGTGTGCGCCTCCAGGTGTTTGCCTTGCGTCTGCCTGTGTGTGGAAGCACCCCTACACCTGGCACTCTGCCTGTCTCAGTGAAGTGTTCCCTGTGGCGCTCACCGCAGCCTGTTTTTCTGCCTCCAGGAGTCTGCGTGGCGATAACAGAGACCAGCCCAGCCCTCGCATCAGCACCTCGGGATCCTGGAGTGTTTTCTCCGGAGGCAGCGGCCCTGGGGGGCGGGCGGCCCGGGGAGGCAGGTGTAAGTAATTGCTAAGGCCGGGTGTGCGGAGTGAGCCCGTGAGTGCTTATGACATTCTCACAAATTAATCTATGAATGCATAAATTAGCAAAATAAAAGAGCACATGCCTGGGCCAGTGATGAGGCCATGTCCGGGAACAAAGGAGCGTGATGAATCCAGTTCTGCGCAAAATGCTGAGGTCCATTCAAAGACAATAGGTCTCGGCTGCCTCTTTCTTTTTAAGAGCTGTTTAATATTCCGGGGTCTGTGCGCCCCATTGTCACTCCTACCCCCCCCTGTTGTCAGGACTCCCAGCTGGACATGTTCTGGGGGAGGAGACTGGGCAGACGGGCGCCGTGGTCAGCGGCCCTGTCGTCGGGATGGGTCACGGGATCAGGGTGCTCGCTCTACTGTGTTGCAAAAAATGAATAAGAATGAGCCCGTGGAAGGAACGTGGCCCCGTGTGGGTCAGTGAGGCGGGCGTGTCGCCAGCTGAGGCTCTAACGAGTACAATCCCGCTCAGCTGACACCCGACAGAGCCATCTACGCTGTCCTGCACTCGCTCCTCACGCGTGTAGCCGTGCGCGTGCTGGTGCTGTGACACCACCTGACTGCGTTCGCCCCAGCTTCTTAGAGGTGGGGCGGCTGGGAAAATCCCCCTAAGATGCCACTCTGACCTCATGTACTGTCTCGCTTTAAATCCTCCATCTGATTTCCCAGAGCTCCTGGGACATGGTTGAAAACCCAAAGGCAAAACGCAAGCGAACGAAAAAAGCCCCTCGCCCGACTTGGGAGACCCTCGGGGTCCACTTTGAAATGGCCCACCTACGCAGCCCCACAGAGCCAGCACTCTCCCCATGGGTGCTGTGGCCCCACGCTTTTGGCCAACTTGTCCTGGGTTTTCAAGAGTGTGTTTGAGACGCCACCGGCCGTTAACCCCTTGTTGGGGTGCGTGCCTGTCGCCCGCCCCCAAGACCTCGCTGGGGAGCCCAGCTGAGCGCTGCCCCATGTTTCGGGGTGAGGAAGTGGCCGAGCATTCAGCGCCCCTGTCCTTTGTCCCTTTGCAGATGGCCCCGGCACTGCGGCTGTGTGGTTCCCTTCGCTGAAAACCACCTCGTGTTCTGTGCGCACTGACAGGCGTCTGTCAGAGGGTCGCCTGCTCTGGGCATTCGGTGAGTCTGCAGATTTGCTGTGAGACAGCAAGCACAAGGCTGGGGGGCCCGTCCTGGCCCCCACCGCCCCACACTGCTTTTTACCTCCCTGGCAGCTGCGTGCTGAGCTCATGATCGGGGTCTGGGGGACGGGGCTGGCGTCCTGGGGGCTGGCTTTCGCCGAGGAGCTGTGAGCCTAATTTCAGCCTCACGCAGGCGACTGTGTCTCCTGGCCGGTGCCTTGCCAGAGGCAGACGGGTCTAGCCCGGACAGGAGGGGGTGATGGTGAGGTCTGGGCTATGGTCGGTGCTGTGAGCCTGTGCCCGTGGGACACTTATTTCTAGAAAGAGGAATGGGGCCGAGATGCTGAGCCAGCGTCACTCTCGGGGGCAGGGGGCCTCTGTGCGCGTGTGTACACGTGTGTGTGTGTGTGTACGTGTGTGTTTGAGGGGCAGAGTCCCCGGGTATTTGGGGCTGGGAAGGTGGCTACGCTGCAAGCAGCCAGCCGTCCCGCACAGACAGCTTTGGAACACGGAGCTGTGGGTCCTTGGTTTCCTGATGTTAAAAAAAAAAAAAGAAAAGAAGAGAAAAGAAACCATAGTCCCTGCCACACAGGGCTGTTGAGATCTCAGTGAGAAAATCACGCACAAAAGTCGTCAGCGCCGTAGTCAGAGCGGAGGGCTCCAGCCCCTTCCCGGGGCGGCCACGGCTCCTTTTCAGAGCCCCAGACCCAAACGGCAGAAAACAAAAAGGCCAGCGAGCAGCCCCCTCGCCTCCCCCCGCCCCAGTGCAGCGCCCCCATGTCTTTCTGGAAACGCCTGGGGGCCGGGGCCGCCCCCACCGGCTTTGAAGGGGCGCTCCGGTGCGAGTGTTGATTCTGTTTGTCTATAAATGCAAGGAGACCAATGCAACCACTCCTGGGGCGGGGGGTGCAGGCTCTCGTGTTCTGGACCTTGGCTGGGGAGCTGAGAGGCACAGCGGCTGGAGTCTCCAGAGGTTAATAATTCCCGGAAAAACTTGTGCTAACCCCGACTTCTCCTCCACCTCACAGAAGCCCTCCCGGCTGGGCCCAGTGACAATGAGGGTTTTGTGCGGGGTGCAGCTTCCCTGGGGCAAGCCCGCCTTGCACTCTGCCCGCGCACCCCAGCGAGGCTCCTGTCTCTGGAGCATGAGCCTGGGGAGGGGTCGCAGGCTCTGGCTGTTTGCCGAGCCCGGGGCCCCTGACTTCTCATGCGTCAGAGGGAGCCAGGTCCTGTGGGCGCCGGGAGCTGAAGGAATTATTAGTGGGGTGGGGGCATGGTGCCCCCTGCCCAGACCCCTTGGGCTCAGGCGTTTTGCCCCGTGGCCTCTGCCCCTGCTTAGCCCTGTGGGGAGGTGACTTCTCACATCCACACCAAACTCTTCAGGGCCCTTCTGCACCTGCCGTCGCCCCCAGCCAGAAGCTGTCAGTGGCAGAATGTCCCTGGCGAGCGCCTTCCGCCCCCTCTGTAACCCACCCGTCAGTGTCACTTCATAGGCACGTTTGCGGTGACACGGTGACAAATCAATCCTTTAATAGATTAAAACAACGGCCACAATCAAAAGCAACAACAAAACCCAAGACTCGAGGAAAGCAACAGCTCCCCCCGTGGCCTGCAGCGCCTGCTGGTCAAGACAGGGCCCTCCTGCCCGCGGGCCCCCAGGCAAGCAGCCAGCCCGCCAGCCCGCCGGCCGGCTCACCTGCGACACACTGCTGCCCCCCCTCGGCGGGCTGCGGCAGCGGCGGCGACCCTGAGGCTCCCGGGCTGGGCTGGGCTGTCAGGAGCAGGACAGGCAGGCGGCGGCGGGCCCCGGCCCCCCAGGGCTGCCCTCCCCAGAACCTCTCTGTCCTGTGGAGCTGTGCCCCTGCCCGGCAGCTCCCAGACAGCTTCTGGTGCACACGTAGGCACGCATGTGCGCACGAGGGCAAGGACGCTGCCTTAGGCACTGAGAGCAGAGGCTTGTTTGGCCCGGGGCTCCTGTCAAGACCCCTCCCCTGCGGTTCCTGGGAACTGCACCACCCCCGCTCTGTGAATGGGCCAGGCAGCAAGGGCGGCGCCAGCTGTGGCGTGTGCTGTCTTCAACACGCAGGTCCCTCGGTCCTGTGGCCAGGTGTGTGTGTGTGTGTGTGTGCGTGTGTGTGACAGAGACTGCCTCTCCCAGCATCCAGGTCATAGTCCAGCATCGGGCCGGGGCCGGGGCCAGGGCCGGGGCCAGGGCCCAGCCTCCAGGGAAGGTCCTGACTGACCAGCACCTCGACTTGCCATTCCACTCCCTGCCAGTCTCCTTTCGCCCACTTTGCCAGCCTGTTGCCCCAGAGAGGACGCTGGCCAGCCTTGCTGGGCCTAGAAGCTAGAATAACCCCTGGCTCACCCAGGTGACCTGGCCCTTAAGAGGGGAGCTGGCTGCAGGTCAGGCCCCGCCCCAGCCCCCCTGTGGCTCAGCCCCCCAGCACTCAGCTGCACTTTCTGCTTCTCCCACTGCCTCACTGGGGCAAACGTGCCTCACTCACCATCTCTGTGCCTTTGCCATTTGGCCCCGGGGGCAAACCAGGTGGCAAAGGCTGAGCACCCTTGCCCTGACCCCAGCCCGCTCCTTTCTGGCCAGCCCCACTTGCTTGCTCGGGGCTTGGTGCTGTGGGAACTTCTCACAGGCCTAAGGTGTGTGGGCCGCCAGCCCGGGCAGGGAGCTGTGTTGTAGCCTCTGCCAGCCAAGCCCCGGCCTGCCTCTGTCTGCTCGGACGCCTCCCGGGACAGGGAGCTCCCTGTCCTGCACAAGCTGCTCAGCTCGGCGCCCCCTGCCATCTGTATGTGCCTCTCAGGCTCTGCGGGGGCCCCCGAGCCCCCTCTGCCCTCGGCACACCGCGCGCCGTTCCCCTTGCTGTCCTCTCTTTGCGGCATTAGCAAAAGCCCCCGGTCAACCACGGGGACGAGTTGGGGAGCCCTCTGCGCCCGTGCCAGCGCGTCCCCCTGCCCCTTTGCCCTGCTGTTCGGCCACAAGCCCAGCGGACGGCGTGGTGCTCCCCTCTGGGGGCTGCCGCGGGTCTGTCACGCAGCTGCGCGCCCCCTCGGCTTTTTTACGGCCCGCCTTTAGTTGCCAGGGAGAACGGGCTCTGTGCAAACCCCCCGGCCTTTCTGCAGGAGCCACTGGCCCTGGTCACAGCAGCAGCAGGGGCTGAGCAGGGCTGGGGCTCCCGAGCCAGACGATCCCCGGTGCCTCCCGCGCTCTCGCTGCGAGACCCAGCAATTCCCTTCACTTTTCAGTCTGGGTTTTCCCTGTGGGATGGAGATGAGCGTCTCCCTCGCTGGCTTCGAGTGAGGACTCATGAGATAAGAGCAGGCTAGCACCCGCCAGGGACCTCAGGAACGCCCGCGGAGCCGCCCCGGGACCCGGCCAGGGAGGGACGCATGTAACAAGTGTCACCAGACAGACAACAGCCCAGCTTTCGGTGACCCTGCCCGGAGTACAAACGGAAGCTCTGGCGGCTGAACCACACAAATCAAGTCAGCTGGAGGCAGCCCCCGGCCTGTGGCAGGCAGGAGGGATGACACGCAGAGCCCGCGCCTGCTCTTAGCAGCCCCAGCGTTGGCACTGCACACCACAGCACGAGGGGCCGGCCGGAGCCCGAGCTTCCCGGCAGGGGGCCCGGCTTCCCCTCCGCACGCTCTGTCCCCGAGCCCCCGCAGGGCACCTACCTTCCCCGGGCCCAGTGCCGAGTGAGGCTGGGCTGAGGCGATGCCGGCCGGCTTGCTGTCCTCGAAGCTCAGTGGGTCTGCTGGGGGAAGCGAGACAGGGAGTAAGTCACTGCCCGGCCAGGTGACCTCGCGGGCTCGGAGGCGGCTGAGCTGGACGGAGCCCTGTCCAGGCGCCGAGCCCCGAGCTGGGTTGTCTGCCTGGCACCCACCCTGGCAGTGGCCCCAAGCGCCAGTCTCGGGATCCCCATTTGATGGATGAAGCCACTGAGGCCCAGCAAGGTGAAGTGCCGTACTTACGGTCAGCACGGAACCGGGCTGTGAGAGGCTGCGCACCACACCCTGCTGCTGGAGACAGCTCGGCGAGGCTGAGCTGAGCTCTGGGGGGTGTGGGTGGGCAGGGAGGGACTGATTAGCTGCAAGCACCTCCCAGCGGTGCGTGAGATCCCAGCTCCTCTGTGGCCCAATCCGTTTGAAGGGCAGATTCAAAATTAGGTGGTAGCACCTATGGGCAGAGGTTTATGAAGATGGCATTATTAACCTGCGTGGGGAGGGCTGTGACCGGCCGCACGCAGCGAGCAGGCGGAGGCGGAGGGGGCTGGGGCTCGCTGGGGTGGACAGTGAGGCAGAAGCGCTCGGGGGCCGTCCAGGGGCCCTGCGGGCTGGCCGCCAGGTGCAGTGCGCAGAGAAGGGCCTGGGGCTGCATGGCTGGCAGCGGGGAGGGGGCCCTGTCGCCCGGGCAGTCCCCCCGCCCCCTGCCTCAGTGCAGGACCCCCAGCCCCAGCTCCCTCAGTGGGGAAGCCCCCAGCCCCTACGCTCCCACCGATGGACGGGGACTCCGGGCTGCCTGCACCCCGGGTTCCCGTGGGTGAGAGGGAGAGGAGCCTTCGTCCCAAGGAAAGCCCCTGCCCCTGCCCCCGTGACCCCCTCCTCGCCACGGCCCCTGCGACCCCCCTCACCACCCCGCCCCCACCCCTGCCCCGGCCCCCAGCAGACACCTGTCTGCTCGCCAGGAAGACAGGTTCCCTTCCCGCCGGCGCCGCCTGTGCGGGGCAGGCCGGGGGCTGGGAAGGGGGAGGCGCCCCCTGCCCAGGAGGGCGGCCGAGCCGGGCCGCTGGGGTCGGAGTTGGGCCACGGAGGATTTGTGCCAACTCACGGTGCGGAGGAATCGGTCTGAATTCTTCAGACTCCAGCCAGGAGTCTGTGGCGCCCCCAAGTGCCACAAGGGGGCCGCCTGGGCCACATTTTGGAGCCCGTAAAGTGAGGAGGGGGAGCGGGTCCGGAGGCGGCGGCGCCCCGGACCGGCTGCGCTGCGCTGCGGTGCGCAGGGCTGCGGCGCGGAGCTGCGGCTGCCGCGCGGCGGGCGCGGCCAGGGGAGGGAGGCGGCGGCGGCCGTGGCCGGGCGCCCGGGGAGAAGGGGGAGAGGCGGCCGGGCCGCGGCTGTGGAAGGGCCGGGAAGGAACGCGGGGGGCGGCGCGGGGACCTGGAGTGGCGGCGTGAGTGACAGCGAGGAGCGCGCCGGGAACCCCGGAGCCGGCGTGTGAGCGGCCGCGCTAGGGCGCCGGGCAGCCCCGCGCGCGGTTTTGGGGCAGAAGCTCCAACTGTGGTCCCTCCCCCAGCAAATTAGAAAGGCAGACAGCTGAGTCCCGGCCACTCCAGGAGCTTCCTGCGGGTGTGATGGCGTCCGAGGGAGAGGCGGGGATCCCGGCGAGGGCTCGTGGCCCGGCCTCAGGGGCGAGCCTGGGGGCGCACAGTCCCAGACCCCTGCGCCCCACACGTGGCCCCTGAGGGGTGCCGGGGCCCGAGACAAAAGCCCCCGCACTCCGTCCCTGGTCTCTTGCGCTCTGTTCCCCATCCTGCATCCCAGTTCACTTATGGGAAATGTCAAACTACACAGAAGTAGTTCCAAAAACGCAGTGGGCGCAGTCTTAAGTCTGGCATCGCCCAGAGACACCCTCACACCACAGCCCGGGTTCTGTCCAAACCGGGGTGCCCGCCTGCCCCGCCCCGGTGCCGCACAGCCTGGCCAGTACCCCCCAGGCACGCACTTCTCAGTCCACCCCTGAAGAAGAAAGGCCTTTTTCTTAGCCACAACACCATTATCAAAATTAAAAGAGTAGCAGCATTGTCTTAATGCATCAGTTAGGCGATCTAATATTCCTGATGGACTCATAAATTTCTCTTCCTGTTGACTTGTTCAGACCAGTGGCCAGACCATCCCTGCGGCATCAGGGGGGCATTTGGGGTTCTGGAAGGGGAGGTGCAGTTGCAAATGCAAGGGCATGAATGGGCGCCCAGACCTCCAGTGCAATCACAACCTAAGCAAACCTCAGTTTTTTCACTGAAAATGAGGCGAATTCTAGGAGTCTCCCAGGGTCACCCGGAGGGCTGCAGGTAGTGCACCGGGAGGCCCCAAGCCCGTGTCTGAGAACATCAGAGTCTCAGCCGGAAGAAGCAGCCGCAGAGGGGAGGTGGGCTGGGGGTGGGTAAAACAGAGCTGGCCTCCATCCTTAAGACAAAAGGGGCTGGCACCCCCCGACACCCCCCAAGGGGTCAGGTGCACATAGCACCTTCCACAGGGGCAGTCTGCAGTCCATTCCTGGAGCTCGCAACTCTGCTGCGCCCCGGCAGCTGCGACTCGGGACAAGGGGGTACCCCACAGAGTGCCAGCCCGCTGGGGACCCCTATCACAGGCCACCCCGCGCGCCGCCTGGCAGTGCACAACGCTGAAACATTGCTGAGGATGTCTGTAAAGAATTTCTCCATTCGTCGTGTGAGCACAGTGGTTTTCTCCCTGCACAAATCCAGCCCGATTGCCAGAAGCAGAGGGAATCAACACTTAGCGAGCATTTGCAGAGGCCAGGAGCCGCTCGCTCGCTCCTGAAATCCTCACCACCCTCTCCCAGCTGTGTCTCCTGCTCTGTGTTTTACAGATGAGTGGACTTGGAGGTCAGTGACATGTTCAGGATTGGCTAGGAAGTGGGACCCAGGATTCCAACCCAGGTTTGTCTGGTTCCTTTGAAGACAGAAATGGGAGGGTGGCTGTTAGGTCAGGAGGCACGAGTGGAAGGTGGGGGGATCAGTTGAAGTGCAGATGGTGGATGGACAGGTGAGGGAAGAGTTTCCTAACAAGTTCAGAGCCTGCGTCAGTGGGGCTTGCTGGTGACGCTCCTGCCTCTGTCCCGGCTCTGAGCATACCGACTTGCACCACAGGTAGTCTGCCCACTCACAGGGACCCAGAGCCAGCGTGGTGCTGACCTGCTCAGGGGTGCTTAGTGCCTGCTGCTGTCACACAGTGCTGGGGCCAGTGCTGTCCACTGGCCGTCCTGTAAGACTGTCCCTGTGCCCTCATCACACGCTCGGGCCTGGCCGGTACTATCTCCTCCACATCACCACAGCCACGTTCCGTGGTAGCGATTGCCGTCCCCAGTTACAAGAAAACGAAACCGAGGGTCAAGCATGGTAAGTTATTTCCCCAAAGCCATAGAGGGAGCAAATGCAGACTCATGCTTTGAGCCCCAGTCCCCTTTGCTTCAAAACCCACACCCTGCCCTGTTTCCTGTTCTCCATGACCGTGCTCAAAAATCCTGTACTCTCCTTGGGGTTCACCCATGTCAGACCTACCCTCCCAGTCTGTGGGTGATCCTCGCTTCTCATCCAATCAAATTTGATTGTATTTCTCAAGTAACACCTTCTCTAGTGTCTCCTACTTGTAATTATCACTCAAACAAGGGCCACAGGTACCGGCGGCACCCAGCAACACAACCAAGTCAGATGAGATATCTGGTATCTCAGGTTTGTGTGGTGTGCTGATGGAAACAGATGTGTGGAAGCGACTGCAGAGCCCGAAGGGGCACAAGGCAGGGAGGGAGGGGCCAGAGGAGGGCTGAAGGGACCGTTAGCAAGCTTCCCCGCAGACGGGCTTACACTCGGCAGTTGGGTTTTGAGAACCTGCTGTGTACACATCGCTTGTCCCAGATGCAGAAGTTTCCGTCCCAGCCCTGCCATTGACTGGTTTTCCCAGTTTGGATGAGGTGTTCACGCTCCGTGCCTCGGTTTCCCCAGTTGTGATATGAAAATAGCAATGGTTCCTTATTAATGGACAGCTGAAGATTAAAGGACTCAAACACATAACAGGCTTAGAACAGTGCCTCCTGTATGGTGAGCGCACAATAAACCTTTCATTGTCATTTAAGTTACAGCTGTGACTGTTGTCATCGAGATGTCATTTATCGTCTTGGTCACGTAGGAGTCCTGACCCACGTCTCACAGGTGACTGAGCAGGTGCTCAGAGAGGCGTGAGAGCTGCTATGAATGGGACCCACTGAAACAAACAAAAATGCAAAGTCAAGATAGACAACTGGCCGGCGCCGTGGCTTAACAGGCTAATCCTCTGCCTTGCGGCGCCGGCACACCGGGTTCTAGTCCTGGTTGGGGCACCGGATTCTATCCCGGTTGTCCCTCTTCCAGGCCAGCTCTCTGCTGTGGCCTGGGAAGGTAGTGGAGGATGGCCCAAGTCCTTGGGCCCTGCACCCACATGGGAGACCAGGAGAAGCACCTGGCTCCTGGCTTCGGATCAGTGAGATGCGCCGGCCGCAGCAGCCATTGGAGGGTGAACCAACGGCAAAAAGGAAGACCTTTCTCTCTGTCTCTCTCTCATTATCCACTCTGCCTGTCAAAAAAAAAAAAAAAAGATAGACGACTTCAGTTCTGGGCACGGAACCAAGAATTCTGTGCAGCAGTGGGACGTGACCCACCCAAGGGAAGAGGGAGCCCCAGGGAAGGCACATCGTCCCTAAGGGGTCATCCTGGAGTGTGGGCAGTGAGAGCGGGAGCTGAGGACTGGCTGAGGGGCACAGGGCAACACAGATGGTTAGAATTCTCCATGCGAAAGTACGGCGAGCTGGTGTGAGTTAAACTTACGGCTTGTGGAAGCGGCAGACAGGTTCCCCAGTACTCGTCGAAATCTCTTAATCTCTTCCCTTCCCTGTTTTTTTTTTTTTTAAGATTTATTTATGAATTTGAAAGTCAGAGTTAAACAGAGAGAGAAGGAGAGAGAGAGAGAGAGAGAGAGAGATCTTCCTTCTGTTGGTTCACTCCCCAATTGGCCACAATGGCCGGAGCTGTACTGATCCGAAGCCAGGAGCCAGGAGCTTCCTCTGGGTCTCGCACACGGGTGCAGGGCCCCAAGGACTTGGGCCATCTTCTACTGCTTTCCCAGGCCATAGCAGAGAGCTGGATCGGAAGTGGAGAAGCCGGGACTCGAACCATCCATATGGGATGCTGGCACTTCAGGCCAGGGCGCCAACCCACTGCGCCACAGCACCAGCCCCCCCCCCCCTTTTTTTTTCAAACTATTTCCTGCCTTGCTGTTTCCAAAGGGCCAGTTGCAACACCTCTGAGTCTCACCACGGGGGCATGAGAATTGGTGATTGTCTCCCCTTCTTGGGACAGAATCTTTGCCCCTTGAGCTCAGGTGGCCTGCAGCAGTGCATTGGGATGGCGCTGGTGTACGCCACTGGATGCCCTCAGGGACATGGTGGCTCTGGTGCTGACGTGCTGGGCTGTGCCGAGCATAGGCTGTGTTCCCAGCACGGTCAGGCTCCAGAATCTGCGCATGTCCCACAGGGACGGCTGTCACTGCCCCTTCCTCCAGGGCTCTTGGTACCTCCTGGGTGCTCCTCTGCTCCTGCGGCTGCCTGTGCTGGAGGCCAGACGGGCCCTCCCAGGCGTGGGCATCCACACACTCAACTTGAGCTCTGCCCCACAAGAAGGCATTGTGCTGCGCAGGGTGATGCCGACGTGAGCCGCCTCCCGCACGGCACCTCCTAGCTGGGTGACCGCTGGCAGGTCACTTCGTGGTCACGATAGGACGCGTGGTGCTCTTGCTCAGATGTCACATCTGGGGGAGGCCGTCTCCCTGACCATTTCCTGTCCCGCACGCCACACTTCCTGTCTCCTCCCACAGTGGTGTTCATTTGCCTTCTTCATGGCCGCGTCTCCACACCTAGACCTGGTGACTGGCTCAGGGTGGGTGCTCACAACTTTTGGGGGACCAAAAAGGAGAGGTGCTAACGGTCCAGGGGTCGGGGTTTGTACCCACGCCCGAGGAGCGCCGGTGTGTGCAGTGCAGGCGGCAGGGTGCTGGGCGTGGGAGATACATGCAGTAAGCGCTGGCCGATATGGCTGTCACGTCTGATCCACAGGACCGCTGCAGGTGTGTGCAGGCGTGTGCCGAAGCGTGCCGAAGCGTGCCGTGAGCGCCATGTGCTGGGCGCAGCAGGTACGCTGTGGGTAGTCCCTTCTGCTCAGTGGGAACTTGCTCATAAATGTTGCGCTTTTCATTTTCACACCATCCGGGAGGGGGGAGGTCTGGTTGGATGATTGCCCCCTGAGGCTTGGGGAGGGTACGGGGCTTCCCAAAAAGGCAGGTGGGAGGCAGATTCCAGCCTGGTGGTCCCTCATGGAGGCCCCACGCCGACATTGTCATGTCCTTGTGACATTACAGCTGTATGTAGCATATTTTTTGGCACCTGGGTCACGGCACGACCATGTGCCGAGCGGCTGCTGGGGCCGGTCCGGGAGGCTGGTGAGGAAGCCGGCAGTGCGTGATTGGTAAGGGCCGGATCCCAGAAAACACTCGGAACATCCAGACCCCGCGGATAGACTCCCCCGAGAGCAGTCCCATTTCATGAAATGAATTTTCGTCTTCCAGAGCGCATCCCGTTAGCTGGGTTTCTGTTTTCCAGGGCACTCGTTTAAGCTTTGATGCCTTGTCCAGAAAAGGACAGATCCCACCAATGTCCTGCCTGAAGCCCATCCTCCCCGAGAGCCTCGGCTTGGCCTGAGCGTCGAGATGACTGTTTCTCTCTGGGCCCGCGGGGTGGGTGGCGGGGTGCCGGGCAGGCAGGGGTCCTGAGGACCAGTGGGGAGTCCTGGGCGCCCTCGTGTTGGACCCGGGAGGGTGTTGCTGCCCTCATTCTACAAATCGCACAAGCCGGGGCACAAGACAGAGAGGCCAGGTCACGTCTCTGCAGTTACACGGCTCTGAGTGCCTGCTGGGGTGGAACCTGGTCTGTCTGTCTGTCTAGCACCACAGCTCGGGCACAGCGGCCGAGGGGCAGAGGCTGGGCGGGGGCTGTCTCCCTGGTTGCACTGAGGCTAGGGCGGCGAAGCAGGCTCAGCGTGGGCGTTGACCCCCCTAGCCAGGGGTGAGGTGGGCTCTGCAGTGGGAGCATAGCTGCTCCAGCCGTGGGCTCATGCTGCCTTGTGGCCATGAGCACGGGGGCGATGGCGGCACAGAGTACAGGGCTCCGGGTTCGAGTCACGGCCCCGCCCCACCCCAGCCCTTCCCCGTGGGCGTGTTCTCCATTGAGCTTGGATATCTCACTCTCTGCTGTGGCTTTTTTCAGTTCTCAGCTGAAACTTCCTGCAGAGGCCCAGTGAGCCACTGACCCCTGGGAAGCATTTGTTTAAGAACGCGAGTGAGCATTGAGATCTTAGACGTGCCGGAGGGCCAGGGAGGTGTGCAGGACAGTCTGCTGATTGCGTTCTTCTAAGGTAGAAGAGACAGGCTGGGTGAGAGGTGAGGAATGGAGGTATTTTATGGATTTATTTATTTGAAAGAGTTACACAGAGAGGAGAGGCAGCGAGAGAGAGGTCTTCCATCCCCAATTGGCTGCAGCAGCCGGAGCTGTGCCAATCTGAAGCCAGGAGCCAGGAGCTTCTTCCAGGTCTCCCACGTGGGTGCAGGGGCCCAAGCACTTGGGCCATCTTCTACTGCTTTCCCAGGCCACAGCAGAGAGCTGGATGGGAAGTGGAGCAGCCGGGTTTTGATCTGGCACCCATATGGGATGCCGGCACTGCAGGCGGCGGCTTTACCCACTACACCACAGCGCTGGCCCTGACGAGTGGTTTTAATAATTGGTGAGACAAGACAGGTATTGCCAGGGACAAGGACGGGAATGGGTCGTGAGCGAAGGATTGTGATGAATTCTGCACAACCGAGGGACGTAGGAAAAGAGACCAGGACGGTCAGTGGCTGTCGATTTTCTTATTAAAAATGAGAGGATCGTGGTGAAGCCAGGGCCGCCAAGCTGCCACGAGCAACCAGCAGGTGCACAAGACCCTCTCTTCCTTTGACTGAGGCCCATGTGCCACACGTGAAGCACGCTGGGGCTTCCCTGACCGAGGAGGTGACCACAGGCAGGTGAAAGCGGGGCTTCGTGGGCGTCCACTGCGTAGGTCCCAGTGCACGACTGTGTGAGCCACGCCAAGGAGGCCCCGCGGAGCAGCGATGGCAGAGGGCCCACGCTCAGCTTTCTGTCCAGGGAGGCTCCCGCTTGTCCAGGGAGCACACGCGTTAACATCCCCTTCCGCTCTCAGCGCTGTTCCTTGGGGTGTGCTGAGAGGCCCTAAGCCCTGCAGGTGCACAGCACGCCCTTACCGAGCGTGGCTGCGCTCCTCGTAGGGCTCAGGGTGGGGCCCTTGGCTCCCCGCGACCTTTGCCCTCCAACCTGGGAGCCATCTTTCCACTCGGTTTAGAAGGCGGAACCCCGCTGGTAGGCAGTGGGGCTGTGGGTAGCAGGAAGCCTGCTGTGGGCAGAAGCGGCGGCAGCCGTTGGCGTGGGCCCAAGGCCGGTGTTGAGTGTCTTTGTGGTACACGTAAGGGAATTCGGTGAGTGGGGAAGCGGCAGGATGAAAGGCGGCTGAGCTTGAAGTTCCATGAGCTCGGGCTCCCGGTTGGTCCCCTCGTGCGCAGCTGCGAGCCGTCCAAAGCTGCTCTGGATAAGAAGCCTCGGAGGACCTGGGCAGCATTTCTGTCCTGGGTTAGTGCCGGCTGCCCGCCTGTCTGTTGTGTGTGAACAGTAAGTAAAACGGCAAAAAGGGCGAAGGGGAAACCGTGAGAGTGCCTGGGCGCAGGCTGGCCGTTACTCTGCATGTCTGGGCCCCGGGCTGGCCCCCTGGTGCTCCCAGTGCCCCCTGGCCTTGCTGGTGATTAGAGTGGGGCAGGGGTGCATACTGAGATAACAGACAGGTGGTAATGCTGCATTCGGGCCAGCAGTGAGATTGGGGTTAACCGTGTTCTGCTGACCTCATGGTTGTTCTAGAAGACCCAGGTTTGGTCAGTCTTCTTAGCATCTGCCTCGTGTCCACAGAACGGGGACCCTGGAGTGGACGCAAGGACCCTCTTCAGACAGAGACCCTGCTGTGCCCTGTGGCAGAGGAGCCCCGAGCCCAGCCATGGAGTGCAGGTCAGTGTTGCTTGGAGGCCGAGTGGCCAGTTCACGGGTGGGTTGTGTTATTAAACCTGAGTGGACACGCAAATGAAATCAAAGATGACTGAGCACAGGCCAGCCACAAGACCGTCCTAAACCAATGCCACTGGGCATAGCTCCACCACACTAAGACAGTACCGCCAGGCTGTTCCCTGTACGGAAAATGAGCAAAGGAAAGGAGAAACTTAAACAGTCAGACATTTCATGTACGTCATCTGCCTGTGTGCAAGGTGCTGCACCGGGTGACACCGGGAGTTGGTCTTGATGCAACAAGTTTTTCCTGTGCGCATCTTCCCCTCCTCCTGTACATGTCTGCACGTGTGTCATATGTTCTGTCTTCCCTCCTTTCTTGTCTTTGACCTGGGTGATGGGTTCATGTGTGGTTGGTGGCCCAACCAAGCACTTGGGCCATCCTCCACTGCTTCCCTGGGCCACAGCAGAGAGTTGGATGGGAAATGGAGCAGCTGGAACTAGAACCAGCGCCCATGTGGGATGCCGGCACTGCAGGCGGCGCCTTTACCCGTTGTGCCCCAGCGCCGGCCCAGGTCGTGGATTTGTTAATGAAATGTGTAAATGAAATCAAAGGGGATCAGGTGTGGACTAATTGAAGCAACATACCGTGATCCAAGACCCGCGAGTACACACCTGGCACGCCGGAGACAGTAAACGTGTCTATGGTGTTTCATGATTTGAATTCACATTAGTTTGTGCACCGTGTGCTGGCACTTCCTCCCGGTGGCGTTTGGGATGCCCCTCCGTGAGGACGGTCCACGCAGGGAGACGTGGTACTGGAGCTTTCTGTGTCGTGGGTCTCCTTTCATGGACTTTTAAAAAAAACGCATAAATAAGACATGGAAGGTCGGTGGTTAGGGAGGAGGGCGCTCCTAAGGCAAGGCTGTTAGTGTAGCAGCCGAGGGTCGGGCAGGACGGTCTCCGTGCCTCTCTGGCCGCTGTTCGCATCGCCGAGCTTGGCGACGCCATCGTTGGCCTGACCGTTTGGGCTTCGTATGGCTGGATAGGATACTTATAAAGAAAATTCAGTAGTGGTTGGTAGTGTTAATTTTTTTAAAATCTTTATTTAATTGTAAGAGAGAGAAAGAGAAAGAGAGAGGAGCCTTCCGTCCCCTGGTTCGCTCTTCAAGGGCCCACAGTAGCAGAGGCTGCACCAGGCGGAAGCCAGGAGCCAGGGTCTCAGTCCCGGTCTCCATGTGGCGTCCGTCTGCTGTGTGTTCGAATTTTCTCATTCGGAGGCGGCTGGGCCACCCTCGACACAGCTTTCACTTCTCCCCTTCCTCCCCCACTCGCTGGGATGGACCCAGAAGTGGGCCTGGTGTTGCTTGTCCTGCTGACACGGGCACAGCCCACTTGGCCTGCGTGCAGCAGCCATCCAGCCTGCGTGGACCAGGCAGCTCCCCTGGCCTGCTCTGCACCCCACTCGCATTCCGTGCAGGGAGCCTGCTTGGCGTGTGCCCTGGGCCACAGTCCCTGTTGTCCCTGTGAGGCTCACGGCCTTCTCCCGGGGACCTGCAGCTGAGACCTGCGTCCCCTGTGCTGTGCCCACTCTGTCTACACTCGCCAACACCCTGAACCAAACTCGGTCAGGGATCCTAGAGAGAGGCTGTCTTGCTGTCCTGGTTGGAATAAACCAGACTGAGCTGGGAGCCCCCAGGGCATCTGCCGGTGCCAACGCCGTTCCTGGGCGAGGGACAGCAGGCCACAGGTGAGACTTTGGGCACCAGGCTGTCCACCAGGACAAATACGTGGCCCGTGACAGCCAAGCCACCTCTCCTAGGTGCCTGTCAGGCCAAGGCCAGAATTTATAGCCACTGTCTTAGAGAGAGACCTCAAGACAAAGCTGGACGAACACGTAGCGCTGACTATCCTGGAATTTGTTCGTCCAAGGTCTATGTAAGAGATGTGTTGGGTAAGGAGTTAGTGTTCTTGGTTTGCACGGCGCCGTGTTGGATGTTGATTTTAGTCCTAAAAGTAAATAATTACATAAAGGTATAAAATAAATAAAAGACCAGGCACGGGCTGGCGATGAGAATGGTCCAAGGATAAAAGGATCGCGGTTGCTCTAATTTTGTCTGCCTGACCCAATAAAAACAACCTGGCCGGCCTCGTCCCTTCCACAGCTGGTTTGTGTTTCGCTGTGGATGTGCACAGTCCATGTAAACATTCACTCAGGCAAGAAGCACGAAGGCCGGCGCCGCGGCTCACTAGGCTAATCCTCCGCCTGCAGTACCGGCACCCCTGGTTCTAGTCCCGGTTGGGGTGTCAGTTCTGTCCCGGTCGCTCCTCTTCCTGTCCAGCTCTCTGCTGTGGCCCAGGAGTGCAGTGGAGGATGGCCCAGGTGCTTGGGCCCTGCACCTGCATGGGAGACCAGGAGAAGCACCTGGCTCCTGGCTTCGGATCGGTGCAGCGCTGGCCGTAGCAGCCATTGGGGCATGAACCAACAGAAAGGTGACCTTTCTCTCTGTCTCTCTCTCTCTTACTGTCTAACTCTGCCTGTCAAAAAAAAAAAAAAAAAAAAAAAAAAAACAAAAAAAAAAAACAACCAGCATGAAGGAATGAAAGAGAATGTTCTTGTTGTCCTCGTGGGGAGAGATGGGGATTACGGTTGTGCGTGCATGGACGGTTCCTTACGTGATGAGTCAGGGTCCCAGTAGACCACTGACGCATCTCCCACGAGTCGGGGATCGTGGCTACCTGGTCAGGTTCATCAGAAAGCGTTCCCGACCGGGCCCGAGGGGCGAGCGCATCCCAGCACTGTCCCACGGAACTCTCCGCACGCCAGGGGCTGCTGTGTCCAACATGGTGGCTACTGTCTGCACGTGGCCACTGAGCGCTTGCATTGTGGCTCAGATGTATCGGTTTTTGTTTGGCTTCCCTTTTATTATTTTAAATTTGAAGTCACATATGGCTGGGGGCCACTCCACTAATCAGTCGTGTTGGTGGCTGGTTCACAGGATTTGGGGTGTGTCACCTAAGAGTAAACACATAACTAATTAAAGGGGTCATCACAGGCTGGTGATACAGGGTCCCCAGAGACAAATCCTATCGTGAGTCTAGTTCTGTACAATACGGTCTCACTGGCAAAAAGTCTTTTTAAAAATAATTTTATCTTTTCATTCCATTTACCATGAAGATTTATTTTTTTAAAGATTTCTTTCTTTATTTGAGAGGCAGAATTATAGACAGAGAGAGGGAGAGACAGACAGAAAGGTCTTTTATCTGCTGTTTCGCTCCCCAAAAGGCCACAACGGCTGGAGCTGGGCTGAAATCCATGCCATGTTTTCATATGCATTTTCCATGAACTTTTTTGAAGACCCCCGTGTGCATGGATTTCAATAGTTTTTCGCAGCACAATGAGCTTTTCCCTCATATACTCGAAATATCGAAGGAGGTGCACAGATCCATTTATGAGAATGTGATACGAGCCGAGGACCTCAAGCATTGTCATTTAGCGCAGTTTCATGAACAATACAGTAAGGCCATTTTATTTGTGTTGTTGGCATCTTGATATTCCACGTTAATTGTACCCCATTGTCGATTTCAACAGTCTCCACCGGTGGAGATCTGTGCTGTTCCCGCTCGAGAGGGTAGCTCCTAGGAAGACTGACAGCTCTTATTGGTATTCCATTGCAGAGTTTTTGTAACAGCTTATTGTGTCATCTTTGAAATACAGACGAGTTAAGAGAACGAGGGCTCGAGGTGGCCTAGCGCACGTGTGAGATTGTTGGCAGGCACGAATGTGGGTGGCTTTGTTGCAGAGAGGAAGCGCGCATTACTGCTGGGGCCGGAAGCCTGCAACCACGCGCTGTCCGGTGGAGTGGCCGCTTGCCGAGCGCCTGCTGAGCCCTCGGGCTATGACGCAGCCAACTGCGAGGGGGTCTCATGAAGAGCGCTCAATCGAGAAAACTCGATTTAAAGGAGATGCGAGCTGTTTCGACAGTTGCATCGGATTCAGTGCTTAAGTTTTGTATATTTAAGTTACATGTACAATGATGTTGATTAAATGTTGTAATGTTAGTATTTTAGATACAGTGTGCTACATAGTCAAAAATCAATTTCACCTGCTTTTGCTTCCATCAAACTCAGAAGTGTATTGTGTCCTGCATTGTATTTTACTATGTGGTGCTGCTGTCGTCCCATGAGATACGTAACTTTTTGTAATCTATGGGTATGAATTGCCTCATCAGCTCAATCAATGAATGAGTCAATTAAAAGTAAATAAGTGAATAAAAATAGAACAGTAAAGCACGCACTGAAAGTGCATGTTTGGAACAAGGATTGTTTTAAATATTTTTATAAGGCAACGAAACCGTAAACAGTGTAAGCTGCGTAACCTCTTTGGACTGGGGACAGGTGAACAGATGTGTGTACAATCACTGCGGTTGTATTGGATCAGTGGTGTTCCTCGTCTTTATTCATTTAAAGAAAATGACTTACATGAACAAATACCTGGGGAAGTCGTTCAGTGGGACGGGTTCAAGCGTGGCCAATGCTGACTGCACGTAAGGTAGGGAGCAAAGGCGCTGGTTCATCCACGTGGGTCTACTGAAACCCGCTGCAAAAGACGCCAGTGTGTGGGAGTGAGCTTGTCGCCGGGGTGGATCTTAGACGGCCACGGCTCTTGGTAATTGATTAGGCTGTTATTTTGTAAGGGAATCAGTGGCTAAATTATTAAGTTGCATAAATGTATAAATAAACTTAAAAATAGATGAAAAGGGTGCTTCATTCATTTTTCAATTGATTTAATAGCCTGTTTTTTTTCACTGATTCCACATTCTGTCTTTAGTAAAGATTTGGTTTTCCAACTTATTGGTGAGAAAAAAAACACACAAAAAGGTAGCAAATGTTGACAGTAAGGTAAAATGAGAGGCTCCTGGATGTCCTTTGCTTAATATTTAAAATTTTGGACAAATCAAAGATTGAATAAAGAGAGTCAAGCACAGACCATGTGAGTGTAGGGTGGGCACAGGCTGTGTAAGTATAGGACAGGCATAGTGTGTGAGTGTAGAACAGACACAGCTGTGAGAGTGTAGGACAGGCACAGGGTGTGAGTGTGGGACAGGCACAGCTGTGAGAGTGTAGGACAGGCACAGGGTGTGAGTGTGGGACAGGTACAGGGTGTGAGTGTGGGACAGGCACAGGGTGTGTGAGTGTAGGACAGGTACAGGGTGTGAGTGTGGGACAGGTACAGGGTGTGAGTGTGGGACAGGCACAGAGTGTGAGTGTAGGACAGTCACATGGTGTGAGTATAGGGCAGGCACATGGTGTGAGTGTAGGATAGGCACAGGCTGTGGATGTGGGACAGGCACAGGGTGTGAGTGTAGGACAGGCACAGGGTGTGTGAGTGTAGGACAGGCACAAGGTGTGAGTGTAGGACAGGTACAGGGTGTGGGTGTAGGACAGGCATGGGGTGTGGGTGTAGGACAGGCATAGGCCATGTGAGTGTAGGTCAGGTACAGGGTGTGAGTGTAGGACAGGTACAGGGTGTGAGTGTGGGGCAGGCACAGGGTGTGAGTGTAGGACAGGCACAGGGTGTGAGTGTAGGACAGGCACAGGGTGTGGGTGTAGGACAGGCATAGGCCATGTGAGTGTAGAAGAGGCACAGAGTGTGAGTGTAGGACAGGCACAGGGTGTGAGTGTGGGACAGGCACAGGGTGTGAGTGTAGGAGAGGCACTGGGTGTGAGTGTGGGACAGGCACAGGGTGTGAGTGTAGGACAGGCACAGGGTGTGGGTGTAGGACAGGCATGGGGTGTGGGTGTAGGACAGGCATAGGCCATGTGAGTGTAGGTCAGGTACAGGGTGTGAGTGTGGGACAGGCACAGGGTGTGAGTGTAGGACAGGCACAGGGTGTGGGTGTAGGACAGGCATAGGCCATGTGAGTGTAGAAGAGGCACAGAGTGTGAGTGTAGGACAGGCACAGGGTGTGAGTGTGGGACAGGCACAGGGTGTGAGTGTAGGAGAGGCACTGGGTGTGAGTGTGGGACAGGCACAGGGTGTGAGTGTAGGAGAGGCACTGGGTGTGAGTGTAGGACAGGCACAAGGTGTGAGTGTAGGACAGGCACAGGGTGTGAGTGTGGGACAGGCACAGGGTGTGAGTGTAGGACAGGCACAGGGTGTGGGTGTAGGACAGGCACAGGGCGTGTGAGTGTAGGAGAGGCACAGGGTGTGAGTGTGGGACAGGCACAGGGTGTGAGTGTGGGACAGGCACAGGGTGTGAGTGTAGGACAGGCACATGGTGTGAGTGTAGGACAGGCACAGGGTGTGAGTGTAGGACAGGCACAGAGTGTGGGTGTAGGACAGGCACAGGGTGTGAGTGTGGGACAGGCACATGGTGTGAGTGTGGGACAGGCACAGGCCATGTGAGTGTAGGACAGTCATAGGCCATGTGAGTGTAGGACAGGCACAGGATGTGGGTGTAGGAGAGGCACAGGGCGTGTGAGTGTAGGAGAGGCACAGAGTGTGAGTGTGGGACAGGCACAGAGTGTGGGTGTAGGACAGGCACAGGGTGTGAGTGTAGGACAGGCACATGGTGTGAGTGTAGGACAGGCACAGGGTGTGGGTGTGGGACAGGCACAGGGTGTAGGTGTGGGACAGGCACAGGGTGTGAGTGTGGGACAGGCACAGGGTGTGAGTGTAGGAGAGGCACAGGGTGTGGGTGTAGGAGAGGTACAGGGTGTGGGTGTGGGACAGGCACAGGGTGTGAGTGTGGGACAGGCACAGGGTGTGAGTGTAGGAGAGGCACAGGGTGTGGGTGTAGGAGAGGCACAGGGTGTGAGTGTGGGACAGGCACAGAGTGTGGGTGTAGGACAGGCACAGGGTGTGAGTGTAGGACAGGCACATGGTGTGGGTGTAGGACAGGCACAGGGTGTGAGTGTAGGACAGGCACATGGTGTGAGTGTAGGACAGGCACAGGGTGTGAGTGTAGGACAGGCACAGAGTGTGGGTGTAGGACAGGCACAGGGTGTGAGTGTGGGACAGGCACAGAGTGTGGGTGTGGGACAGGCACATGGTGTGAGTGTGGCCTGTGCCTGTAGGACAGTCATAGGCCATGTGAGTGTAGGAGAGGCACAGGATGTGGGTGTAGGAGAGGCACAGGGCGTGTGAGTGTAGGAGAGGCACAGAGTGTGAGTGTGGGACAGGCACAGAGTGTGGGTGTAGGACAGGCACAGGGTGTGGGTGTAGGACAGGCACATGGTGTGAGTGTAGGACAGGCACAGGGTGTGGGTGTGGGACAGGCACAGGGTGTAGGTGTGGGACAGGCACAGGGTGTGAGTGTGGGACAGGCACAGGGTGTGAGTGTAGGAGAGGCACAGGGTGTGGGTGTAGGAGAGGCACAGGGTGTGGGTGTGGGACAGGCACAGGGTGTGAGTGTAGGACAGGCACATGGTGTGAGTGTAGGACAGGCACAGGGTGTGGGTGTGGGACAGGCACAGGGTGTGGGTGTAGGACAGGCACAGGGTGTGAGTGTGGGACAGGCACAGGGTGTGAGTGTAGGAGAGGCACAGGGTGTGGGTGTAGGAGAGGCACAGGGTGTGGGTTTGGGACAGGCACAGGGTGTGGGTGTGGGACAGGCACAGGGTGTGAGTGTGGGACAGGTACAGGGTGTGAGTGTGGGACAGGCACAGGCCATGTGGGTGTAGGACAGGCACAGAGTGTGGGTGTAGGACAGGCACAGTGTGTGAGTGTGGGACAGGCACAGGGTGTGAGTGTAGGACAGGCACAGAGTGTGAGTGTGGGACAGGCACAGGCTGTGGGTGTAGGACAGGCACAGGGTGTGAGTGTAGGACAGGCACAAGGTGTGAGTGTAGGACAGGCACAGGCTGTGGGTGTAGGACAGGCACAGGCTGTGGGTGTAGGACAGGCACAGGGTGTGAGTGTAGGACAGGCACAGAGTGTGAGTGTGGGACAGGCACAGGCTGTGGGTGTGGGACAGGCACAGGGTGTGGGTGTAGGACAGGCACAGGGTGTGAGTGTAGGACAGGCACAGGGTGTGAGTGTAGGACAGGCACAGGGTATGAGTGTGGGACAGGCACAGGGTGTGTGAGTGTAGGACAGGCACAGGGTGTGAGTGTGGGACAGGCACAGGGTGTGAGTGTGGGACAGGCACAGAGTGTGGGTGTAGGACAGGCACAGGGTGTGAGTGTGGGACAGGCACAGGGTGTGAGTGTGGGACAGGCACAGAGTGTGGGTGTAGGACAGGCACAGGGTGTGAGTGTGGGACAGGCACAGGTTGTGAGTGTGGGACAGGCACAGAGTGTGGGTGTAGGACAGGCACAGAGTGTGGGTGTAGGACAGGCACAGGGTGTGGGTGTAGAAGAGGCACAGGGTGTGAGTGTAGGACAGGCACAGGGTGTGAGTGTAGGACAGGCACATGGTGTGAGTGTAGGACAGGCACAGGGTGTGAGTGTAGGACAGGCACAGGGTGTGAGTGTAGGACAGGCACAGGGTGTGAGTGTAGGACAGGCACAAGGTGTGAGTGTAGGACAGGCACAGGCTGTGGGTGTAGGACAGGCACAGGCTGTGTGTGTAGGACAGGCACAGGGTGTGAGTGTAGGACAGGCACAGAGTGTGAGTGTGGGACAGGCACAGGCTGTGGGTGTGGGACAGGCACAGGGTGTGAGTGTGGGACAGGCACAGGGTGTGAGTGTAGGAGAGGCACAGGGTGTGAGTGTGGGACAGGCACAGAGTGTGGGTGTAGGACAGGCACAGGGTGTGAGTGTGGGACAGGCACAGGGTGTGAGTGTAGGAGAGGCACAGGGTGTGGGTGTGGGACAGGCACAGGGTGTAGGTGTGGGACAGGCACAGGGTGTGAGTGTGGGACAGGCACAGGGTGTGAGTGTAGGAGAGGCACAGGGTGTGGGTGTAGGAGAGGCACAGGGTGTGGGTGTGGGACAGGCACAGGGTGTGAGTGTAGGACAGGCACATGGTGTGAGTGTAGGACAGGCACAGGGTGTGAGTGTAGGACAGGCACAGGGTGTGAGTGTAGGACAGGCACATGGTGTGAGTGTAGGACAGGCACAGGGTGTGGGTGTGGGACAGGCACAGGGTGTAGGTGTGGGACAGGCACAGGGTGTGAGTGTGGGACAGGCACAGGGTGTGAGTGTAGGAGAGGCACAGGGTGTGGGTGTAGGAGAGGCACAGGGTGTGGGTGTGGGACAGGCACAGGGTGTGAGTGTAGGACAGGCACATGGTGTGAGTGTAGGACAGGCACAGGGTGTGGGTGTGGGACAGGCACAGGGTGTGGGTGTAGGACAGGCACAGGGTGTGAGTGTGGGACAGGCACAGGGTGTGAGTGTAGGAGAGGCACAGGGTGTGGGTGTAGGAGAGGCACAGGGTGTGGGTGTGGGACAGGCACAGGGTGTGGGTGTGGGACAGGCACAGGGTGTGAGTGTGGGACAGGTACAGGGTGTGAGTGTGGGACAGGCACAGGCCATGTGGGTGTAGGACAGGCACAGAGTGTGGGTGTAGGACAGGCACAGTGTGTGAGTGTGGGACAGGCACAGGGTGTGAGTGTAGGACAGGCACAGAGTGTGAGTGTGGGACAGGCACAGGCTGTGGGTGTAGGACAGGCACAGGGTGTGAGTGTAGGACAGGCACAGGGTGTGAGTGTAGGACAGGCACAGGCTGTGGGTGTAGGACAGGCACAGGCTGTGGGTGTAGGACAGGCACAGGGTGTGAGTGTAGGACAGGCACAGAGTGTGAGTGTGGGACAGGCACAGGCTGTGGGTGTGGGACAGGCACAGGGTGTGGGTGTAGGACAGGCACAGGGTGTGAGTGTAGGACAGGCACAGGGTGTGAGTGTAGGACAGGCACAGGGTATGAGTGTGGGACAGGCACAGGGTGTGTGAGTGTAGGACAGGCACAGGGTGTGAGTGTGGGACAGGCACAGGGTGTGAGTGTGGGACAGGCACAGAGTGTGGGTGTAGGACAGGCACAGGGTGTGAGTGTGGGACAGGTACAGGGTGTGAGTGTGGGACAGGCACAGAGTGTGGGTGTAGGACAGGCACAGGGTGTGAGTGTGGGACAGGCACAGGTTGTGAGTGTGGGACAGGCACAGAGTGTGGGTGTAGGACAGGCACAGAGTGTGGGTGTAGGACAGGCACAGGGTGTGGGTGTAGAAGAGGCACAGGGTGTGAGTGTAGGACAGGCACAGGGTGTGAGTGTAGGACAGGCACAGAGTGTGAGTGTGGGACAGGCACAGGCTGTGGGTGTAGGACAGGCACAGGGTGTGAGTGTAGGACAGGCACAAGGTGTGAGTGTAGGACAGGCACAGGCTGTGGGTGTAGGACAGGCACAGGCTGTGGGTGTAGGACAGGCACAGGGTGTGAGTGTAGGACAGGCACAGAGTGTGAGTGTGGGACAGGCACAGGCTGTGGGTGTGGGACAGGCACAGGGTGTGGGTGTAGGACAGGCACAGGGTGTGAGTGTAGGACAGGCACAGAGTGTGAGTGTGGGACAGGCACAGGCTGTGGGTGTAGGACAAGCACAGGGTGTGAGTGTAGGACAGGCACAGGGTGTGAGTGTAGGACAGGCACAGGGTGTGAGTGTGGGACAGGCACAGGGTGTGTGAGTGTAGGACAGGCACAGGGTGTGAGTGTGGGACAGGCACAGGGTGTGAGTGTGGGACAGGCACAGGCCATGTGAGTGTAGGACAGGCACAGGGTGTGAGTGTGGGACAGGCACAGGGTGTGAGTGTGGGACAGGCACAGAGTGTGGGTGTAGGACAGGCACAGGGTGTGAGTGTGGGACAGGCACAGGGTGTGAGTGTGGGACAGGCACAGAGTGTGGGTGTGGGACAGGCACAGGCCATGTGAGTGTAGGACAGGCACAGGGTGTGAGTGTAGGACAGGCACAGGGTATGAGTGTGGGACAGGCACAGGGTGTGGGTGTAGGACAGGCGCAGGGTGTGGGTGTAGGACAGGCACAGGGTGTGGGTGTAAGACAGGCACAGGGTGTGGGTGTGGGACAGGCACAGGGTGTGAGTGTAGGACAGGCACAGGGTGTGGGTGTGGGACAGGCACAGGGTGTGGGTATAGGACAGGCACAGGGTGTGGGTGTAGGACAGACATGGGCACGTGAGTGTGGCATTGCGTAAACCATGCAGCTGGATCTCTGCACTGTAAGCAGGGATGTAAACGGAGAAGTTGGCAGCTACTCACAGAAGTTAATTCCTGCTTTGTTGTGATTCATGAATACTGATTAAGTAATTATTAGTCCATCAATGAATAAATCAATAAACAAATATATAAATGAATAAAGAAAAAAACAGTCCCAAGCTTAAATCAATCCTGAGAGCCCCAGGTGTCCGACTCGGGGCTGTAGATGAAGCTGTCATTCTGAGGATCGTTATAAAATGAGCCCAGTTCCCCGTCTCAGCGGGACAGGAGTTGCAGCCAGGTGTGCAGACCTCTTGTCCCGGGCTTTTGTGACTGTGGGTATCGGATTCTGTTACTGGTCCATCTGTGCTGAATAGATGAGGAAACACAGCAGGGAGTGATAACTGGGCGATCCTGAGAGTGTGTACTTGGATGTACGTTATCACCAACATAGTTCTGCCGAGCTGAGACCCAGTAAGCAAATAGGTCAAAGCTGCTCCCGTTGCTTCGGGACGTGCGGGCAGGTGGGTCTAAAAGTCAGTGTTGCTTCTGGGTCAGTGTGTGTCACTTTATTAAGAACTTTTTAAAACTTTTTTTAAGATCTATTTATTTTATTTGAAAGTCAAAGTTACACAGAGAGAGGAGAGAGAGAGAGAGAGAGAGAGAGAGAGGTCTTTCATCCGCTGGTTCACTCCCCAAATGGCCACAACGGCTGGAGCTGTGCCGATCCGAAGCCAGGGGCCAGGAGCTTCTTCTGGGTCTCCCACATGAGTGCAGGGGCCCAAGGACTTGGGCCATCTTCTCCTGGTTTCCTGGGCCATAGCAGAGAGCTGGATAGGAAGCGGAGCAGCCGGGTCTCGAACCGGCACCCATATGGGATGCCGGCGCTTCAGGCCAGGGCGTTAACCCACGGCGCCACAGCGCCGGCCCCATTATTAAGGGAAAAAAATGGGAAACAACAAGTGATTGCAGAACCACCTAACCAAAAGGAGATTCAGAGCAGCCCCATGCGAAGAAGGTGTTGTGATTAAATTCGTTCTACTCCGCGCGTTTCCTCAGGACAGCTGGCTTCCCTGTGGGTCCTGAGTCCCGGGCGGTGGTAGAGTGACAGAGCTCCGGAGTGTGTGGGTGGTGCCGCTGTAGAGGCCGTGGAGGGAGGTCTTACTCGGCAGGCACAGGCTCGGCCCGGTAGGACGGCGTCGTTTCTGCAGTCAGTGAGCAGGCCGAGCTCTGCTCTCAGGTCCGGGAGTTCTGCTTCTGCCGTGTGGTTCAGACCGTGGACCTGGTTACTTTTGCATTGACTTTGGGAAAATGAAAACGTGAACAAACTGTCCCCTCAGTAAGTGAGGAGCAGAGAAGCGAATTCATATTCCTCCCGGAGGGTCAGGCGGTGGTGGTCCTGAGGCCGTGTCAGGATGAGAGGAGGCCGGCGCCGCGGCTCACTAGGCTAATCCTCCGCCTGCGGCGCCAGCACCCCGGGTTCTAGTCCTGGTCGGGGCGCCGGATTCTGTCCCGGTTGCTCCTCTTCCAGGCCAGCGCTCTGCTGTGGCCCGGGAAGGCAGTGGAGGATGGCCCAAGTGCTTGGGTCCTGCACCCCATGGGAGACCAGGAGAGGCTAATGCTAACGATCTTGGCTTTTACCTCTGTGGGTAAGGAGAGAAGAGATTTAGGTAAGTGACAGCTGGAGTTTAATGTTCTCCCGCTGGGAGGTTGGTTTGTGGGTGCTGTAAATGGATACATTCATAAGTAAGGCCACATGGCACCAGCATGGGCCAAGGGCTAGAGTGGGCTCAGACCTGGGATTTACGATGAGCTTGATTCCGTCCTACGAAATCCAGTACAAACGATGCTGGGTGTTGCATTCATGGTTAGGGCTGCTTCACATTCTGTTTTAGTTTTGCCTTGTGACTCATTTGAAGTCCTCATCCATTGGTAGCGACCAAGGCTATTAATGTGTTGAGGGAGGACTGAGAGTTGGGATTCTCGGTGATGTGTTGCACCACGGGCCGACACGGACCCTGGGTGGGCCTGGGGCTGGAGTGAAGGAAGGATGTTGCTGAACTTACGTGTGCAGAACACGGGAGTGTGTCTGTGCGAGTCTGTGTCGCGGAGTGCAGCTTCATCTATCAGCCGTGTGGGCAATGGGCATACAGACCATCATTAACACTATCCAAGGGTGTCGCTGGGCTTTTTAGTTAAGTGAGAATTTATCAATTATTCCTAGTGAATCAATAAGTGAACAAATAGCACATAAATGTAAATAAAGGAAGATTAACGCATCAATTAGAGTCCAGTGGCAAGTGTCCTGAGATACTGATTACTAATTACTTAGAGATTAACTTTGACTATTCGAGATTTATTAGGCAGAATAATCCTGCTTAGTTCCTCTGAGAGAGAGGCGTGTAGGGCGAGAGTCAGGCCGATCTGCTGCTTAGCTCTCCCTGTGGTGACTCGTGGGACAAGTGCGCCAGCGCAGGGGTGGGTGCCTGTCCACGCGAGATACGGCCAGGTACGCAGGCTGCAATGCAGCAAGGGTCGTCGCCCGTCGCTCCTGTTTTCACAAGTGTGAAGCCCCTAACTTAACTTCCTCACTGGTGGCCATAGCGGACACACCCTCTTCTGTGAGAGTCCACCGTATTGTTTTGGATGGGTGCTGGGTAGCTGGCTATTGGTTTTTCAAGAAAAGAAAGAACTCACTTACATTAAAACTGGTCGTGTGGCTAACTGCTTTTGAAGCCAAGGCCAAGCATGGGCTACTGTTGTGAACGTGGCAGGAGGAATTATGACCGGATGTTATTTTTAAAAACACAGAGGATCCTGTTGATATTGGTGGCAGTGAACGCGTGGCCAGGTCCTGGGATCTGCCGCTGGGCAGGTCCAGGGTCTGGCGCTTCCTCTCTTTGATGCACTCTGAGAAGCGAGCGAGTGAGTGAGCTCAGACCCCAGGCGGGCACAGGAAGGAGCAGGGCCCACGGAGCAGGCCTAACGGTTTATCTGTTTTTCCAGGTGAGGTGAAAGGAAGCCGGAATCGTCTCTAGACAGAATGTGTGCATCGCTATTTCAGTTCTGGCTTCCTAGTCAGTTTCATTCTTTTAAAAATGAATATTCAAATTCTTTAATTAAATAAAAACCCACAAGTGAGTCAGTCAGTGCATAAATTAGGGTAACTCTGCGCTGCACGGATACGGTCGCTTAACCAAGATTAATGAGGCTGGGGTGTCTCTGTGGTTAGGGAGTCGTTAGACGGATGGCTGTAATAGTCACATTTATTGCTCCTGTGTCGAGTGGTAGATTTAAGTGTTCATTATATTAAAAATTAAACAGTAAATAAATCAATACATAACAAGTAGTTATTCTTGAGTCAGTAATGAGGACGTGATAGGGACCAGGGTTTGTGATTAATCCAGCCCCTCGTGGCTCGAGTCCATTAAAAGAAGTTAAGGCCACGCTGTTGCATTTTTAATAAAATGTGCATTTTGCTTCCCAGCACGAGAGCTCCGTAGCTGAGTTAATTGTTCAGTGATAACAAAGATGTTGGTTTTTAGCTTTGTGGGCAAGGTGCGTAGAGCCCGCCTGGGTGACGAATCCGTCTCGGTGGTGTGGGTAGCGTGGTTAGCACTCAGCAAAGGGCAACACAGAGAGGCCTTGCCGGGACCGGTTCTGGAAAGAAACCAACGCGCCTGAGGAGTCCCGGTCAGCACCGCTCACGTCTGCTCAGCACGGTGGAGGGTTTTATTCATTCTTGGAAGTTTTTAATGTCACGTGTTACCTTGTCCCATGGTGGGTGAGGAAGACTGTGGCCCGTCCCTTCCTGAGAGGGGAGGAGACCTGGAATGGTCTAGCATCCAGTGTTTCCCGAGTGCCGACATGGTGCCACAGGCGGAACATTCCATAGATGGCCTCAGGTTGCAGTCCAAATGCAGGTGCACTAAAAATGCCACAGAATCCTCTCCCTCTGCGGTGTAAGGTGTGTTGCAAACATACATGATCCGTGCTCAGGCCTGGTCCCAGCCCCAAGAGATCCTCATTGTATGCACGCGACTATGCCGATGGGAGAAGCACTCGTGGCCCCCGGCCTCTCGGATGAGGGTTGCCTGTCGCTCTGTAGCAAAGAACACGGACGGTAAACGTTGGCTGTTTATCGCAGATTCTGTACGGCTCGCTGGGCAGCTTTGCGTAAGGTCTGTTGTGAGGTCAAGGACGATGCGAGGGGGAGGTGCAGTCTGAGCGGCTGCCCCGCCCTGGAGGCCTGCTGCGGTGGCCCAAGAGCAGTTCCGCGAGCCTCCGTTCTTCCCTGTGTGCAGCTCCCCTGAGGACGCCTGAGTGTCCTTACGGCGGAGACGCCCACCGAGGACAGAGGGAGGCGGGCCCTCACTGCGCTGGATGATCTAGCTCCAGGAGGCACCCTCCTCTGCTCACAGTGTTCGGTTGCATGGGAAGGGAGCGTGGACCCTTAGGTGTCCCCTTGGGGGCCGCGTACCACGAGTGGAGTATCTTTGAAATGTGGATGAGTTACGTAAAAAGAGGGGCGAGCGTGGACATCTGCGTGTGTAATGCTGAGACCCATTGCCAAAAAGACGCAGCTTCTCCATCGTGGTAGAGGCCTGTGGGTGGTCTTAGTAATACCCCAGTGCCGTTCTCAGGTGTTGGGTTCGTGTACATCGACTTCCACATTGTAAGTAACTCAATCGATGAATGAAAACCAAAGTTACGGGTGAATGCAAGTGTGGCCGCCCTGACCAGTGACGAGCGTTCTGGGGTGTCTGAGTCAGTGATTTGGGTTAAACCCTGTAACCCTGAGGTCCCTTAGCAGCTAACGCCTCTGTAATAAACGCAACGTTAGGAAAATTCAGGATTTTGTTCATAGGCTATTAAGTAAGGTTCATCACTGTATAAATTCATAGATGAGTAATTAAGTCAACACATAAATGAGTGCCCTGGCTGTGAGAGTTTGTAATGCATCGCTGAAACAGTCAGTCCCCGCCTCCATTGATGAGATGTGCTGCCTGTTTGGGGAGGGAGCGTAGTGAGACAAGCACCTCGGAATCCGTGTACTTGTCCTGTGCTGTTTAAATGGCGCTGCTTGCTTGTTGACAATAAAGATGTTATCTCCGTGGTTATGCCTTGGGTGTGATGAGGCTGCGTCCCGGTCTCTGATGCACTTTCTGTAGTCACAGACGTTGCTCATGTGGCCAGTGGATCTAGAAATCTGTCCGCACTTGAAACAGTTGTTTGGGGAGGGCAGTGCAGCACTCCTTGGCCTCGCAGCCCTGGCCGCTGGGCCAGGTGTTTCTTTGTTGTGTGGGGTTGTCCTGTGCATCGGGGGGTGTTTAGTGAGTCCCCGGCCTCGGTGTGCTAGAGGCCAGCATTGCAGCGGTCAGACTTCTCTTCTGACCTTGGGAGATGCTCACCGGGGCCGACACTGCCCCTCGAGTCGAGCACACAGGGCTGAGTGCAGACCACTGGAGAGTGTGTGTCATCCATCCAGTTGTACCTTCCTGAACCTCAGATAAAGGGGAAAAAACCCAACAAGACCAAAAACATCTAGGTCCTTCCCACGCGGGGTCAGATTCCTGAGTGGAGTTGAGTCCCCAGACCCAGGAGTAAACGAAGCAGTGACTGTGTAAGCAAATGCGAGGGTTCCTCTAAAGCTGTGGGAGGTGAGCTCAGAGTGTGAAGTCCATGCAGCTCTGCCTATAACATGCGTTTTCAGCAAACTCTTTGAGGACCCCGCGTGTGAGACTGTTCACAGGCAGAGTGGCCACAGGGCTTGAGACCACAGTGACAGGTGTTTGCAGCAGTCGTTTCTGGTTCTTGTGGTGGGTGTAGATGAGCCAGTAATACGCCAGACTGATTAAAATACAACCCAAATCAAGCCTCTAGAATAACTGAGTACCATCCCGCAAGCGTCCCTGGCGGGATTTAAATGTCGGCTGTTCTTTCTTAAATCTGCATTATTCCATCCAGTGCGCGCACCACGCCTGATTTAATTATTCTCCGAGGTGAAAATCAGGGCCATTAATTCTGCATGTGAAATGATAGGAGTGGATCTAAAGTAATAGCCAGCGTTTATGTTCTTGATACTGGGGAATTTGTTCATGAAGGTTTTATATCAGAGAAATAAGGGGCTACTCATTGAAATAAAATTAAAAAGACCTGTTTGGGTCATTTATTGTATCCTACTTAAAATATGAACAAATAAAATATCACAGGGCACGCATAGATGGGCGATGAGTATGGGTTTGCTGAGAAGCGTGGGGTTAGTGAGCCATGTGTTGGACGCACCTGCTCATTGCAGAAGCGTGCAGTCTGTACGCATTGTCTGTCTGCAGCAACTTCATGGATTTTATTGTTAGGACGTTGGGGTTTGTGTCTGCTGATTTTATTCTTGTTAGTGGGTTAATGAATAAGTCAGTAAACAAGAATGCAAATGAATGGAGAAAGAGTTTTGAGCCAAGACCAAGTTTTATTAGGCCCTGTGGCTCTGAGTTTAGAAAAAGACAACGACCCTATTATTTCTATGGGAAATGAGCACATAGCAGAGCTAGAATAAGATTTTGTTTTGGGTCTGTCATGCGTCTTGAGTGCATACTATGTTTTTGTAAGTCAGTGCATGATTAAAAGAAATATATATGAAGATGAGAATGGCTCTGATTTTACCGGGGAGGAAAGTATGTCGTACAGAAAGGGACAGGATTCGTACAGTTTGGTAGTGCTGAGTTCTTCCAGCTTTACGTAAACGTCAGTATTTTTGTTCGGGAGCTGGTTGCTGTTGCTTTAATGCTCCCCCTTTTTTCTTTCTAAGACTTTTAGAGCAGGTTTAGGTTCACAGCAGACTTGAGTGGAAGGCACAGGAGGTTCCCGTGTTGGTCCTGCTAAGCCTCTCCTCCGTGGACAGCCCCGACCAGAGGGGTGCTTTTGTTACGGCGGGCACGCCGTGGTCATCCCAGACCCCTAGCATTCCTTGGTGCTGTGCATTGCATGGGTTCCCACAGACGTCTGACGATGGGCACCCACCATTGCAGAATCACACGGAGCCCTCCCTGCCCCGGTTCTGTGCTGCACCCGCTTATCCCTCCTCCGCCCGGCCACCGACCCCTTTGTCCCCTCTCAGCTCCCCTTGTCCAGAATGTGCTATCTGGAGTCAGTGTGCACCATTCCAAGTTGGCTTCTTCTACGAGGAATATGCATGTAAGTTTCTTCCGTGGCACCTCATGACGTGGTAACTCATTTTTCTGTAGTGCTGGACAGTAGCCCACTGCGTAGATGAACCTCAGTTTGTGCATCCGCTTACCCACCGAAGGGCGTCTCACTAGTTCACCAGTTTGGGCAATTGGAAGTGAAGTTGCTCTCAATATGTGTGTGTGGGTGTTCGCACGGATGTAAGTTTTCTACTCCCTTGGGTGTGTAATTGCTGTAGTATGATAGGAGTGTGTTTAGATCTGGAAGAAATGACCAGACTGTTCTCCAGTGTGCCCCTCCACAGGCAATGAATGAGAGCCCCGGTCGCTCCACACCTTGCCGCATTTAGAGCTGTCCGTGTTCTGCGGTACCCTGCCTGTTTAACTTGCATTTCCACGACGGCACACTGCGTGGAGAATCTTCTCCTGTATCTTTGTTGGTCAAGTGTCGTTTTCTTACTGTTGAGTTTCTAAGGGTCAGCTTGTATGTGCTGAGTCCTTTGTCACTTTGGTCTCTGTAAGCGTGTTTTTCAGTCTGTGTTCATTTGATGTTCTCTTTTCCCTGGAGAGCAGGAAGGTTTGCTGTTAACGAGATCCAGCGTATCAGTGCTTCCTCTCACAGATGGTGCCTTTGGTATGGTATCCTCTCCAAATCCAAGGCCATCTAGAGTTTCTCTTTTGTTTCCTTTCAGGAGTTTTATTGTCTTGGGTTTTACATCAAGGTCGGTGATCCGTTTGGCGTTAAATTTTGTGAAAAGTGTGAAGTTTATCGAGATTCACTTTTTTTTTTGCAAGTGGGTTTCCCAGTGATTCCATCGCCATTTGTCCACAGACTGCCTTGCTCCACCACACCTCCTCCGTTCCTTTGTCAACGATCGGTGGACTCCAGTGGGTCTGCCTCAGCGCGCTCTTTTCTGTCCCGTTGACCTGTTTGTCTACTCTGTTGGCAATGCCACAGTGTTAACGCTGCTTTTCAGTCCATCTTGGATACGGGTAGTATCAGCCCGTGCTGTGTTCTCCTTCGGCGTTGTGTTGCTGTTCTGAAATCGCTCCTCCATAGAAGCTCTGGGGTGAGTGTGTCAGCCTCTGGGGTTTCACTGGGATTGCGTTTAATCTGCAGACCAGGTCTAGGAGATCTGATATCTTGGCGTCCGTGCACTGGCAATTCCTCCACTGAGTTCTTGGATTTGGTTGATCAGAGTTCTGTGGTTTTCCTACTCGTACGTCTCCCTTTCCCCAAGCCCGGGATCCATAACCGCCAGCTAGTCTCTACCTCTCTGAGTTCAAGTCGTTTAGATTCCACGTGTCAGTAAGATCCTGCGGTCTTTCTCTTTCTGTGCCTGGCTTATTCACTTAACACAATATTCTCCACAATAATCGGTTTTGTTGCAAATGACAGAATTTGTTTCTTTGTAAAGGATGATTAATATTTCGTTGCATTTGAGGGTACCTCAGAAAATTCATGGAAAGGTAGAATTGAAAGATAAGTTTATTTTGGGGCAAAATATGTTGAAATCCATGCATAATTTTTCTATAATATGCATTTTTTTGAATGTTGGAGGACTCCTTATGTGCGTAGATGTCAAGTGTTTTTTACCCCAAATTAACGTTTAATTCCACCTTCCATGAACTTGTTGAACTACCTTCATGTATCAGCCACATTTCCTTTATCCATTGAAAACTACTTAGGTTGACTTCACATCTTGGCTGTTGCGAGTGACGCTTCAGAGATCACGGGGCGTGATTTTCATACACCTTTGGCTATGTAGGCAGAAGTGTGGGTACTGGGTTATTTTGTAGTTTTTCATGTCTTCTTAAATTTATTTCATCAGCAGTTTATACTTTTCAGCTACTGGCCTTTCACTTCCTTGGTTAAATTTGTATCCAAGCATTTTATTATTTTTGGTTGCTATTGTAAATGGAATTATTTTCTTAATTTTCTTTTTGATTAGTTAGTTATTAGTGTACACAAGCACTACTGATTTTTGTCTGTTGATTCTGTGTCCTGCAGTTATACTGAATCGGAGGTCAGTTCTAAGAGGTTTTCAGGGTGGTTTCAGCATTAGGATAGTATCACTGGGAAATACAGACAGCAACTCTTCTCGTTTTCCTACTGAGACGTCTTTGACTTCTTTTGGTCATGCATTTAAAGCCATCAGTTTCTCTCTACAAATGGTTCCACTGCAACCATTTATTTTTGAAAAGGGAAGACGATAACATGCGTGGATAATTGTTTGGGTGCAGTTAGGGATACATGTTGACAGTGTGTCCTATGGAGAGAGTGACCGCTGGCCAGATGGCGTTCGCTGACCTTTATCAACAGCCTGAAGGGCTCTGTCTCTGAGGAGGAGAGAGCAGGCGTCAGACTCATTGAGGACTTATTTCTGGTATCATTGAGGACTTGTTTCTGGTATCGTTGAGGACTTATTTCTGGTATCGTTGAGGACTTGTTTCTGGTATCATTGAGGACTTATTTCTGGTATCGTTGAGGACTTGTTTCTGGTATCATTGAGGACTTGTTTCTGGTATCATTGAGGACTTATTTCTGGTATCGTTGAGGACTTGTTTCTGGTATCGTTGAGGACTTATTTCTAGTACCTTTGCATCCACAGGTGATGACAATGATTTGTTATAACTGTGTCAATAAAACCCTTTCTTAATTATTTAAAACAAGCCAAAGCACAGGTAAATCAGGGTGTTGGCTTATGAGCCAATAGTGATTATACTCTGGGCTTTCACTACTGACGTTCATAGAGAATACCTGGTCCAATTTTTATATGGGACACATAGGTCATTGCGCATAATAGTATTTCTTTTTTTTTATGATTTATTGATTTATTTGAAAGAGTTACACACAGAGAAAAGGAGAGGCAGAGAGAGAGAGGTCGTCCATCTGCTGGTTCACTCTCCAATTGGCCGCAACAGCTGGAGCTGAGCCTATCCGAAGCCAGGAGCCAGGAGCCTCTTCTGGGTCTTCTACTCCGGTGCAGGGGCCCAAGCACTTGGGCCATCCATCCTTCACTGCTTTCCCAGGCCACAGCAGAGAGCTGGATCAGAAGTGGAGCAGACGGGACTCAAACTGGCATCCATATGGGATGCAGGCACTGCAGGCAGCAACTTTACCCGCTGAGCCACAGCACTGGCCCCATAATAGTATTTTGGTTCTGGATTACTATCTTACCTTTTTTTTTTTTTTTTTTTGCTTTTCTTTCAATAATGAGCATGTGGTCAGATTCTTCCATGAGTAATTAAATAAATGAGTGAATAAATAGATTAAAAAAAGCAAGCTTGGGTCACCACTAAGAGTGTGAAGTAAAGATTGTAATGTATGCAAATTCTGTAAAGCAATGGCTATTAAGATGATTTTCATTTTGTCAAAGCTGTCAAAACTGTTAAAATATAAAGATTTTTTGTAGTCATTGTTTGTATTTTGTTGGTGGTGAGCTCAGTAAGTAATCACTGTATTATTTTAAAATAAGCTTATTTAGATAAATGAGAGAGGGTGCCATTTTTATAGAAACTAGGAATTTTGGTTAATCTGGTCCTCCTGAAAAATGTCAGTTAAAAGGAGCCTAACTCTACGGTGCTTCCCCGTGTTTTACATCTGTCTCCGTCTCCGTAAGCCCTGGATGCCCGAGTCGGCTGCTCTCGGCTCGCGGGGGCCGCGGTGACCGCCGAGCAGAGATCGTCGGCCGAGCCGTCCTCAGAGAGGTCGAGGAATGCGTGTGCTCAGAAACCCGTGCTTGGCTTCCACGCCGTTTGCACCTGTACGTTGTTTCCTGTGTGGTTCTCGAAGCTCCCGTGCGTGAGGAGGCATCAGAGGGATCTGCAGGGGGGTGAGGATGTGCGTGAAAGAGACCATCAGAAGGCCGCCTTCTGGGGGGCCAGGAGTGGGCGTTGAGCCTCCTGGGGGCGAGGTTGAATGGTGACTCTCACAGTGTTAAATAAGGTGCTCGTCAGTAAGGAGAGAAACGCGTTACGGTTTAGATCCACAGAACTGACGTTCACTGCGAAACACAAACGCCGTCTACGTTGGCCTCTCTCCTGCAGTGGCCACGGGGCGTGTGTGTGACCGGCCGGCTTTCTAAGAAGCCGGATCTCGGCAGTTAGCTCTGTGGGTAACGCACACAGAGAGAGTAAGTTAACACCGCAAGTTCACGTCCGCGGTCGGGTGCTCTGTTGCCTGTGTCTGGCGTTCAGAGGACTCCTGTCTGCAGAAATACAGACCAGCCAGATGGACCCGTGATGGGAACGTGTTATGAACCCAAAAATATGTTTCATCTAATTTGGGCCAACTGAAGGGATACAAAAGAACTGCTCAGCTTTATAGCCACAGCTCACCACTAGTGTTTATTTCTCTGTTGGTGTGGGCCTGGCTCATGGCTCTATGTAGCAAAGCAAGAGAACAGGGCAGACACTGGGTGTGCCGGAAGACGGTGGTTCCGTCACTTTCCGTGGAACCATCTTTAAAAAGAACACCCCTGAAGGACCAGTGGTGAATGTGGACGTGGGAGGAGACACGGCTGTTGGCTATTAATTAGTTCATTCATTGGGCCGCCGTGCTCTCCGGGGTCCATTGCCAGAGCAGATCTCGCCTGTGAGAGAAGAGCCACTGTGGAGAATCGCCTTCCTAGAAGTTGGCGATTGCGTTGTTGTTCCGGAACCACGCGTCAGTAACCAGCCAGGCAGAGGAGGACCGCGTGATTGGACTAATGATGAGTGCCATGGGGTATCTGAAGTCGGGATATTTTGATTAAACCCGTCTGCGACTCTGAGGTCCAATTACAGAGACGTAATTGTTCTTTGGAAAGTAAGCTCAGGGTGCCTTGCCGCCGGGCTTTTGTGGTGTTGGGGGGTGGCGTTTACTTTCATTATAAAATAAACCCATAAATTTAAAAAAATGCAAGAAGCAGAAGACCAATTATGTACCCATTGAGGAATGTGATGAGGCTGGATTTATTAAAATCTGTCTGAGAATAGTCAGTGTCCCCCCGCTGTGCACGGGAGTCCAGAACGTCTGCTCTGCGTTGGTCACAGATTGCTGACCCCTGTAAATACTTGGTTCGATAAGAGCCAAGCAGAGAGCCGTGTGGAGGACGCTGGTCCCTCTTCCCTCTCACTGATGGTTAGTAAATCAGAACAAGAAGGAGCAAGCCTGTTTGTGAGGGCAGTGGCCGCGGGCAGAGGTCAGCGCTGGCAGCGTTCCTGTCCCGTGTGCGGAGAGCAGACGCGATTTCTCTGTAGAAGCGTGGCAGCATTGAAGGTTTAAATCTGTTTCTAAAAAGTCAGCAAAACGTGGACCAATTAGGAACAAATGTTATGATATAAGAGTCCCGTTGCGTGGTCTTTTCCGTGACGGATATTCTAAGAAAAATCCTAGGCTTCTTCCATTTTTTTTTTTTTTTTTTTTTTGTTTTGGAAAGGTCTACGTAGACCTTTCCAAGTTGTAATAATTTGCTTTGTTAGAAAAACAGGGATATATATATTTTTAGAAATAGACTTCTTTTCCTCCCTAGAATGTCAGCGGTACCGCGGATTGGATTGTTTTTCTCGTCATGGAGATGGTCACTGTTGCTTCTGCACTTCGGGAGCGTAGGCTGCTGTACGTGGACATCAGAGTGGCTTTTCCGGGCTCGGCTTCATCCGTGCGCACCTCCTACATTCTTTCAACCACATAAGAGGTGAAATGAAGCATGAGATTAGGACGTGCGAGTCACGGCCGCGGCCTTGCCGTGTGCCGTGTGCACGCGTGGCACTTGCTGGATGCGGTGCTTCCCCGACAAACACCAGCCTGGCAGCTCTCTGGGGCCGCAGCGCCTGGGGAGATGGCAGGTGCCAGTTTTCTCGGTTGTGTGCTACCGTGCCGATTCCTGGGTTGTTGATGGCTCCGCTCTGGCTTTAACGACCACACTCGTGAGAGGAAGGAGGTGCAGGTAGACGCTGATCCCGGGAAAGGGGCTGAGTGAGAGCGAGGCGCCGATGGGTCCATGTGTGTGACCCCAAAGCCCTCACCTGCTGTGGGTCTTGGTCCGCTTGCTCTGCGTGGAAGGGGCCCCGAGCAGGTGCGGGCTCTGTCAAGGCGTCTTGTTGTCAGTTTTGTGGCTTTACAGAGCACTGGTTGTGGGATTTCTTATTTGTGAGTCTGTGAGTGACTGAGTCTCTTTGCCAAGGTGTCAGTGAGTGGAGACCTGGACGGCTGGGCCTGGACCAGTGATGAGGACTGGGGGAGGCATCTGATCCAACGGTCTTGATGAAGCCCTCTCCGACTCTGAGGTCCCTGCCCGACAGGCCGCCAGGACCTCTGTAGAGCTGAACTCACAGTCTGCTAGGAGTTGGGAAAATTCAGTAAGCTTGGTTCTGGCCTTCTGGTGTTAAAGATGCGGGATGCATTCTTTCTTTCTTTTTTTTTTGACAGGCAGAGTGGATAGTGAGAGAGAGAGAGACAGAGAGAAAGGTCTTCCTTTTGCTGTTGGTTCACCCTCCAGTGGCCGCCGCGGCCGGCGCGCTGTGGCTGGTGCATCGCGCTGATCCGAAGCCAGGAGCCAGGTGCTTCTCCTGGTCTCCCATGCGGGTGCAGGGCCCAAGGACTTGGGCCATCCTCCACTGCACTCCCGGGCCACAGCAGAGAGCTGTCCTGGAAGAGGGGCAACCGGGATAGAATCCGGCGCCCCAACTGGGACTAGAACCCGGTGTGCCGGCGCTGCAGGCGGAGGATTAGCCTGTTAAGCCACGGCGCCGGCCATGATGTGGGATGCATTCTTTCAAATGAATCAATGCATGAACACAGAGAGATAGCTACAGGAAAGGTTAAGATGCCTCCCAGTGGGGCAGTGAGCGGAATGCAATAAAGCAGGTGTCATTCCTACTAATACTTGCAATAGAGCAACTGCACGGAGGAATCTGGAGTGCAGTGAGGAGGTGGAATCTAACATTTGCAATAGGGAGCACATTCGAGTCTGGAGTGAAGACAGTTCTTTTGTTTTTGTAGTGCACTTTTTCTTATTAAGGGAAAATGTTTGCATCAGCCAGCACTCCGTGTAATCATCTACTTAACTGATGTTTATGTGAGCAGATCTTTGTTATTATTATAGATCTTGTAGTTGGGCTGGGTAGTGGACTCCATGATATTTATTACATATTTAAAACTAAAAGTTAATACTGAGCTGACAAAAATTTGCGTTCTTGAGCCAACACTTGCTGTAATCTAGTTCTGCTTGACTACCCCCCATTAGGAAAACATCTAAATCTCTCCTAAATCGACTTTTCCCTCCCCAGCCTGACCTCGGGCCAGCGGACTTGATCGTTTGATGAAGCACTGTTCTCTTGGGTCAGGCGCGTGGAGACTGACATCAGTACGGCCTTTAGTGCGTGTTCTCTGTCTGGATTGTTTGTTATGGGCGTTAGCTGAAGGCTTTCCAAGGGAGGAATGTCTACATGCATACAATAAATAAAGCGCTCCAAGCGCGGGCCAGTGATGGGACGTGTTAGGAACCACAGAACGCTTCATATAAATTAGCACAAAGGAAGGAGAAGTGAGTTGAATTTCTCGGAATAGTTGAATGTTTACTTGGGCTGTCACTGATGTAAGCGTTCCCATGTGGGTAGAGGTCTCAGCCAGGAACCGCCGTAGAGAAGCGGGTGAGGACGCGGGCGGCTGATGAGCACCTCGGAGGCGCTGGCAGTCACTGAGCTCACAGATGGAGCACTAGGACCCGGGTTGGGAGCACTGCCCTCCAGCCGGGCGCCTCGCCCTGTTGCTCCAGAGCCTGGACTCCTATGATGTTCCGGGTGGGATTTTGTGATTTCACTTTTATTTTGAGGATCAGTGAGTTAATCAATAAGTGAAAAAATAAAGATGAATGTCACAGGTTTTCTTAAGCAAGAATTTTGAGTAAACCCATGTGCAGCTCCAAGGTCGGTCTCAAAGAGGCGATATGTTACCTCTGTGGGAAGTAAGTCCAAGCCACGTTCTTGGGCTTCGCGGGTTGGGGTACAAACTACATTCTCATGATCAGACGAGCCCACGCGCGATGACATGTCAGTGCATGATGAATGACAGAGATCTGCATGCGTGTGCTTAACTGTTGGATGACACGTGGGTTCTTACTTTCAATAAATTAGCAGTTAAGGCTCTTAGCATTTTGTCACGGAGCATCTGGCCACTGGTTTCTGTTCTGTATTGAGGCAGGTTGCTGATTGGCTATTTCCCTGAGGAAAAAGAAATCCGTTGGCCTAAATCATTAGTTGGTGGAATAATCAATCGAGAAAGCCTGAGTGATGGTGGGACGACACTGATGCAGCCATGCCTATTACGAACGCAATTTTGGAGCAATTTTTATTTAAGTAAATAAATGCTAAATTGAGGTAGTTTGCTACTTTTTTGAGTCCTGACATCAGGACATGCAGGTATCATTCAGGGTGCTTATCCATTGGAGACAGATGTCATCAATGAGCAAATTCATGAACTCTCATCCCGGCCAGTTTCTAAGAGACTTGGCAATCAGCGCAGCAGTGGACGTCCTGCAAGGCTGAGGCTGCGTTAGCCTTTGTGCAGCTGTTTCCATAGGAGCACGGAGGTTTGTAGGCCTCCACCAGGTGCACGTAGACACCGGGGAACATCAGTGTTTCCGTTCTGTTTTGGTGGCTCTTTTTTTTTGACAGGCAGAGTGGACAGTGAGAGAGAGAGAGAGACAGAGAGAAAGGTCTTCCTTTACCGTTGGTTCACCCTCCAATGGCCGCCGCGGCCGGCGCACCGCACTGATCCATTGGTGGCTCTTTAAACTTTTATAGGTTCTTTAAGAAATAGCATTCCATAAGTAATTTAGAATATCAGTTAGCAGGTGAATTCATCAACACATTAAGTAGGGTCAGCTTGGACCATTGTTGAGAGTCACCGTGAATCCACTCTCCTGTCTCTGACTTGGCCTGAAGTGTAACCCAGAGATGATCTGACTCCTACCTATGTGGGCGGCAAGTACACACAGATGTTCCTAATAATTTTAATCATTTCTCCTTGTTTTTACTGCTTGATTCGATGGTCATTATATTATTTAAATCAAACAAATACGTCAGTTAATAAATATAAAGCGTTGTTCCCTCTTCCAAATTACGTAACTTAATACATACAAAGCGCTTTCTCGCCCTACGTGTTCGTGCTAGGGCACGAACCGAGGTTGACGATTCATTGAGTTCTGCACAGCTACACCACCATGCAGAGCAGCTCAGTGGAGACTTAATTCTCTTAGAAGTTTGCTTTCCGCTCCTCAGAATGAACACCTTCGCCTGATTTCAGGGCTGTCTTCTGGTGCAGACGCGAGCTTTTCCTCGTGCGGGCAAGGAGCCAGTGTGCCAGTGCAGGCAGTGGGCAGAGTTCATGGACTTTGCCTGTGAGGTTTGGTCATGGGTGTGCACTGGATTATTTCAGAGGGATACATGATGCATTCATAAACAGCACAGAAGTGGCCATGCGTCGACCGATGATGAAAATATGTTGTGAATTAAGAGTTATGATGAATCCATTCAGGACAGCTGAATTTGTTAGGACAAATGGGTGAAATGCACTTCTATAATTTTCAGAGCGTTTGAGTCCGTCGTTCCATTTTTTTGTAGCCCAGTGGACTTAAGCCCTTTTCTGTTGACAGTGTTATGGATTGTTGGCCCATGGAGGGGGGAAGATAGGACATGGAAAGCCTTGCTTTTTCCTTAGCGGTGGTCGAAGGTGGCAGTGCACTGTACCGTCTTTAAGATACGGATGTGAAACGCTCGACGCCTAACGTGGGGTTCTGTGGTGCCGGGAAACAGAGGAATTCATCTTTGCAGCGGGGAGCCTCATGGTGGCGCCCTCCGGGCCTCTGGCTTTATGGGGTGTCACTTTCACAGGCACCCTCTCATTCTCAAGGGTGCTTTGTCCCCTCCAACTCCTGCACCGTGACTTTCACTGTTGAGTCTTCAAGTGAGTGGAAAACAGTGTGGCTGAAGCAAAGCACGGGGTAGCGGGTCTGGATCCGCGATGCGTTTGCGTGGGTATCTGAATCAGCTCAAAAGCTTTCCCCGTTAGAAAACCATCTGGACTTTATGTGGTTTGCTTGGGGGGATCTAGAGATTAATCCTCGTTTTTCTTCTTTGAGTAGTTGATTCAAAGATTTTCAATATATTACATCATACTAAAAGTTAAATAATAGATGGAGGCCGGCGCCGTGGCTCAGTAGGCTAATCCTCCGCCTTGCGGCGCCGGCACACCGGGTTCTAGTCCTGGTCGGGGCACCGATCCTGTCCCGGTTGCCCCTCTTCCAGGCCAGCTCTCTGCTGTGGCCCAGGAGGGCAGTGGAGGATGGCCCAAGTGCTTGGACCCTGCACCCCATGGGAGACCAGGAGAAGCACCTGGCTCCTGGCTTCGGATCAGCGCGGTGCGCTGGCCGCAGCGCGCCTACCGCGGCGGCCATTGGAGGGTGAACCAACGGCAAAGGAAGACCTTTCTGTCTATCTCTCTCTCTCACTGTCCACTCTGCCTGTCAAAAAAAAAATAATAAAATAATAGACGGAAAGGCTACCACCATATAGTTGTTGAAAATGTGACGAAAAGCAATCACACTGGTAATGCAGGACTAACTTCCCAAAAACCTGTTAAAAAGATAGACTTCTAATTGAGATCTGTTGATTTCTCCAGAATGCTCAGAGCACATTGGTATCTGTCGTCCTAGCGCAGTGAACATCTCTGCTGGTGCTGCTGTGTTAGTAATAATCAGAACTGCTATTCTTATTCTTGGTTTGTCTGGTTTGTTCATGTGTGGGCACTGAAATAAGGAAGCGATGGCTAGACACACAAACATCAAACGAGAACCCCCAAGCACGTACCACGAGTAGTAACGTGTTAGGGGCCGAGAGGGTGGGAGAACTCCTTTCAGCACACCTGAAGCTCGTTGTAAAGAAAGAGGAGAGGAATTCAGTGGATTTTCAGAGCTGTTGGCTATTCCACATTATTTCTGCACCAAAGTTGACTTATGCATTTCCTTGTTAAGAGATCCAGTATGTTAACTGTTTAGGGGAACTGCTTAGTTCCAGCTCTTAGAAGCTGGAACACGTTGGTGTGCAGTGTTGTGGGATATCCCTTTGTGGATTTTGGCTGATTATTATACCACCTTTAAAATCAGAGGTATTACATGCATACGGCTGACCGTGGGCCGTTGACGCCGGTTGTAATGAGATTCTCGCAGATGCAGGCGCTCCAGTCTGAAGGCTTTGTGGGAATCGAGTGTGGAGACTTCCTGTAGGTGATCAAGAGTTCTGTTCTCGGGAGTTTGTGATTCGTGAGAAAAATGTAGACATCAAAGAACTGAAGGGAGGCCGGTGCCACGGCTCACTAGGCTAATCCTCCGCCTGTGGCGCCGGTACTTCGGGTTCTGGTCCCAGCTGGGGTGCCGGATTCTGTCCTGGTTGCTCCTCTTCCAGTCCAGCTCTCTGCTGTGGCCCGGGAGGGCAGTGGAGGGTGGCCCAGGTCTTTGGGCCCTGCACCTGCATGGGAGACCAGGAGAAGCACCTGGCTCCTGGCTTTAGATCGGCGCAGCACTGGCCGTAGTGGCCATTTGGTGGGTGAGCCAACGGAAGGAAGACCTTTCTGTCTCTCTCTCTCTCTCTGTCTAACTGCCTGTCCAAAAAAAAAAAAAAAAAAAAAAAGGACTGAAGGGAAAGAGGTTCAACTCTGGACAGTGATGAGGTTGGAGGGTGTCTGAGTGAAAAATCGTGATTAAAGCCGTCTGGAACTCTGAGGTCCATTTTAAAAAGGGGCCTCCCTTTTCTGTCTGTTAAAATGGGCTTACAATAGAAGATCAGAAAATCCATGGGTCTTGATCGTGGGTGTTCACAGTGTATGGGTAGAGACTGGATTTTCTAGATGAGTCAAGGTGTAGACAGCAGTGTGTAAGCGGGTGACTGCAGGAGCGCTGGCAGTGAGTTGATGATGACCCCTGTAGTGGGCTGTTGTCCTGCCACCCTGAGTCTCGGGGGAGCTAGTGATGAGTTCTCTGGCCGCTTTCTAGAAGCAGGTAGATTCGGTATTACTGTTTCATGGAGGTGGCTGGATGAGTAGTCTTTATTTAGAAAAGGGGACATAACACAACAGAATAGGAGACAAATAAGCATAGTTTGTCTTGACGATTTGCTTTGTAGAAAGCATTATTAGTCCAACTCTGTTTCCTCAGTTGTATTAGAAATAAGGGAAACATCTGGGTTTTAAGTCTCTGTGGGTAATTTAATGGACACGTGAAGACAGGATGGTCCTGTTCTAAATTCTTATCTGATCTGAATTCCTGTCTGTTGGCATTGATGAGCTGTTTTGTGTGAATGGGACATATCAACACCACAGTTAATTTTTTAGAAGTGGGCTAACCACAGCCCAGTAAGGATTCAGCGTAAGGCTTCATTTTTGTCTATGCTGCCGACGCTGTCTCCTAGCCTGGGTCTGGGGCTGTGGGAACCGGCACGTGAGAACCATTCTGTTCGGGTTCTCCATGGGTTTACCATTGTTTGTGTGTGTTGTTGGTGTAAGTGAATGGATGACCACATGTTGCCTGAGTCTTTCCATAATGAATAAGTAGAACAACAAAGAACTGAATTAATATTTTGTGAGAAAATGTCATCAATAATGGGTTTAAATGTATCCGTTTCTATTCAAATATAGTCCGTTAAAAAAGGTGATCCAAGCTGTTGCCTGACAGGATAGGGTCTCCGGACAGATGTGTGCAGTCATCAGAGGCCCTGTTTGTGTGACGAGTTCACAAGTCTTTATTGTCTAATTAAAAAAATGGTTCAATCAATCAATACAAGGAGTTCCTTTCCTGGGTCAGTGCAGCAATGGAAAAGAGACTTGAATCAACTTTCTGATTAATCTAGTCGAAATCTGTACTGTTCATTCTTGTGAAAATTGGCATTTGATTCCACAGAGTGAAGATTATGGCTGATTGAATTGGCCTCCGCTGAGGAAGATTTTGATGGTTGCCCTTGTGGGTAAGGCCAACATAAACGCTACTGTAAAAATCTTGTCAACTGCGGTGAATTTTTCGTTAGTGTTCATTGTGTTATTTGAAGTAATCCCTGAATAGAAGAATGAGCGGAACGTGCTACAAGAGCAAGGTTGTGGCTAATCCAGTTAAGCACATTGTGGGTAAGAGCAGGACAAGGTATTCTATGGATTTTATGAATTATGAAATGAGCCATCCTATTTTTTTACTCCATTTAATTTAATGTTTATGGAGTAATGTCGATCCCGTGACCATCCAGTGTGGTCGCCCCGTCCTCGTGTGTCTGCTGGTGTTTGCCGCGTGGGCGGTGGTGAGCATGTGGGGGTTGTGTGTACTTGCGCCCCACATGACGTCACACCAGCAGCGCCTCGTGGAGGGCGGAGAGTGCAGGACGGGCGAGGCCCAACTGTGACGCGAGGCCAGGTGTCAGCCGGCCCGTGTGTGCCTCGCTGCGGCCAATCCCAAAGGGATCCAACCTCTTGGGAAAAGATCCAGTGTATTGAAAAAAGCTTAGTACCTGGAACAGGTTCTAGTCTAGGACATTGTCCTTGCCTCTAACACAAAAATCATGGCTGTTGATCTCACTCTGCGAGTGAACGATGAGCGAATCGTAGGCAAAGGTGGAAATGATTGCTTAGCTCGGATCAATGATGAGTACCCTGGGGTGTCTGAATCCAGGATTTTGATTAAACCCCGTAACTCTGAGGTCCACTAAAAAAAGATTCCTATTTATCATCTCAGTGGGAAATGAGCTGAAAGGAATCAGGGTTTTGTTTTGCAGCTTCTGCGTAGGGATTACATTATTTTTCAGTAAAGCAGTGCACGAATAAATCAAGAAACATATAAATGAATAAAGACCAAATGAGCGTCCCTGGTCCACATATAAGCGTGTAATGCAATAGGAATCATTGCTAATACATTTTGAAGCACCAAGTTCCAGTAAAATAGATTGACCAAAGCTGACTCTATTGGGTAAGAAGCATTTAGATAAATGAATGTTGGAGTCCTTATTGTTTTTCTGGGTTAGGTTGTTGGTTTTTTGTTTTAATTAAGAAAAGGGTGAAATATTTACCTAAATTAATTATTGATTAAACTACCACCCAGTCCAGAGAGGGCTTACATGGATCTGAGTGGAGATACGTCCTGTGACCAGTTATGATTAATCTTTACTATATTTAAATCCAGCTCCTCGGTTTTAATAAAAAATTTTCTGATATTTTCCCTATATCTAATGAGCTTATAGACAATCATTAATATTGTCCAGTTTTGTGGAGTTCACAGATTCAGTGGTATTATTATAAATGCAAAAAACGGAATCAGTTAATATTCCGCTCAGTTGAACAGAAGGCAAAGCTTGGAGCAGGGAGGCCCGCGTGTCGTGGGACCGGGAGAGTGACTAATCAAGCTCTGTGCAGCTACTCTTCCGACAGAGAAAATAGACGGGAAAGGTGAATATGCGTATATACTTAGCTAGGATTTTCTTTCTGGCTTGTCTGTGTAATTTCCTGAAGACATAGGCTAGATCGGTGACCCCCGTGTAGTTATTTAACTCCATATGAATGCGTGTATGCATGACTGATGGCCAAGGATGTGCTTGAACTTAAGGTTCGTTCGGATCAGTCTGATTCCTGGGGAGGGAGAGTCAGCCCAGACCTTGTTATAAACAGAGAAACATGGAGGAGTGATGGTTCTCATTTTTTTGTTTGGTGTTCATCAGAGTCATTTAATTTAAAACATGAGTTAATCAATAAGTGAATCAGGAGGTCTGCCATTTGGGGTTTAAATATGTGGCAAGCGCTGAAGTTTATTCCTAATAAATTACTATTAACGTGGTGACAGTTTAAAAAGCTGGATCTCGGCTGATCCACCTGTCCAATCATTCATTTGTCTCACCTGTGCCTTGCACTCCACAGAATGGCCGTGCGAGATGCCCTCATCCGCTTAGGAACACGAGCTTGGTTGTTGTCCTGTTGAGTAATGAGTGCGGAAGCCGATGTAAGTAACAAAGTGATCGCTTCTTGTTTGGTGGTTTGTCTTGGGTGTTGACTCTGTTATTGAAAATAGATAAATAGCCAGACGTACAAGTGAAATGAATGAAGGTTGTTGTGGATGGATGTGGGGCATCTGTGGTCCATAAAGGAGGTAAAAGCAAGACCGTCTAGTGATGTTCATAGTTAATTACCCAGTTAATTAATACAAAAATTAACCAGTTTTATTTTTGAGTCACATTGGATTTAAACCTCCCTCTATTCATAAACTCGTAGTCCGGCCACATTCCAAGATGGAAGACACAGTCGCTACATTAAGTGCTGTGTAAAATGGTGGGTTCATAGGTTTTATTTGTCTCTAAAATAGGGCCAGGGTGTCCCTGGCCCCTGGGTGTGTGAAAGCATGCTGCACAGGGACTAAGAGTGGGGTTTTGTGTGGTGTGAACCAAGGGTTGTGATCAGTCCAGGTCACGTCAGTCACCTCCATTACCGTGCCAAGAGCGGGATTTGGTGTGGTGTGAACCAAGGGTTGTGATCAGCCCAGGTACACATCAGTCACCTCCATTACCGTGTGGGAAACGAGTCCTAGACACACATTGTAGTGGTCAATGAAGTTTTTCACATTTTTGGGGGTATTGATAGCATCATCATAAGCACATTAGTGATTGAATCAATATGCTAATGTATGAATGAGGGGGGAAAAGCAGTCTGGGAGTGTCTAATGAAACAGTGAATATTATTCAAATATTTCTGAGTCATTGAGGTCCACTATGTTACCTCTTTGGGTAAGGAACATATCGACAGATGAGCTTTGCATTTTATTGTGAACAAAAAGGAACAGGAAGAAGCTGTTAAATAAGTAAGTAAAAGATGAACCCAGTAGCTAAACAAAAGAGGGTCAGATAATGACCATATAGAAGTGCAGGTTGTAGAATAAGAAAATGACTTGTTCCATTTTATCTACGTGCTGTCTAGGAACAACAGAAAGAACTGGTTCTGTCCACTGGTCCATAGGTGTAGACAGATGGACTTCTGTTCTAGCTCTGAGTTGGTGGTGTGTTTATTTTGTTCATTTTCTTTAAATATGTGAATAGATGATTAAGTGAAGCCACAATAGAGTACGTACACAAAGCCACAGCCCGAGAGGTTTACCAGCGGCACATACAGAAGCTATGGGAAGTGTGGCCGTCGGGGACAATGTGTGAGGAGCAACATTTGGATTTGTTCTCTTTAAATGCAGTCCGTTCAGAAGTAGACGCAAATTAGCATCTCCATGGGAAGAGGTCATCCAAACAGCTTTTCATAGAACATAAAATTCGCCTATGATGTTGGAATACATTGTACTTAAACGGCTAAAAATTAACTTTGTGCTAGTCACAGGCCAATCCTAAGCCAGTCAGAAAATTCTCTCGCAAGTCAAGGATTTCGGTTAACCCCCCGGTACACGCCACCCATCACAAGGGAAAGTCACGGGGGCTTCCCTCTTCCCAGCGTCTCGGTGGAACTCCACAGGCTGGCCGCAGGTGGGCTGTCTTCATTATTCTTCCCGGATGACCTTCTTGGTGGTTTCCTGTGTGGAGCTGGACGGCATAGGCCGACGTTACGTGATGGTGTGGTGACTCTTAAGTCTAACAGCAATGATCTTGTATTAGACTTGAGTTAATGAGTTTTGATTTTTTTTTTCAACACCTTTTTTTTAATGCTTTCATGCATTCCTCAGACATTTATCAAGCTCTTGGTAAACCTTATCGCAGAACAGAGATCGAACCAATAGTTTATAATTCAGCCAAGAAAGAATCAGTGGCCAATTACGAACCAAAAATGGAGACGTAAGTATTATCTCTCTCTCTCTCTTTTTTTTTTTTTTTTGATTGGTTGGTGCTTAAAGCCAGGAGGCTGGAAGCCACCAGAGTATCTTATTTTCTTTTCTTTTTTTCTTTTTTTTGATTTTTTAAAAAACTTTTATTTAATGAATATAAATTTCCAATGTACAGCTCATGGATTACAATGGCTTCCCCCTCCCATAACTTCCCTCCCACCCGCAACCCTCCCCTCTCCCGCTCTCTCTCCCCTTCCACTCACATCAAGATTCATTTTCAATTCTCTTTATATACAGAAGATCAATTTAGTATACATTAAGTAAAGATTTCAACAGAGTTTTGATTTTATTATTATAAATGGATCAATCGTAGAGCGAATAAGTGAATAAATGAAAAAGTAAATGCGTGGAGTGTTTCCAAATGTGAATCTATGTGGTGAGGCAACCGATGCTATTAACACAAATAAAAACGCTAAAGTCGTACAGATATGTGGAGCGAGGATTTGATCTCTCTGTCTGGGTATCTTGAAGACATTGCGTGTAAGCGAAAGCCCAGATTGTTCCGTGTCAGCCATGTCGTTAATTTTATTAGGAGAACAATTTGTTCGTATTACCATTACCACAGATAGTCAGAGGAAAGGGTAGTATGTCGCCTGTATGAGGCCACATGAGGCACGGTCAGTTTCTTAGCTGCTGCTCTGCCTTCCTTGGGGTGAGCGTCCTCCGTCTGATTTCAGAGCTGCGCCCCAACCGTGAACTCCGTGGCTGCCTCTCTGCCTCACCGTGCAGACTCCTGTGAGTAATGGTCAACACTCTGTCCTGCCGGATTAGAGTCTCCTGCGTCATGAAGAAGTAGGATACAGTGAAATAAGGCCTACCTCTTACCGTCATTCTTACTCATGTTCCTGGGAGCCCTGCGATTATTCCTGAACCGATGAGTTAGTCGGTCAGCACAGGTGGGAGCCAGCAGGGCAGAGGGCCGCGCTGGGTCGGTGATGATGTCTGGTGGCGGATGTCGCGGGTGACGACTGCTGGTCTGGAAGCCTGAGGTCCAGCACGGTCAGAGTAGAGTCCGTACTCCTGAGGCCGCGTTAGGTGTGAAAATATTCCAGGATGCTGTTCTTGGCGTTTGTGTCCACGCATTTGAATTTTTATCAGTGGATCAATGAGGTAATCATCAAACAAACAAATAAATAAATAAATAAAGCACTATCCAATTATGGAACTACCATGGTGAGGAGAGCAATGCTATTAATCAATACTAAAATCACCAAAACCCTTTAACAAACAGAGGCTCAAATCTAAACAGTAACAATAATGACCCAGCGCCTTGTCTGGAAAAGCCGTCTTCTGATTGTTTTCCCTATAAAAGATGTTAGCGGAATTTGGCGCATCCTTAAATGGCTAACGGAGGAATCCGGGGCGGATGGGGAGAAGGTCCCTGTTTCCACCGTCTGTTCTGCTTTGTGCCCTCAGAGCTGCGCTGCCGCGTGGACCACGTCCTCCTCCATGGCCACAGCTGTGCAGTGTCACCTGTGTCCCGCGTGAGTACAGTCAAGTTCTTGTATTGGTTTGGGTGGGTTTTAAGCCATATCTCTGTATTGTTCAGAGAATGATGTATAAATTGTGATGGTTAACCATGGCCCAGAGATAAATACGGCATCGCCATGAAGCGCTGTGACGATTAATCAATATTGCACAGTTAAAATTGAGTGCTGCTAGAGATATGACCAGTGTTCAGGAGGATCCTATAAATAGCAGTTAAAGTACACCCAAGGATCTCTTCCCTAATGTTCGTGATTCATAGGTCTGTGGTTAGTGTTCGTGAAATGATGAATTAGGACGAGAGCGGAGGCCGATCTCGGATCGATGATGGCGACTGGCGGGGTGTGAGTCACGGGTGATGCCGGCTGAGCCCCAGCGCGGTCAGAGTGGAACCTACACCTGCTGATGGCTGCGGCTGGATGTGGCTGGGAGTTAGGAGTGTTGTTCTTGGTGCTTGTGTTCATGCATTCTCGTTGTACTCTTCTGATTGGATCAGTGAAATAATCATCAAACAAATATGTAAATAAATAAATGAAGCGTAGCATTGTCCAGTCATGACTGTACTCTGATGAAGTCAGGAACTAAGTAAGATTCATTTGAGAGGCAGAGTTACAGACAGAGAGATTGAGAGACAGAGAGAAGTCTTCCATCAGCTGGTTCTCTTGCCAAATGGTTGGCGGTGGGCTGATCTGAATTGGGAGCCAGGAGCTTCTTCTGGATCTCCAAGCATTTGGGCCCTCTTCCCCGGCTTTCCCAGGCCACAGGTGGAGAGCTTGATTGGAAGAGGAGCCGCTGGGACAGGAACCGGCGGTGCCCATGTGGGATACCTGTGCTGCAGGTAAAGCTTAGCCTACTATGCCACAGCGCTGGCCCCTATTAATATATATTAAAATCACCAAGATCCATTAAGAAGCAAAGGCTCAAACGTGGACAGTAAAAAAATCATGTCCCAACACTTGTTTGGGTATACCCGTGTTTAGTGCTGTTTGTTTTCTCAATAAAAAAGTAACCAGAATTTTAAGACTTCTTAAATGGCTAACAAGATGAAAGAGGGCTACAGGGAGAAATGGAGAGACGATCAATGTTTCCACCCTCTGTTCTGCTTTGTGCTCTAGAGTGGGCGCCCCCAAGTGGATCCATGGTCACAGCTCTGCAGGCGCTCTGGCGTGTTTGAAGCATAGAGTGTAACGTGAGTACGGTCAAGTTCTTGCCTTGGTTGGGGTGGTTTTTAAACCATAGCCTCTGTGTCGTTAAGAGCATCACCTACAGACCACGGCCCCACGCCATGAAGCACTATGTTGATGAGTCAATATGGCACAATTAAAACTGAGTGCAACAAGACATAGGACAAATGTTGGAAAAGATCCTATGGGTCGCAGGCGAAGCACACCTTAGGATCCTGCTTTACTTTCCTGGTCATAGCCACGTGATTAGTGTTTCTGCGAGGATGAATTAGTAGCAAATTCAAGGGGAGAAGGAGGCCGGTCTTGGATCGATGATGATGACTGGTGGCGGATGAGTCTAGGATCATGACTACTGGTCTGGAAGGCTGAGGTCCAAGGCCGTGAGCAGGCTCCTTGTGCCTCCTCATCCCCCAGACGGGAGCCCAAGGCGTTCAGGGTGTCGTGTCCATGCATTGCATTCAGTTTGCTGTAATTGGATCAATGAGAGAATCATCTAAGAAATACTTGACTTGAAGAAATGTCGTTCATTGTGTTGGAAACACTGCAGTCTGTTAGGAAGTAAAGGCTCAAAGGTGCGACTTCTTCTGAGGATGGCGCTTGCAGTTAAAGCAATGACCGAGTCCTTGTTTGGGCAGGGCCATGTGCATTATTGTTTGTTTTCTCAATAAGAGATGTTATCAGAATTTAACACGTCCTTAAATGGCTAGTAACAAATAAAATGGCTAACAAAAGGTCCCTGTTTCCACCGTCTGTTCTGCTTTGTGCCCTCAGAGCCACGCTGCTGGGCGGGCCACGTCCTCCTCCGTGGCCACAGCTGTGCGGTGCTGCCCATGTCCCGCGTGAGTACAGTCGAGGTCTTGCCTTGGTTTGGGTGGGTTTCAGCCATAGTCCCTGTATCGTTAGCAGCATTTTGTATAAACCGTGAAGGCTACCCATGGCCCAGTGATGACACAGCATTGCCACGAAAGGCTGTGGGGTAGTTCAGCAAGAATGAGTAATCGAAGGGACGTAGCCAGTGTTGTGAATGATCCGGGTGGTAGCCATAACGTATTGGTAATCGTTTTATTCTGAAGTTCGCGAGTCTCATGGTTATCTAATCATCAGCATTGAAACGGTTAATTAGTGCATAAACAAATCCAGAAGTCAGCAGAGGAGAGGAGGCTGCTCGTGGGTCAGTGGTGATGCCTGGTGGCGGACGACTCGCGTGGCGACTGCTGGTCTGGAAGGCTGAGGTCCAGCGCCTCTGTGTCCTCTCCCGCTTCTGCTGCAAATGACGGCCATGCAGGCTTAGGGGTAAACGAGAGAGAGCGGTGTCTGTCGTCCGAAGTAATGGTGTTCGAACAACAGACTGTTGTAAGGAGGAGCGGAGGCTCGAGGGCGAGACCGTCTCGAAGCTTCTGGTGGCCGCGCGCCCCTGGGGCCCCGCCCTCTGTGGTCGCCCCGTCACCGGGGGGCACAGAGACGGCCGGGAGTAGCAGTTGCACTTCTTTTAGCTCGAATATTTCTAAAGAGGCATTGGTGACCCAATGATAAATATGCAATTGTGTGAAAGGACCCACATCCGCCGTAATGGCTGCTCATCATCTGTGACGATTCGGAGATGACGAATGACATGTGTCTGAACGTCAGCGCGTCCGTCAAAGTGAAAATCTCATCTTCTGCCTTTACTAGAAATGATCCTGCAGGCAAGGAGGAGGGTGGACAGTGTCCTTGCTCTTTGTGTTCATGGATTTGGATTCTGTTATACTTGTGTGTATTACGATTATAAAGGGAACCAGTAAATAGATGTAGGTCAATCAATACGATAGGTGAATATGAAACGAAGGGCCCTTCAAGAAGGCTGCTTTTTTGGCTAAGGGTTCTAAAGATAGTGATAATTGCCATTATTAGTTTAGATCAGTGAAGATCCATAAGCAAATATAGACGCGTGTAGGCAGGGCGTTCCAGCTATGAGAAGCAACACTGCCATGAGTGCATGGACGCAGTGTGGAGACCAGGGCGCAGAGACAAGACCCCCATTTGAAACATCGCCCCTTGCTCCACGTTCCCAGGACGAGGTGATGGTTGCCTTTGTGAGTCTGGTGCTTGAAGCCAAGGTAATAGCCTCGTTGTCTGAATACGCTGTTTTACCCAGGGCACTCACTGTGTGTTTAAAAAGTGTGAAATCCTATCACTGTAAACCCTCTATGGCACAGTGCTATGCATGAACTTCACTTGATGCACCGCACAGCGTACTCCATAGAAAATTAGTCTAGAAAGATGTGGGATAATCAGGCTCTTGGCCTTTAACTGTTTTGTGATCCATAGTTACTCACTTTTAGGGAATAAATGAATTAGTTCACGAACAAATGTAGATGACAATGAGAAAGAATGGTAGATATTTGGACCAGTGATGCTGACTGGTGACAGATAGTACATGTCTGGAGCTTTGCGTTCCAGCACCATGGGAAATGTAGTCTAGGGGCCGATGCTGTGGGTGAAGCCACTGCCTGCGGCGCATCCCATCTGGGCAGCGGTTCAAGTCCGGGCTGCTCCACTTCTGATCCAGCCCTCTGCTGTGGCCTGGGAAAGCAGTGGAAGATGGCCCAAGTGCTTGGGCCCTGGCACCCGCGTGGGAGACCTGGATGAAGCTCCTGGCTCCTGGCTTCAGATCAGCCAAGTCCTGGCCGTCTCTCTCTTCTCTCTGCCTTGCCCTCTCTGTGCCTCTCCCTCTCTGTAACTCTCCCTTTCAAATACATCAATCTTAAAAAAAAAAAACAAAAAAAAAAAACAAAAAACACAACACATCATCTGTTACTGTTGTAGGACGTGATCCTATAGAAAGCTGTTAGGAATTTAATACAGTTATGGTCTTAGTTTTGTGTTTATGGATTTTGATTTTATAAATAGATCATTGAAGTCTATTAACAAAAGTAAAATATAAAAGTAAAACATTGTCAAGTGTAAAAATTATATGGTGAGATAACTCATATATTCATATTGATAACAATGAAATCTGGTAAGAAGTTAATGATTACATTTAATGATTAAATGATATTACCTTTTGTCCTAAAGAATTCAGGCTGGGTGGGAATACATGCACTACATACACATACATGTAATATATATGCACAGATCTACATATAAATACACAAAGGTGTTTCAAAAAGTCCTTGTAAAAATGAAAGTAAAACCTAAGTTTATTTTGGGACAAAATGATTTTGAAATCCATGCACTTTGGGAAGACTCCTCCTATGCGTGACTTTCAAAATTTTTTGCACCAAAAGAAATTTATCTTTTTTTGATTATTTGTTTATTTGAGAGGCAGAGAGAGAGAGAGAGAGGAAGGGAGGCAGGGAAGGAGGGAGAGAGAACACTCCCAGCTGCTGGTTCACTCCTCAGCACCTGCCGAGGCTGCCAGCAGAGCTGGAAGCCGTCCAGCTCTCCCACTTGGCTGCATGGACGCAACGTGACCATCACTGCTGCCGCTCGGAGCCCACGTCACCGGCACGCTGGAGTCAGGACCTGGAGCCGGGAGCTGAGCCCACGTACAGCCATGTGGGATGCGAGCATCCTCCCTCGTGTCTGAGATGCTAGGCCAGGAACACCCACCTTACAGAAAGACATTCATCTTGTAATTCTATTTTTCATAATTTTTGAAGCATTTTCACGCACTACGTATATGACCATATTCTTGATCTGTGTCAGTGGCAAGATCACTGTTGATCTTCTTAGAAGAAAAGTAACTGACATGACTGATGGCCCAAGTGCAAGGCGACCTCGGTGATCGATGGAGACAAGTCTCTGCCCCGCCTTTTACTTCTCAGAGTGCTTTGGGCGTTTTCCCACGACCACATTGTCATCAGGTCCCTTTGGGTGGGAACCTGGAGAACGGTGTGCTTGCCACGTTATGGGGATTTGTTTAAGGCATTCACTGTAAAATTTGCAAAATACTCTACATTAACAGAGCCATCCATCCCCGGATGATCGATGTAGAATGGATGTGAAACACTATGTTCATTAATATTTCTAACATTGAGATTGATTAATGAAACAGATGAAAGATGAGGCAAGTGATTCTGTAGATTTTAGGGACACTTGAGGATCTTGGGTTTGGGGATCTTGGTTTGTGCTCCTCAGAGGGGCTGCATTGGAGCTGGGTTAAATCTTGTTGTCACAAGAAACGTGGCTTCCTCCCTGTGTGAGGTGCAGAGCAACTGACGTTGAGTCTCCATGAGTAGATGTGAAGTGTAGTCAAAGCCAGCCTCTGCCCATGGCTAAGCAGAATTTTTTTTTTTTTTGACAGGCAGAGTTAGACAGAGACAGAGAGAAAAATCTTCCTTCCATTGGTTCACCCCCCAGATGGCTGCTACAGCTGGCGCTATGCTGATCCGAAGCCAGGAGCCAGGTGCTTCCTCCTGGTCTCCCACATAATATATTATAATAATATAACTATATATTATAATATATAGTTATTATACATTATATGATATACAATATAATATAACTATATATGATATATTGTATATATGTGTAATAATATAATATATAATTATATATAATTTATAAATATAATCTAACTGTTATATGTATTTATATAATATATAAAATAGATATGCTAAATAATGACCAATATTCTTGTTCTGGGTTAGTGGAAGTAATGTTTTCTTTTTCTTACAGTTTAGAATATATTTGAATATATGGAAGCAAATTAGATATCTCTGAAGGACTAAACAGAGATGCAAGGATTAATAGGTAGAATATCTCAGTGATGTCGTCATCTGCTTTGCTTTCTTCTTGTTAGAGTGGACGCACCCAGCTGATCTGAGCGTTAAACCTTCTGAACAATAGACTCCACGTGTAGGCGCGCGGAGACACCAAGGTGAGTCATTGTCATGATTTTCTTCTTTGGTAGTTTGTTTAGGGCAGTCCTAAAAATTGTTAAACATTTATGAAAAAGATCAGTTAAGTAAGAGGTCAACAAGAAACATTGTGTTGATTGTTTTTCTATCAATCAGGATGATTCGAGAAAGAAGTGCTGAGTGAGGGATGGGATTTGGTAGACATCGTGTAGACATTTGAATCATTACACTTACAGTGCACATGTAACTCTGAGGGTGATGTGTCATCCCGTGGACCATTGGGACCTGGGCCTGTGCTCCATGCATGTAGGGCATTCAGGACGTGACTTCGGCAAATATATTGACAGGTGAGTCAGTCAGTGGTTGCTGGGTTGTGGATGAGAATGTAGACTTGACACCTGCACCAGGGGCAGTAGCAGCTGATGGGAGTCACAGCTGGTAGAAAATACAGGTGTGGAAATGTAGCCAGGCACAGAGAGACAAGTACTGCATGCTCTCAAAATCATATGTGGAATCACAAATGTCAGCCCTGTAGAGTGTGGAGCAGACTGGTGGCTGCCAGAAGCTGGGGGCAGTGTGGGGGACAGCAAGATCTCCCCTCCTTCCTCCCTTCCCCCCCTCCTTCCTCCCTTCCCCCCCTCCTTCCTTCCTTTCCCCCTTCCTTCTCCCCTTCCCCCCCTTCCTTCCTCCCTCCTTCCCTCCCTCCCTCCCTCCCTCCCTCCCTCCCTCCCTTCCTTCCTTCCTTCCTTCCTTCCTTCCTTCCTTCCTTCCTTCCCTTCTTTCGTTTTTAGAAAGCTTTTATTTAATAAATATAAAGTTCATAGGTACAGCTTTAGGAATATAGCGGTTCTTCTCCCCATACCTGCCCTCTCACCCCCACTCCCGTCCCACCTCCTACTCCCTCTCCCATCCCATCTTTCATTAAGATTCATTTTTAATTATCTTTATATACAGAAGACCAACTCTATATGAAGTAAATATTTCAACAGTTTGTACCCACACAGACACAGAAAGTATAAAGTTCTGTTTGAAGACTAATTTTACCGTTAATTCTCATAGTACAACACATTAAGGACAGAGATCCTACAAGGGGAGTAAGTGCACAGTGACTCCTGTTGTTGATTTAACAATTGGACAGCAGGATTTTCAAAGTGTATGAAGACTCAGGAGGAAGAAGTTTTGGAGCTCATTGTGCAGAATGTGACTATAATTGATAAAAATGCATTATATATTCTAAAATCCATAAAAGTAGGTTTTTAAATGTTATTCCTGCTCCCAAAATGATAAGGATCAGAGGTGTTGAGTATTTTTAATTAGCTGATTTAATCATCACACAATGTAAACATATTTCAAAATGTCATATTGTACCCCCAAAAATACATAGTTATTATTTGCCATTAAAAATATACAAATGGATAAGTTCCATGTTGAGAGTATAGACAGATTTTAGGAACATAAAGGATAACTTTCTTGATTGATGTTCACAACGGTTGGTTCTGTTATAACTGATACATCAATGAAAGGATCATGGAGCAAACCTGAGTATGGAGTGAGTGAAGTGTGTCCACTCAGAATATGCAGTAGGGCAATGGAAAATAGATTTTACAAAACTTAGTGAAGTCCTGTAAGAAATATGAATGTTTTAAGTGGCCCATCTCTTTGACTAAGGGTCAGTTGGCAATTTGAGGGAAAAATTCACAACTCTTTACCCACATTTGCAGGTACCTAACTGCTTCCAATACAAAATGTAGACTTCCCCCAGTTGCTGTGTTTTGTCCTCAAAATGGGCACTCCCCACTGCCAGAAGCGCTCTGTTGTCCCCAGTGCTCCATGGCTGCCGTGTGTGACAGCCAGTGTCCTAGCCACGGTGTTACTGGTCTGTTTAGGTCATTCACTGTGATATTTAGAAGATACAGTCACAGAAGGACAGCCATTGCTCAATGATAAACATGGAATTGATATGAAACACTGGATTGATCAATTGAGTTTTTGCACCAGTAAGGAGGATTAATGAAAGAGGTGTAATCAGGGAGGCAAAGAATTCTATAGAGTGATATTAGGGTGATGCAAGTATCTTGTATTGAGTTTTTGTGAATAATAAGTATTTATTATATCGTCAGAATCCTGAATGCATCAATGAATAGACGTCGGTGAGAATAAAGACAAAATGTTGGCCAGATGGTGATGAATGTCGGCGGAGGACGCTGATGGTGAATGCCTGAACTCTGCGGTCCGGCACAGCGGGAAACAGAGCCTGTAGCTTGGCCTTGTAGTGATCTCTGCAGGTCCTAGGAATACCAAAGGGGCGTTGTCTTAAGCGGTTTTTTTTTTTTAATAAGATTTTAAAAATTTGTTTATTTGAGACATGGAGTTAGAGAGAGAGGGAGAGGCGGAGAGAAAGGTCTTCCATCTGCTGGTTCACTCCCCAAATAGCTGTAATGGCTGCTCTGAAGCCAGGAGCCAGGAGCTTCCCCTGTGTCTCCCACGTGGGTGCAGGGGCCCAAGCGCTTGGGACATCTTCCTCTGCTTTCCCAGGCCACAGCAGAGAGCTGGATCGGAAGTGGAGCAGCCGGGACTCAAACTGGCACCCATGTGGGAGACTGGTGCCACAGGCGGAGGCTCAGCCTGCTATGCCACGGTGCCAGCCCCCATCAATGGTTGTTATGGAGTTGGACTATATTATTATAAATCCATCAGTGTAATAATCATTGTAGAAGTGCAACTAAGATAAACAATGTGGAAAATGTCCACCCTTAGTATATGCTGTGAGATGGTAGAGCCGTCAAACGTGTTGAAACGCTGAGTCCCACTGAAGTGATGTGGACGTCTCCCTTGCTGACCGTGGTTGTGGGCGGTGTGAATGTTCAAGCCTCGAGGTCTAGATCGGTCGTGGTTTTCAGATTCCTCAGCTCTTAGGAGAAAACGTGTTACCCTGTGTCAATATTTACTCAGTCGACGGGCCCACGGGTGACGGCTTGTCTGGAACAGTGGGGATGGCCTCTCCAGCCCGTTCTGCCCTCTGGCCTGGTTCACGTGTCTGCCCGTGAGCTCCCTGGCTTTCTCTAGGAGATGGGGCACCAAGTCCTCCAGGAGGAGCTTCCAGAGTGCCTGCCTTGGCAGGGCCTTTCTGTAGAGGGTTTGCTGAGATATTTGGAGAACTGTTTGGTGTAATTTAGGATAGGGTGACTGTAGCCCGTTGATTTAGATAGAGATTTTACAAAACGCGTTGTTTAAGTCATGTTTGCAACAATGGATCTAATTAATGAAAGAGGTATTCTCAATTAGCCAAATAATTGTAAAGACAGATGGTAGGGATGGGGAAGGGCTCTGTCTTTGAATTTTTGTGATTCATTGGCATTTATTTAAATATCACTGGAGAATCCATGACTCCGTGGAGAACAGCCATGGACGAGAAGAAGGGAGGCTCCCCTCCGGCTGCAGCTTGCGGGTCTGGGATGGGTCACGTTCGGTGGCCCGAGACAAAACAGAATCCTGTCTGTTTTCTTCCTTAGGAATGGTCTGTAGGTTGTTGTTAGCAATATTCCAGGATCTTGTTGAAGTTTTGTTCATGGATCTCATTTTATGAAAGTGCAAAGATCATTTGTAGGCCAGTAAACAGGATTAGAAAGAAGAAAATGGATAGTCTGTCCAGCGGTGATATGCGTGGTAGAGCACGAGGCAGAGTTAATACAGATGGACTGTGGAGAGTTAGGAAGTAGAGAGACTGACTGTGCGCCCCAGAGGTAGAGAGACTGACTGTGCGCCCCAGAGGTAGATAGACTGACTGTGTGCCCCCAGAGGTAGAGAGACTGACTGTGCCCCCCCCAGAGGTAGAGAGACTGACTGTGCGCCCCAGAGGTAGATAGACTGACTGTGTGCCCCCAGAGGTAGAGAGACTGACTGTGCCCCCAGAGATACAGAGACTGACTGTGCCCCCAGAGATAGACTGACTGTGTGCCCCCAGAGGTAGAGAGACTGGCTGTGTGCCCCCAGAGGTAGATAGACTGGCTGTGCCCCCAGAGATACAGAGACTGACTGTGCCCCCAGAGATAGACTGACTGTGTGCCCCCAGAGGTAGAGAGACTGGCTGTGTGCCCCCAGAGGTAGATAGACTGACTGTGCCCCCAGAGATACAGAGACTGACTGTGCCCCCAGAGATAGACTGACTATGTACCTCCATAGGTAGATAGACTGACTGTGTGCCCCCAGAGGTAGAGAGACTGACTGTGTACCTCCAGAGGTAGATAGACTGACTGTGTGCCCCCAGAGGTAGATAGACTGACTGTGCGCCCCAGAGGTAGAGAGACTGACTGTGTACCTCCAGAGGTAGATAGACTGACTGTGTGCCCCCAGAGGTAGATAGACTGGCTGTGTGCCCCCAGAGGTAGAGAGACTGACTGTGTACCTCCAGAGGTAGATAGACTGACTGTGTGCCCCCAGAGGTAGATAGACTGGCTGTGTGCCCCCAGAGGTAGATAGACTGGCTGTGCCCCCAGAGATACAGAGACTGACTGTGTGCCCCCAGAGATAGACTGACTGTGTGCCCCCAGAGGTAGAGAGACTGGCTGTGTGCCCCCAGAGGTAGATAGACTGACTGTGCCCCCAGAGATACAGAGACTGACTGTGCCCCCAGAGATAGACTGACTGTGTACCTCCATAGGTAGATAGACTGACTGTGTGCCCCCAGAGGTAGATAGACTGACTGTGTGCCCCCAGAGGTAGAGAGACTGACTGTGTACCTCCAGAGGTAGACAGACTGACTGTGTGCCCCCCTCTAAGAGGTAGATAGACTGACTGTGTGCCCCCAGAGGTAGAGAGACTGACTGTGTACCTCCAGAGGTAGACAGACTGACTGTGTGCCCCCCTCTAAGAGGTAGATAGACTGACTGTGTGCCCCCAGAGGTAAATAGACTGACTGTGCCCCCCAGAGGTAGATAGACTGTGTGCCCCCCAGAGGTAGATAGACTGACTGTGTGCCCCCCCTCTAAGAGGTAAATAGATTGACTGTGTGCCCCCCAAGAAGAGGTCTATAGACTGACTGTGCCCTCCCAAGATGTAGATAGACTGACTGTGTGCCCCCCTCTAAGAGGTAGATAGACTGACTGTGCGCCCCCAGAGGTAAATAGGCTGACTGTGTGCCCCCCCTCTAAGAGGTAGATAGACTGACTGTGTGCCCCCCAGAGGTAGATAGACTGACTGTGTGTCCCCCCTCTAAGAGGTAGATAGACTGACTGTGCCCCCCCAGAGGTAGATAGACTGACTGTGTGCCCCCAGAGATAAATAGGCTGATGTGTGCCCCCAGAGGTAGAATGACTGGCTGTGTGCCCCCCCCCCTCCAAGAGGTAGATAGACTGACTGTGCCCTCCCAAGACGTAGATAGACTGACTGTGTGCCCCCCTCTAAGAGGTAGATAGACTGACTGTGTGCCCCCAGAGGTAGATAGACTGGCTGTGTGCCCCCAGAGGCAAATAGACTGTGCCCCCCCAGCGGTAGATATACTGACTGTGTGCCCCCCCAAGAGGTAGATAGACTGTGTGCCCCCAGAGGTAGATAGACTGGCTGTGTGCCCCCAGAGGCAAATAGACTGTGCCCCCCCAGCGGTAGATATACTGACTGTGTGCCCCCAGAGGTAGATAGACTGACTGTGTGCCCCCCTCTAAGAAGTAGATAGACTGATTGTGTTCCCCCAGAGGTAGATAGACTGACTGTGTGCCCCCAGAGGTAGATAGACTGACTGTGTGCCCCCCTCTAAGAGGTAGATAGACTGACTGTGCCCCCCAGAGGTAGAGAGACTGGCTGTGCCCCCTCTAGGGGCCCCTGGCCGCCACCCTGGTGAGCAGTGCTGGTGTTGTCAGCCGGGCAGGCTCGGGGTGAGGACCCTCGTCCTGGGGATGCGACGGAGTCAGCGATGGGCGCAGCAGGAAGACGGCTCGGGCGCGTCCTTCCTTCTCACTCGTATTCTCTCCTGCAGCCCTCAGGAAGGGCACGGCCGGCTGCCGGGGCGTTCCCCGTGACGCGTGCTCCGGGGTGAGCGCCGGCACAGTGTGAGTGGGGCGAAAGGGCGTCTCGGTTAGGGAGGAGTTTTGAGGGGGAGTCACTGTATTCTTCCAAAATCAAACCACGATGATGGCGGTTGATAAAAAGACAGGTGATTATGAATTTGGCAAATAACCCTCCAGGCATGCAGAATATCCATTGTTCTTGGTTTTTTGTGAATGACAGTCTCAACAATTGATACCGGTAAATTCATGGATTAATCAATAGAAACAAATATGGATGGGAATTAAGAAAAAGAGGCCCAAACCAGGACCGATGATGACAGCTGGAGTAGGAGTCGTGGATGATGAACGGCACGTGTCTCAAGCTCTGAGGTCCAGTCAGAACAGGCGCCTTGTCTGTGCCTCTGTCATCTGGTGTCTTAGGCATCGAAAAGGCTCGTTTGCTTGGTTTGGAGTCATGAATTTTAATTGGACTGCAAAAATGACCTAAATAAATGATCACTGTCGAACTACAAATAATGATGAAGAGAGGGAATCTTGTCCTCTATTAGCGCCTGGTGCTATGCAACTAAAACACATAATGGAGTTCGTTACGGAACAGATACGGCTCACGTGTCTTAGCGCTTGGCCAGGAGCGATGTAGACAGCAGAGACACAGTTCAGTAGTGCTGGTTCTGGGATGACTCCATTTTACTGGGTCCTAAGTGACTGAGGGGATGAAAGTGGAATGCGTGCGTCAGCAGAGCCTGTCCCAGCCTCCTCGTCTCCTGCTTTGCTCTTGTCAGAATGTGTGCGCTAAGCCGCCCGAGTGTCCCGCCCTCTTCCTGAGCTCCGTGGCTGCCTCTGCGGGGAGGGGCCTCACGTCCACGGTGAGTGATCCTCAAAGTTCTTGTCTCGGTTTGACGTGAGTGTTCACTGTAATATTTTTTAAAAGTATTAGATCTATTCAAAGGAGATTGATCATTGCCTAATGATAAAACATGGAACATATGTGAAATTTTACCCTGAATAATTGAAATTTGCAACGGGAGGAGCATTAATGAAAGAGGTATATTTAGTGTGGTAAATACAGGTGTGAGGACCATGTCCTTGTGTTTTAGTTTCCCAATAATCTATTTTATTATTATTGAGGAGTTAGTAAATCGATCAGTAATCGCACATAGGTGAGGATGAAAAATATAGTCCCAAGCCCGGACCAGTGATGGGGCCTGTGGCGTGTGAGCCAGAGACGGTGAATGGGGTGTGCTGGACCCTGCAGCCCTCCTGTCCGCACTCCTGGAGGCGGGCCTTGGCGAGGGCTGGGGTCTTGTTCTTGCCTTGGTGTCGTACAGCCGTGGAGGAGGAGAACATGAGCCTGCGTGTATGAACCAGGGAAGAGCTGGAGTGCTGTCCTGTGATACAGTGCGGGAGAAACAACACGACGTGAGTTGAATTGGACAATAAGCAGACCCCACAGATGACACAGACAGTGACGAGGAAGAGTAATAACTCAGTTGGAAATCTCACATTTGCTGTATTAAGAACAAATAAATGGGCCGGTGCCGTGGCTCAGTTGGCTAATCCTTTGCCTGTGGTGCCGGCACACCGGGTTCTAGTCCCGGTCGGGGCGCCGGATTCTGTCCCAGTTGCCCCTCTTCCAGGCCAGCTCTCTGCTGTGGCCAGGGAGTGTAGTGGAGGATGGCCCAAGTGCTTGGGCCCTGCACCCCATGGGAGACCAGGAGAAGCACCTGGCTCCTGGCTTCGGATCAGCGCGGTGCGCCGGCCGCAGCGCGCCAGCCACGGTGGCCATTGTGGGGGTGAACCAACAGCAAAGGAGGACCTTTCTCTCTGTCTCTCTCACTGTCCACTCTGCCTGTCAAAAAAATAAAAAGAACAAATAAATGAACACAAGCATGCATTTGTAAACACGCAGATGAGCGGTGACACCTGTGGCGCACGGGAAAGAATGTCTCGGGTTCTCATCCTTCTCCCGGTGCCGTGGGTCACTGCACATGGTTAGGCACCTTCCTGTGCCGTCTAACAGGACAGGAGTCGCCCGCGTGTGGGCCAACGTGAGTTACAGTCAACATTGTTGTTTGCCTTGGGTCGTTTGCTTGAGAGTACTCACAGTATTATCAAAAAGTATCAAGTATGCGGAAAGTATGGCCAAGAGTTAGTGTGATGTGAAGTCTTACATTGCATGATTAATAATGGATCACACTGAGATCAATCAATGGAAGACCCGAGTCTGGGTGGAAATGATTCTCTAGACTGAGGTTAGGAATTTTTAAGGACATAAAAATGGATAAAAAAACCTATGAAGGCCTTGGTGCAGTTTGAGCCATGTGTCTGAAACTCAGGTCCAGCACACAGCATGTGCGGTCACTTTTTCCTCTTAGAAGTGATCTTCCTAGACAGTTATCACTACTGTTCAAAGGTGTATGTTCTGACTTTGAATTCATAGATTAAAATTTACCACTAATGGATCTAAAGGACAGAGAGTCATTATCAAGCTATGAGAAATATGTAGTGATGCAAAAAATATTATTACTAAAAATTTTAAACACTCATACCTTTTAGAAAATAAATGGAGCTTGGGCTTTACCTCTTTAAGAATCATATAGACTCAAATAAGTAAGACTCAGTTTTATTTTCTGGGTTGATCTCGCGTTTGAGGTTGTTCACTTTGTTAGGAGAGAAGTCCCCCTTATGAAATGTTAATGAACAGCTCGGCCATTAAACAAGGGAAGTATGGAGCGGCAGGGTCGATGGGACAGGGCCGTAATTGTTTTTAACTCCGCTGTGGAGCTTGGTTTTCTGCAGAATGGGTCAGACAGTCCCGGTCCTGAGACCTGTGACTGCCTCTGTGTCGGCAGAACGAAGCCCAGTGTGAGAGACGTCACACTGTGTCACCGTCCGGAGTTCTCTGGGGCGCATCCTTGCATCACTGCAGTGTGGAAGGCCGGTGATGCGCCGGGTTCTTGCTATTCGGCCACGTGATGGACGGGGCTATGAAGCGAATGTTGGTGAGTTAGTGGATGATCCAGTGTAGCTGAGAGCCAAGTACAAGAGGCCCCATCTGAGCCGGCGATGACGCTGGTGGCGTAGGAGGCACAGGTGGTGAGTAAGCTGTGCTGGAGCCCTGAGATGCTTCCAGAAGAAACTACAGTCTTCTGCCTCTGCTGGAAGTGATCCTACAGATGGGTTTTGGGAACATAAAGTGGCCATTTTCTTGGGTGACTTTGATGAATTTTGATTCTTTTACTATAAATGCATCAGTGTTGGAATCAATATACAGTGTAAGAAAGATCGGGAGTGTGAAGCAGATTAATAAATTCATAATAGACTGCGTGATGATAAAGTACAGAGCAGTGTAACGAATGCTTCGGTTGTTTTTCTCCTCTCCTCTCTGCCCTCTGCGGCACAGCTCACGGGGCTGCAGTCAGCATCCTAGAGCCGTGTGCCAGGTTATTGCTTCTGTGTTAGGCCAGTGTGAATAACTAAGTGCTTGTTGTGGTTTGGATCATTTGCTTCAAGATATACTTGATCTTATTAAAATTCTTAAATATAATAAAAATTTATCTATGCCCAAGTTAGCTCACCCGTAATAACCATATTATATCCCATAATATGAATTACTATGTTGATTGATAATGTTAGTTGTTGCAGTCAATTGATCAAAGAAATATATTCTCTGTGGGAAATGATTCTGTAGACTATATCAGAGGTACTCAAATCTCTTGTTTTGGGAGTTACGTTTTCAGCTTTATTGTCCATGAATAAGTCAGTTATTTGACAGAAACGTGGAAATGAATGATGAAAAAGAGACCTAAAGCTGGGTGACTGTTGGCGGCGTCAGGCGGACTCGTAGCTGGAAGGCTGAGGTCCGAGAGAAGAATGTCACTGCTTCTGCTTGGAATCTGTGGACGGGCAGATGTCAGGAGTACATGGAGATCATTTTCTTGTGGGGGCACCTAGACTGGCATTCATACTTACGAGGGAATCAGTGGTGGAACCATTAAACTCATATAAACAGGTAGAGAAGCAGAGCTGAGCACTGTGCACTGTGAGTACATGTGAGGTGAGATCTGCTTGAGCAGGGACCGGAGACGCCGATGCCTCTTCACAGTGGAGTGGAGCGGATCAGGGTTCCCTCCTTGGCTAAGGGTCACCCATACACTAGTTGAATCAGCGTTGTTTTCTGAGTCAGTCTTACATTTGAGGTTGTTCCTTCTGTTAAGAGGGGAAGATCCTACAACATTGAAAATTTACAAACATCAGAATCACGGAATAACTGGTAAGCCAAGGGGAGAAGGCAGTAGAGACAAGGCCCCAGCGTCTCTAATTATCTGCTTTCAGCTCCTCAGAATGGGCCCCTGAGCCGCTCGCTGCGCCCTCGGTGGTCGCCAGGCCCGCAGGTGCGTTGGGAGCCTGGAGAGCAACGTGAGTGTGGGCCGAGTTCCCGTCCGGGCTTGGCTGTCTTGTTGAACGCTGTTCACTGTGTTATCACAAGGTGTCAGATGCAGTCAGGGAATAACAACTTTTTTGGGTAAAAATTGTAAAATGTAATTAATATTTAATGTTAATAAGAAAACATGTAAGATGTAATTAATATTTAATGTTAATGATTAATATTTTAATATTAATGATAAATTGTAAAATGTGATTAATAGGAAGCTTCATATTAATTGATCCCTATATAAAATACTGAAATCAATTAATGAAAGAGAAATGTTGGCAACGGGAAGCCGTTTGATAGGCGGATGTTAGAAGTGTTCGAGAATCTTGTTCTCCAGTTTCTGAACTCTTTGTGATTTATTATCCTTAATGAGTTGGTAAGGAATAAAGTCTGTAGACACGAATGGTGGAGCTGACGGCCGTGTCTGGATCAGTGACGACTGCTGGCGGCGTACGCGTCGTGTCGAAGAATAGATGCTTGCAAGAACTCTGAGGTCCAACGAGAGCAGCACCAGGCCGTTGCCTTTGCTGGGCACAAACAGGCCCTCTGCACCTCGCTTCCTTCTCGTCGGCTTTGTGTTTCCCAGGCGCAGCTGCACTGATCGAGCTGTGCTGAGCTGCACGGCTGTGCCTGGAGCGGGAAGACCAGTGGAGTGACAGCCCCGTCCTTGTCTTGGCTTTGGAGGTCTGCTCAGTACAGTCACCGACTCTGGCTTTGAAATATCGCAAAGGTAATCAAAGAAGGCCAACCGTTGTGTAGATTATGCTAACCAGGGAGATTCATGAGAGAGAGAGACACAAATGATTGCATAGGTAGATGTTAGGGATCCTTAAGGACTTTTTTTCCCTTGAAATTTTTGGTTCATAGTCAGTTTTATTATAATTATTGATAACTCATGAATAATCAAATGTAGATTAGCATGAAGAAAATACACACAGTGGTGTAGTCTTGGGTGATGACTGACGTGGAGCTGGGAGGCGAGCGAGCAGGAAGTCTGGTCCGTGTGTTGGGCTCATTTGTGAGTGATCTGATGCGTAGAGGCTGGGAGCATTTTATTTTGGGTTCATGGATTTGTGTGTTACTATTGCTGTTCATTGGCCCATGGTGGACACAGAGAACAAATCCGGAATTCAGTTGGTGTGAGACGGTGACGCACTCTCACCTGTGAATATACGTGGTGAGGCAGGACGCGCCGAGGACATGTTCAAGGCTGACTACGGTAGAGAAGCCAACACACGTAGACGCAGATAAGGAAGCCTTGATCAGTGTTTTTGGGTGAGTCAGTTCAAGGTTGTCTTGTTAAGAAGAACACACATGTGTCAGGATACATTGAGAAATACCTGCAGGGCTGGATACAGGAAATGGGGAAGATAAGTCACTGGAGAGGAGGAACTGGCTTCCCTGCCGTGGTGTTCCGCACCGCGTATGCACTGTGCTGCCTTAAGGATGTGTTTATGGTCAGGAGCTGTGCGGGTGTCTTCATGTGCAGGCCGGGGAGACCAGCACACGTAACAGCTGGTGTTCTTGTGTCGCCTTTGATGTTTGTAAAAAGTTGTCACTGTGTTATTGTGGAGCTAGGATGTAATCAGTGAAGACTAACCATGGCCTAATCTTAAAAATGGGATTGATAAAATCATTATGTTGATTAACGCATATAATACATGAAACGCTGAGTTCAGCTAATAAAATCGATCTGTTGGGAAATAACTTTATAGACAGGTGTCAGAGGCACACACAAATCTTGTTCTTGGACTTTTGTGACTTTCTGGTACTAATTTATTCTTACTGGTGAATTGATGAATTAATCAGTGAGTGCAGACATGGGTGAAGACAGAGGGAGCGAACCTGGGCCAGCATTGAAGAGTAGGGACAATGACTACACACACCCAGAACTTGAGGCTCAACATGAAAAGAGAAGTAATTTATTTCCTTTGATAGAATTGACCGTATAAACTTGATATTAGGCCTATCAAGGATCTTAATGTATGTCATGGCTATTGATTGCATTGCTCAAGTTAATTAACGTTAGGATAGCTTAAAAATGTATGAGTTAGTAAAGAACCCAAGGTTGCTTCTGTTAGAGAAAGAAAGTTACTCCATTTTACTGGTGTTTTAAGATCTGATAGGCAGATAGCAATTGCTGGAAGAAGACATAGGGATAACACTTAAAGACACTGGTATAAGCCATGAGCTTTTGAGTTATTTGTAAGTCCCTAAAGCATGGGCAACAAGAACAAAACTAGACAGTGGATCCCATCAGGCTCAGAAACTTACACCAGCGAATGAAATCAGACTTCTGGCAGAGTGGGGGCAACTATTTGCAAGCCAGTTACGTGACAAAGGATTCATATTCAGAATATATCAGGAACCCCAACAGAGCAACTAACCCAGTGAAGAAATGGGCAAAGGACGTGAACAGAGTTCCCCAGAAGAAGCAGCACCAGTGGCCAACCAGCCCACGAGAACGTGCTCAGTGTCACCGTGAGATGCCACCTCCCTCCGCTGAAACGGCTGCTATAAGACAGAAAGTCGCGCGTGCAGCGTGGACGTGGGCAGAGGTGGGCTCTCCTGCACTGCCGTTGGAATGCAAGCTAGCACAGCCGCTGTGCCAACCAGTGTGCCGATGTCGTAAACAGGCTCGGGGCTGGCCGTGCTCTGTGGCCACGGAGTGTGCGGGCTCACATAAGCCCGAGTCCGCGCTCTTGGTTTTGTCGGGTGGTTTGTTCGCTGGTGCTCAAAGTGCTGTAAGAGGGGAATCCATGGGCACAAGCCAAATAAAATCAAAGAAGGCGAAAAACGAGACCGTGTCGTGCAGCGAGGACGCGCGCCGTGCAGCGCAGCTGTGGACAGACTGGCGCCGTCCCCGTCCTTTCCCGGCTGCTCCGTGTGCTGCCCTGGCTTTGTCATCACTGCTTTGTATCGCTGGATACAATGCTGCTTTGTTAACTGCACGAGGTGGGAGCGCGTAGGAAATGAACAATTGTCCCTGCGTTAGCGAGGTCAAGTGGCCCATTCTTGTTCATTGTTGCAGCTTAATAGAATGTGTAATTTTAAAGGGAGGAATACATGGATCTGTAGTACACATGGAGTCAGCTCTCAAAGGAAGGCGTGAAATTATATTTTCACACCATTGTTGTAGTCCCGGCACTGAGCCTGCTGACGCATGGCGGGAGCATTGGGTGAGCCTTGCTGGGCTTTGCTGGGCTGTTACGTGCGTTGGTTCTGCTGTGAGTGAGTCATCGCATGTGAATATCGTGCAAATGAATACAGAGAAACCTGCTGGACGTGTGATTTCCATGTAAGCATGTTTACGGGAATCAGAGTTGTTATTTCATGTTTCTAAAACAATGGAAATAGCCCCAGCCCGGGGCCCACGTCAGCCAGTGGCACGTGCGCAGGTTAAAGCCCGCCAGGCACGTGCCAGTTACGAGCATTTGTTCTGCAGCGAGTATTAGAAATGAGTCTCTAAGTCCAGAGAAGCAAATTTTTTAAAAAAATTTTATTTATTTGACAGGCAGAGTTACAGACAGTGAGAGAGAGAGAGACAGAGAGACAGGTCTTCTATCCGCTGGTTCACTCCCCAAAAGGCCGCAACAGCTACAGCTGCGCCAATCTGAAGCCAGGAGCCAGGAGCTTCCTCCTGGTCTCCCACGCGGGTGCAGGGGCCCAAGGACTTGGGCCGTCTTCTACTGCTCTTTCAGGCCATAGCAGAGAGCTGGATCAGAATAGGAGCAGCCGGGACTAGAACCGGCGCCCATATGGGATGCTGGTGCTGCAGGCGGAGGATTAACCTAGTGTGCCACAGCGCCGGCCCCGAGAGAAGCAAATTTAAAAAGGGAGTGAAACTTTCAATTCATGTTCATAGCTGTGTATTATTCCTCCTTAGTTTTTTTACACCTGTGATTGGTAATGGTCTGTGGGTCCGATTTCCAGCGTAGATCTTAATGTGTGGTGTCGATGTACATGTTATCATCTGTTGTAGATGCTGAATGTATACTGCTTCATTGTTACCTCTCAGGAGCGTGTGCAAATTCAGTGGACAAGGAGGACCAAGCACAGGCTGCTGATCTGAGTGCAGTAATTCTGAACTGGTGGTGAACTCATTTCTGCCCCGTTGTGACCCATCTACAAAGAGCACTTGCGTGGTACGTGTGTCAGCAGGAGCCTGTTGGTGGGTTTCAGATGTGGTTCTGTGGTTTTCGGGGGCTTGTCGGATACACAGGCAGTGAACCACAGTAAAGACGGTGAATTAGTGAGGAGCAAGAAGTTGAAGGTGGGCTGCCTAGCAGTGTCATGAAACAGGAAATGTTCATGCGGCCCTGGAAGCCGGCGTCCAGCACGGTTTAGAATGCCCGAAGAGTGGTTCTTGATTTTTCTTAGTGACGTTCCAGGGCTTTGGCTTGTGGAGAGAAAGAAATGTAAGATGATGTCAGCTCGTAGAGGACAGCATTTGAGTGCTCATGTTGGGCTCGTGACCCCTATGGGGAGGGTGTATGGGCTCCATGGGGACAGCGCCCCCGGAGGACTCCGGTGTGCGTAACCCACTGTGCTTCATAAGCCCCAGAGCCACTGCCTGCCGTGTTCCCAGCAGGGCTTGTGGGCTTCGTCTCCGGGGCTTTGTGGATTTTGATTTTCTGACCCTCAGTAAGTTTAAAAATAAACGAATACGGCAGTGTGCGAGGAGAAGCGTGCGCCGTGCGTTGTTTGCAGGGGCGTGGCGGGGGTTCTTATTGGTAGCAGTTGCGATGATAGATTCATGAATGAAATCGTAAACAGACCAAAGGGTAGGAGTGAGTGGGCCAGCCAGAGATGTGTAACATTAGGGCTCTCGCTTTGTGCTCCAGTGGGTCGTTTATTGGAGAGAAAAAGAGACAGCACACCGAGACCGGTTAATGAAGGAGACGTTGTGAGGGGCGCTCCGGGGTGATGTGATCCGGGGAGTCTTGTTTCCTTGTCGTGACTCAGTTGAAATGTTCCTCAGTCAGTACACGTGGGAACGGAGGAGGCAGAGGTGGGACGTCCCGACGGCCGTCACTGCTGGCCGTGGTGTCGCGGGTGCCCAGCGCTGTGTGTGTCCGGATCTGGGCTGCGTGGCCTCTCCCGGCGGACGCGAGCCTACGGAAGCCTTAGGTGTGCCCAGAGGTCCCATTCTTGATTTTCTGAGGTTCACGGATTTTGTTTGCATCGTTCCCAAACGCCAGTGACAAAATGCCTATGACAAGTGAGGTTGAAGAGGGCGAAGCGTGGGCGAGGGAAGAAATCGTGGTCGCTCATTTGGAAACGTGGACAGCAGAGCGAGCCAGTGGGTCCTGGTGTTGCCTCTCCGTAGCCAGTGACAGGCGATAGTCACTGGCTGCTGTGGGCACTGCTGGGTGCTCTCGGGGGGGAGTCCCTCAGATTTTCGCTCCGTATTGTCCTGGGTCAGATCCAAATTTGAGGCTGAGCGTTTTCTTATCAGAAAGCATGGATGTATTATGCAAATGTAGTAAATGGCAAATACAAGTTGGAAAAGGAGATGAACAGATATCTTGACTTTGTAATCCTAGGATGGAAGTCTCGCACGGTCACGGGCTCGGGGGCTGCCTCTGTGTTAGGAACGTGGAGACCGTGTGACTGTTGTCAGAGTTCTTTTCATGGTTGGGGAGGTTTGTTTAAGGGTATCCACTGTATCATTGAAATCTTAGAAATAGAATTAAAGAGGTGGGTTGTAGCTCACTGATAAATAGGCATTAATATAAAGCATTATGTGGGTGAATGGAAGAATGAAACTGCAGCTAGTTGATGAGGAGGTAACATTGCTGTGAGATGATCCTCATAGGAACAGAAGGGCTTCCTTAGGTTCCCGTGAATGGTAAGGTTTAAGTAGCTGTCAATGAGCATCCTGGGTCAGCAAGGACCACTCGTGACGGAGGAAGGGAGTCAGAAATACAAGAGCGTGTTTGTTTTTTTCTTTGTTACCGATTTCCATAATTGGATCAGTGTAAGAATCAATCAGTGTGCAATAGAGATGGAAAGGAGGATCATTATCCAATTATGAAAGTCTGTGTCGAGGCTAGGCATACCACACCCCGAGACAGCCCCTCGCCGGCTGAAGATGTAGGGGTGTGATCATAGCCAATACTGACGTTCTGGGTCAATGGTAGGTGCGGGTTGCTCCAATCGAAGAGAAAATGAAGTCAACTCTGCCCAATCATGACGGCCTCGGTGGCTGACTAACGATGGGAGGGGCAGTGCTCCATCCTGGGTCGGTCTCTGCCGCCTCATCTCCACTGTCCCAGCCCAGGGCGTGGACGCGCTTGTCTGAGGGGTCACATGCTGTGTTTGCACCCGGCTTAGCAAGCACCTTGGAGACCGAGGGTCACAATTCTTCTCCCCTTTGAGTGTTTTTTAAGAGGATTTAATGAATTACAAAACAATTACATAATATAACCGATTATATCCCCAGGACAGACATAGGATTAATATGAAGTGTCTAATTTTAATGTCTATATGAAAACTGAGGTTAACGAATGACTCAGATATATTATTGTTAGAATAATTTTTTTAAAAGATTCATTTATTTATTTGAAAGGCAGAGTTACAGAGAGGCAGAGGTGGGAAACAGAGAGAGAGAGAGGGAGAGAGAGAACCTTCCATGCACTGTTTCACTCTCCAATTGGCCACAGCGGTTGGAGCTGCACCAGTCCAAAGCCAGGAGCCAGGAGCTTCCTCCTGGTCTCCCACGCAGGTGCAGGGGCCCAAGCACTTGGGCCATCCTCCACTGCTTTCCCAGACCACAGCAGAGAGCTGGATCGGAAGTGGAGCAGGTGGGCTATGAACTGGCACCTGTGAAGTAATTCTTTTAAGATTAGAAATACCAAGGCTCTTTAGTTTTTGTGACTCAGAGGCTCCACATTATCATTAGTGAAATAATGAATTACTCAGCAGACAGAGTAGAAATGGTGTGGGTACAGAGCACTGCTCCTGGGCCCAGGACGACCGTGGGTGGCGTGAGTCAGATATGACGAATCCGTGTCTGGAGCTCCGAAGTTTGACCAGAGAAGTGTAACCCATTCCCTGTGTTTGGTGGACCCTGGACTCAGGAATACAGAATACGTTTGTGTCCAGTATTTCTGATTATGTATTTTCATTATTTCTTTTTTTTTTACCTGGGTCAATAAATATGGATAATATATAAATACCTAAAAAGTAGAATAGGTGAACATTGGCCCATCATGAAAGTACAGGATGAGATAAGACGTGCTGTCTCTGTCTACAGAAAACAGTGAAATCCAGAGAGAAACAAGTGCTGTGTGCCTGTGAGCTCTGGCTGATGATGGTGTAAGTATACGAATCAGAGACAGTGTTTGAGTTCTTGGTCAGGGGCAGCTTCAAAATTGGTCATATTTTGGGAGAGAATGCAATAAATGGTCTCTTTTTTGAGACTTGCTTATTTTAGTACGCATAGTGGTTTCCAGTTGCATCCATGTTATTGCAAAAGACAGGACTTCATCCTTTTTGATGGCCGAGTAGTATTCCACTATGTGTGTGTGTATATATATGTGTGTGTGTGTGTGTGTGTACCGCGTTTTCTTTTGTTCTCTCTGACATGTAGCAGTTAATATACAATATCCAAAAAACTCACAGGAATGAAGTGGTCATTTGGGGATACGATTGTCTTTTTAGCCCTTGTTTATATCCTTGTGCAACTGTGGTCTTCCTGCTGTTTACCTGTTGAATATTATGATCAGTGGCAGATTCAGCTGTGAATATAGAGTGGGTTAGGTGGGTTAGAACTGTGGCTTTACAAAAACTGATGAAGGGGGAGAGGTGGGCCCTTAGGGGAGACAGGGGATGAGGGAAGCGTGGTTGTCTTCTTGGAACTGTGCCTATGGAATGCATAAAACCTGTTCTTTTATATTAACCGAATTTTAAAAAAGGAATAATACACTCTGAATCATGACTAGTGACGTGGAGAGCGAAGCCCAGCAGTGGGCATGCGGTGCTGTGTCCTCCACCTGGGTGTCCGTGTCCGATGTGCAGAGTCCGCCATAGCTGTGTTGGAACCCCGCTTTCAGCAAGCCGCAGTCAGAGCTCTTGCTTTGAATGGGGTGCTTACGTAAGAGTATTCAGTGGGCTCTAGAAACATGTGTGATGTAATCAAAGTGTGTGCTACCATCCCACAGGCCAGCTATACCCCGGGGATAGGTAAAGGAAGGGGAGTGGACACTGCCTATATGAAAAACTGAATAATTCATGAAACAGCCGTGTCAGCGTTGAGGTGAGTCTCCACCCATATCAAGAGCAGGAAAGCTGTTCTTGGTGTTTCATAGCTCACAGGCCTTTGCGTTGTTGCTAGTGAGTTAATGAGCCAATCAACAGACAGGGCAGAAATTGCAGGAAAGGTGGATGATGAGCGCTGGTGGCCTGTGACCAGACGGGATGAATTCGTGTCCAGAACTCTGAGGTCCAAGCCCGGCGAGCTGCAGCCCATGTCCTGTGCTTTAGTTGCCCCCGGATAAAGGCACCGGGAATACAGCGCGTGTTTGCTCTTGAGCTCTGTGCTCGTTTGTCCTCATTCTGTTAGGATTGGGCGATGAAGCCGTCTATACATATGCATACTTCGTATGTGTGCATGAATGCAGACGAAGCCTTGGCAACTTGCAACATAAATGATGGAACAAGATAGACTGCTGTGACTTACGGAAACCATTGACAGTCCAGAGAAGTAAGCGTGCCATCTCTGTAACCTCCTGGGCTAATGAGGACATACACAGCAGATAATTGAAAGATACTGTTCAACATCTGGGTCGAGGAAGGTTACCAGTTGTTTGTTTCCTTAAGGGGAAGTGTAACAGACATTCTCCGAACACCGAGTTCCCAGGGGAGTGTCACCAAGGACCGGTGACAAGCAGAGGCCAAGGAGGCTGTCCCGTTGTCAGTGACCTGCTTCACTTTGCAGGCCCCAGGATGGACACTTGCCAGCTGATCGGCGCCTTCTTTGACGGCAGGTGCCCCTTGGTTACATCTGTGTGTTGGGAGAAGGAAGGACGTTGGGGTAGTTGTTAGTGGCGTCGTCTGGCCGGGTTTTAAAGGTATATACCACGCTAGTCCATGGTGTTAGAGATAAGCAGAGGCACAAGCCTGCCACTACTGGATATCAGACTGTACAGGTGGACGTCAGGGGTATTCAGGACTCCCATTCTTGTGTCTAGATCCGTGTGCATTGCTTCACTAAGAAGTGATCAACGGACGAATCTGTATTTGTCTGAAGAGGAACGGGGCCAGTCCTGGGCCGGCAGTCATGACTGGTGGTATGTCAGTCACACACTGTGAACGCCATTCACCTGGAACCCTCCTCCCCCTTTTTGAAGTGATCCTTCGGGCAGATGTCAGGGAGTGTAAAGATTTGTTCTTGGTCTTTTTCTACCCATACTTTTTGGAATGGCAGGCACTGTGGTGAAGGGGGGTTAAGCTGCTGCGTGGGTGTCTGCATACCACGTTGGTGTGCCAGCTCAAGTCCCAGTCCCTGCTATGCATCTTGGGAAGCCGTGGATTATTGCACAAGTGCTTGGTCCCCTGCCACCAACCTGGGAGACCTGGGTGGAATCCTGAGCTCTTGGCCTCAGCCTGGCCCAGCTCTGGCTGTTGTGGGCATTTGGGGTGTGAGCCATCTGATGGAAGTCTCTCTCTGTCTCTGTTGTTCTGTCTTTTGAGTAGAGAAAATAAATAAGCATTTAGAAAAAATAAGAAAAATTACTGGAAAAGAGCCAAGGGCAGGATAAAAAACCCATAGGCATAAGGAAATTAGATACAGATGGTGGAGCATTGTTTATTGCTAAAATATGTGTTGGGGAAATGGGCGTTGGTATAAATCAGAATGAATAATACGTGGGGTCGGGAGAGAGCGTCTCAGTGCCTCTTAGCGTCTTCTCTGCTTGGTGCTTTTCAGAATGGATGCACTGAATGATTGAGACTTCTTGTGATTAGACTCCGTCTTGTTAGAAGAGAGACCAATGTGCATAGCGACGAATTCTTATCTTCCTTTGAGTAGTTGACAGAAGGTATTCACAGTATTATTAAAGATTTAAAATGAATTGAAAATTAACCATGACCCAATGACAAATGCTGTTTCATTATGTGTATTAATTGATAATGTGCCACACAAAGGTTGATTAATGAGAGTGACACAATCTAATGCGGAACAGGTTGTAGACAGACACCAGAGAGGTCAGCTCTCATGTTCCCAGGTTTCTGTAGAGCATGTTTTGATTTTATTCTTCAAATGAATTAATGACTTGCTCAAAGTAAATGATGAAGAGAATGAAAATTGAGAGGGTGCCGGCTGTAGTGACAGTGTAGGCTGGCATTGTCTGTGGCCCCTACACAGTGAATGAAATGTGCTTGCAATTTGGTATCCAAAGCAAAGCAAGCGTGGGCCTTTTGGGGGTAGAAGTCGGCCTGTAGACGAGTATCAGGACCATGAAAGCGTCTGAATTTGGCCTCTGTTACTGTGTTTTCATTCCATTCTTCCAGTTAGACCAATGAACAGACAGACACACTCAATTAAAAACGTGATGGCCCAGGGATTCTGAGTGTATTATGAAAACACTGACTATGAAATGAATGTCATGTGACCATGGTGCTCTCTGCTAAGGGTGGTGCAGACTGTGTCAGGTAGCGACAACGTTTGTGTTCAGTTAAGAAGAAAACTGGGGCCGGCGCCGTGGCTCAACAGGCTAATCCTCCGCCTTGCGGCGCCGGCACACCGGGTTCTAGTCCCGGTCGGGGCACCGATCCTGTCCCGGTTGCCCCTCTTCCAGGCCAGCTCTCTGCTGTGGCCAGGGAGTGCAGTGGAGGATGGCCCAAGTGCTTGGGCTCTGCACCCCATGGGAGACCAGGATAAGCACCTGGCTCCTGCCATCGGAACAGCGCGGTGCGCCGGCCGCAGCACGCTACCGCGGCGGCCATTGGAGGGTGAACCAACGGCAAAAGGAAGACCTTTCTCTCTGTCTCTCTCTCACTGTCCACTCTGCCTGTCCAAAAAAAAAAAAAAAAAAAAAAAAAAAAAGAAGAAGAAAACTGTATATACACTGAGTTAATTATCGCCAAAATGACTGACTGGCTGTCGACAAGCCAGGCTCCCATTCTGTGGTCTTTACAGCGGCCCCATCTGAGCTGCATTGTGAGTTGATCTTGACCTTGACCTCTGTGGTTGCATCCCTGCTTGGAGCCTGGGGATCAGTGTGAAGCTCAAAGTTCTTGTCATGGTTCGGGGGATTCTTGGGTCTCCGCACTGCGTTAAAGCAGGTGTGGCGTGCGGTCACGGAACAGCCGCAGCCATCGCAAACCGGGGGTTAATGGGCGTCCTTGTACCGGCTCTAGCATGTGTGGAGACACGACCATGAAGACGGGTACGTGTCGGTGGCTAAGTAATGCTGGACGCGTGCCGCGGATTTCTCTGGTCTTGTTGAACATTTGTGAGTCACGCTTGTGCCAGTGTTTTGAGTGAGTTAATTACATTAATTACCAAACAGTGTAGAGATGGAGAAAGTGAGCCCTGGGATGGTGATGACAGCTGCCGGCGTGTCAGTCTTGGGAATGAATAATTCGTGTCTGAAACGCTGAGGCCCAGCACGGGAGGGATCTTGACAAGCTCAGAGCAGCGGGCCAGTGGCTCGTCTGGAAAAACCCTCCACTGTTCTGGACTCCTCAGAAGGGCGCTTTGAGGTTCCCCGTGAGTTCCTCCACGGTCACCAGCCCATTGGCTGCGTCTCTGTGTTGGACGTGGCCCCAGCGTGAGGCCGAGTTCTGGTCTAGGTTTTCGGTGGTTTGTTTCAGGGTGTTCACTGCAGTAGAAATAGTCACATAAGGCAAGTGACGCGTACGGAGTTAGTGTGAATATGATCTTGACAAACGCGTGTGTCAGACACTGAGGGCGATGCAGGTGCTCCGTGGAAGTGAGATCATTCAGACCAGGGCTGTGAAGGCGATCCCCGAGACTTTGTGGATCAAAGGGTTTCAAACGACTTTAACAAACTAATGATCAAATCAACAGACGAGTGGACAGAACGAGGCCGGTCCGGGATCAGTGGTGACTGCTGGTGGTGTCCGAGTTATAGACGGTGAGTATGTGTCTGGAACGCCGAGGTTCAGCCTTAGGGAACTCTGGTCTTTCTGTGTGTGTATTTCCTTTGCATTATGATCACTTAACCAGTAGACCACTATATAAATAAATCCAGGTAAAGTGACTAAACCAAGTATAAAAGTGTGGTGAGACCGGAATGCGGTTAATCTATATGGAAAACTTATGTAAAGAGAAGTAAGTGGTGCAGCTAGAACCACTTTTAGCTAAAGATGTTAAGGACAGTCCAAGTTATAGACAAAGTGTGTGTTCTGGGTCGGCACCAAAGTCCAAGTCACTGATTTTTAAAAGCGACAAAAAGAAGTACCTGCAGGGGTGAGAGATGGGAGGGCCAAGCAGGTGGTGTGGGGAGGGGGCCTCTCTCTTCTCATCATTTTCTGCTTTGTGCTTTTAGAATGGACACCGCCGAGGTGACTCACGTGTGTTTCCACGGTCCCCGGTCCTTTGGTTGGGTCTCTGTGAGGACAGGAAGTCCAAGGTGAGTAACTCCGAATGTGTTTGTCTTCACTGGAGTGGCTTTTTTGTCTTTATGAAGACGTACTAGACAGCCTCAGAGATGAGCAAATGTGCCGGTCTGGATTTGGGATTGGTAAGAGCCGTGCTGTGATCCGTGTGTGTCTGGAACCCTTCAGTGCGTTGTGTTTGTAGAAGTGGATGTCAGGGCTCATCGTGGATGTTCGCCTCGCATTTCGTGATCTGTGTGTATTTCCATGAGCGAGGTGATCCAGAGACACGCCTCTGTTAGTGTGAGGTGGAAGTCAGCCCGGGCAGTGGCGTGAGTCACACACGATGGGCACCATGCGCCTGCAGCTCGGAGCTCCAGCACGTGGAATATTCCGTCCATTCCTCTTGGAAGGGACCCGGGCTGTGGACACATTCGGGACATACAAGGCTCTTGTTTTTGATCTTTGTGTTCATGAAATTTTAAAATAGTATCCTAACAGAACTTGGACAAGATACATTGACAAACGTATAAGTGAATTGAGATGGAGAGTGTGAAACATTGTTCATTACTCAAATAGGTAGCAAGGAAAATTAGCGTTGATAGAAATTGGAGCAGATAATGAGTTGATCGGTGTTTTGTAGCTGAGACGTGACGGGTGTGTGCTTCGTGCTCTTGGGAGCGGAGAGGCCGGGCTGACTGGCATTCTGCTGTGACCCAGGCTGTGCCAAGGTGAGTCAGGGTCAGAGTTCTTATCTTGGTCTGAGTCATTTGTTTGAAGGAATTTATGACATTAATAAATAAAGAGTATTAAATTGTTCAGTTATATTGAAGGAATAAATTCAAGAGCTCAACAGCACAGCAGGGTGCCTGGAGCTAATAACAGTGTATATATTTATGCTTGAAAAAGGTGAAGAGAGTAGATACTGAATGTTCTTAACATGAAATTGATTTACTCTTCAAAGTAACGCACTTCTTAGTCAGATTTAGTCCTTCTATATTGAATATATATATATATATATATATATTATATTTATATGTAGGCTCTTAAACACCGTGTGGTACATCATAAACACATACAATTTTATCTGTCAGTTAAAGATTAAAAAGTACTAAATGACTGACAAATTAACCAAGGCTCGGCAACAGACGCTATGTGTGGCGTGCTGTTTCCTCTGCACGTGCAGCAATACTGTCAGGTTTGGAGCTCCAGTCCACGCTGAAGTTGCTTCTGTAGGTGGATGTCCCAGATGTTCAACGAGCTTCTTGGATTTTTCTGAACCACGTAGTTGTTTATTGTTAACGATTTAATTATTTAACCAGTAAAAATATAGGCACAAAAGAAGAAGGAGAGAACCAAATGTGGACCGGCCGTGACAGCTGGTGCGTTTGGGGCTGGGTGTCTGGAACGCTGAGCTCGGACGCTCTGAGTCTCGTCCCTCTGTTCGCATTGAGTCTATGGAGAAATATTAGGGGTGTGCAAAGATGATGTCCTTGAGATGAGTTGGGACATGTAGAATTTTTATTAAGGATGCGATTTATTAATGAGAATATTTAATGATCAATGATAAATTCACTAACCTAAATGAATAAACACACATAGAAGAAGACAGTGAGGCATTGTCCAACCGTAGGCACGTGTGTTGAGGTAAAATTATTAATAAGAATTAAAGACACAGATGGCCATTTAGAAATAAATGGATAATCAGTGTTAGTACCTTGAGTAAGAATCACAGATCTATTACATAAGTGTCAATATTATTGTTCTCAGTTAATCTTAAAGTGGAAATATCCCTTCTCAATATAAAAAATCATATATATGTATACACACACACAGTGAAAACGTAATATATTGTCTAAGTGACTAAGTGGGACCCACAAAAGAAGAATCAAGACCCAGGGGGTGAAATCTGAATTTTTTGTTATCTTCTCCATCTCGTACCCTCAGAATGGACTGGGCGCCCGGATCCGATCGAAGCCTTCTGTGGGGTCACATGCTGTGTGGTTGCTGCACGTTTTAGGAGCCCAGAGATTAACGTGAGCAGTGGTGAACGTTCTCTCCCTGGTCTGAGGTTTTCTTTTTTTCATTCTCAGGACGACTCACTCTATTACTCATTGTAAAGAGTGCGAAATACGATTGAAGCCTAACCTTGTAGCCCAGTGACTAATCCAGGATACGAAGCTGATACCAGCTGATACTAGGTGAAAACCGGAGATAAGTCACGAAAGTGACGCTGATGTGAGAATTATCCGATATACAGATAAGGAGCATCAAGGCTCTCCTTCAGTTTCTGTGCGTGATAGTACTTTAAAATTATTATCTGTGGGTGACTAGAGAAAGAGGGCTCACGCCGGGCTGCTGGTGGCCGCTGGTGGCGGGTGCGTCATGGCAATGACCACATGTCTAGAACTCTGAGGTCCAGAGTGGGAGAAAGGTGATCCATTTTCCTGGTTAGCATGATCCTGTGGGCACTGTCAGGGCTCTACAGGAGTCTTGGTTCTGGCCTCTGGACTCACACATTTTCATTTTCTGAGTACAATTAGGTAAATTCCGTAAATAAATCATAGGTATATAAAATGAATACGATGAAGCATTGTTCAATTACAGAAATATAGGATGAGCCAAGAACATATTAATATGTTATAAACCCCCAAGCCTCCTTTAAATAAATGGGGCATGGCTGTGACTGCGGACAGTGTCCATGTGCAGTATTAGCAGTGAGTGGAAACTCATTCACTGTTACAAAAGGAAAAAAACGACTGTTTGCTACAGTATTATTGCCTAAGTGGAAGACGAAAAGCGTGGTCCATGCAGAGAATGTCACTTTTTTTTGTCATTTGCTCTCATTTCAGGATTCGTCCTTGGCCATGCGCTCTGTGGTGGCAGGTCTGCCGGGAGCCCGGGGAACTCTGGGAGGAGCAACAAGTGCCCTGGCTGGCCAGGCTTTCCACGGGTTCTCTGTTACTGAAAAGTATGAACGATCGCTAGTCAGAGAAGGCGCACGGAGCCCGTAGACACGCGGGGTTAGTGTGAAGCATTAGTGATTCGTGTGGCTCTGAAATGTTAAGGATACTTAGAGAGAGTTATTGAGGTGAGGCTGAGTCTAGATGCATATCAGGGATACCAGTGCTCTTGGGTTTTTGTGAGTTGCAGAGTTTTAAAATTATAATTATTGAATCAGTGAACTAGTCAATAAATAATTGGAAGTAGACGAAGGAGAAGCGGGCCTTTCTGGGCTGTGGTGACCGGTGCTGGCGTCCGGAGCACCTCCGGCAGGGCGGAAACCCCGCGTGGCTTCCTGTCACTGTAACTGGAGCAATGAAATGACGCACGGATGAGCGTTTAATAAACCGAGATGAAGCGGACGACGCATTGCCCGAGTGTTTAGGACGAAGACAGCACTGCTAGTACTATAGCAAATGTGGCCCCTTGCTGTGCGCTGAAAACAGTGACATTAGTGGCTTGTCACTGCGAGTTCTTCCAGACAGCGTGGATTACGGGCAGAGTTCATGTCCGGGTCATTGGCGAGTTCTTCATTTTCTGAAGAAAAAATGAAATAATGTAGGACTGTAGGAATGCCTGATCCGATGGCAGAGGGAAGGCAGGCTCCATGGATGCCGTCTGAAACCCTCAACCAAAGCTCTGCTTTCTCATCCTCAGGGTGAGCTCCATCGCGGGGACCTCGGGGACTTCGTGGCCACAGCCGTGTGCCTGCGCCTGCCCGTGAAGCCTGGAGACCCTAGAGTAACGGTCAGTGTTCTTGCCTCGGGCGTCTCAGCTGGACTTTTAGAAATCGGAGGACATAATAAAGACAGCCAACGTAGGCCAGTGGCAAACACGAGATTGGTGCCAAGTGTCTGTAAATTCTTAGGAATAATGTCACAGGAAATTAATGCCAGCATAAATACACAGATTATACCAAGGACTGATGACGATGGGAAACATGCTCATCGTTAAGATACACAGTGAAGGGGAACGATGTGCATTTAAAGTAGACGAATGGTAATGGGGCAAGTGTGTCCTCAAGTTCCTTTGTTTCTGCTACAGATGTTTCTGAGCAGTTTTTCATCCGAGTTACTTGCATGACTGATGTATCCAGAAAAAGATAAATATTCAAACACCATGAAGGCGGGAGGGGTCTGTCAGTCAGCAGAGGGGGTGTCTCAGTGTTTGGAACTCACTCCCCTGCTCCTCCTTCCGGGGTGCGGACGTCCTGATGCCGGTTTAGGGCTCTTCCATGTTTGCGTCGATGTCCAAGGAGTAACAGTCAGAAGTCTCACTGTGGCTCAGTGATTCAGAGATCTGTAGGATCAGGTTGACAGGCAGGCTGATGATAAACCCATCACTAAAACATGGAGTTCTGTTAATACCAAGAATTGAAGCTATTCGTAAATGCTGGTGTAGAGTGGATTCGTCAGTAAACAAGTGCAGAAATAGAGAAGAGATAAACGGCCCTTCTAGGTCACTGGGGATGAGGAGGCAGGCATGTGGCCACATGATGGTTACATACGGTAAATAACTTGTGCCCGAATGTTTGAGGCCCAACATGAATAGAATCTGGTCCATCCCCGTGTTTAAAGTGATACTATCAACCAATATCAGGAGTTCATAGGGATCTGGTTGTTGGTCTTCTGCTTTCCAATTTTAAAAATATATATTATGGCCGGCGCCGTGGCTCACTAGGCTAATCCTCCGCCTGCGGTGCCGGCACACCGGGTTCTAGTCCCACATGGAGCCCAGTGCTGGTTGTACAGCGGGGCCGAAGTATTGCATTGAAGGAGGCGTCTCTGAAAACCGAGGGCGACAGAGAAGGGACGCGGTGTCGCGAGAGTGAGGTGTAGATTCAGTTTGAAAACCCCAAGGCTTTTGTTTTTTGAGTGTCTGTGAGCCAGTGTTAGAACGTTATTAATGGTGAGTTAATGAAGCAATAAGCAAGGGCCAATCCTGGATCAGTCGCAGCTGTGGGTGACCAGGGAGTCACCTACAGTGAATGCCTGTCTGGGTCTCCATGCCCATCACAAAAGGGACACATGTCCTTCTCTCTTTGTGGAGTGGTCATGTAGGCAGGTGTCAGGAACACACGGAGATACCGTTTCTGTTCATGTATTTTCACTTTCTCATTACAATTGCATCAGTGGAAACGCCGCTAAACAAATGATGATGTTGCCAAAGACTCCCGGCGCTTACGGAAAACCCTGCTGCCTGCCGGTGTACGTGCTGTGAGGCTGTGGTGTGTTCGGTTCAGGGTAACGTAGTGACAGCGCTAAGTGGTGATCAGCGGGCCTGTTTGCTGTCAGGGCTTCTGTTGGGGAAGATAAAATAAACCTCATCTCAAATTGCCTAAATGAGCAATGTGATGACAGGTGAAGTGCAGGGCCTGGTGCAGGTTGCCTCTCTGTCTTTCTGGTCACCTGTGGTGCTTGGAGCCTGTGCCTTTCCTTCGTGCACCAAAGAGCTGTGGCTGCGTCTGTGCGCTGAGTGTGGAGACCCTCGGGAGGAAAAGTCAGTGTTCTCTTCTTGGTGTCAAGTGTTTTAAATGAAGCGTCCCAGCATTATTAAAAAGTATGAAATAAAATCACCAAAGGTAAATTTTGACCCAGTTGTAAAGAGAGGATTAATATAAAACATGATGTTGACGACTGCGGAGTTAGAACAAGATGGCGAGAAAGTACTGCCATGAGTAATAAGTAGGTACTTAGTGAAGGGAAGGTATTGCTGTGAGTAATGATTAGGTACTTAGTGAAGGGAAGGTACTGCCGTGAGTAATGATTAGGTACTTAGTGAAGAGAAGGTATTGTCGTGAGTAATGATTAGGTGCTTAGTGAAGGGAAGGTGTTGTCGTGAGTAATGATTAGGCACTTAGTGAAGAGAAGGTGTTGTCGTGAGTAATGATTAGGTACTTAGTGAAGAGAAGGTGTTGTCGTGAGTAATGATTAGGTACTTAGTGAAGAGAAGGTACTGCCGTGAGTAATGATTAGGTACTTAGTGAAGGGAAGGTACTGTCGTGAGTAATGATTAGGTACTTAGTGAAGGGAAGGTACTGCCGTGAGTCATGATTAGGCACTTAGTGAAGAGAAGGTACTGTCGTGAGTAATGATTAGGCACTTAGTGAAGGGAAGGAACTGCCGTGAGTAATGATTAGGCACTTAGTGAAGGGAAGGTACTGTCGTGAGTAATGATTAGGCACTTAGTGAAGGGAAGGTATTGCTGTGAGTAATGATTAGGCACTTAGTGAAGAGAAGGTGTTGTCGTGAGTAATGATTAGGTACTTAGTGAAGGGAAGGTACTGCTGTGAGTAATGATTAGGCACTTAGTGAAGAGAAGGTACTGTCCTGAGTAATGATTAGGTACTTAGTGAAGGGAAGGTACTGCCGTGAGTAATGATTAGGTGCTTAGTGAAGGGAAGGTACTGTCGTGAGTAATGATTAGGCACTTAGTGAAGGGAAGGTACTGTCGTGAGTAATGATTAGGTGCTTAGTGAAGGGAAGGTACTGCCGTGAGTAATGATTAGGTACTTAGTGAAGAGAAGGTGTTGTCGTGAGTAATGATTAGGTACTTAGTGAAGGGAAGGTACTGCCGTGAGTAGTGATTTTGTGGGCAGGTGTTAGACACCCTCACGCTCACTCGCAAGTTTCTGTGACTGCCCGGGAACAGTGATCTAATGTCAGGAGAGCGTTGGAATGAATACTTGCACCGGAGAGCTGGGGTCCCGTGCCGTGGAGGTCCAGTCTCCCCTCCTGTTGGAAGAAGCCTGCAGACACACAGTAGAGGTGTTCAAGGGCCACAGGCTTCACTCTCGTGGATTTTTGTCCTAGTAACGTAAGCGAGTCAGGATGCGTGGCGGGGATGGCAGTAGGCCTGTTCTGACTGTTCACATAGGTGTCAAGGAGAGAAGTGCTGTGAGTATGTGTTGGGGTGGATCGGAGGGACCAGGGGTTTTACCTCTGCCTGAGCAGCACGCGGCCAGTGACAGGTAGTAATCAGCGTTCTTGCTGTTGTCAGCTCTGAGGGTCAGCATTCGATGAGGGACGGAGAAGCAAACGCCGTGAATTACTGTGGCTGGGTCCCCGGACGGGAGCAGGGCGTCCTCGCGGTCTTGACTCTGTCTTCTCATCTTTCCGTTGTTCGGGACAGCTGCTCCCGTGCGGATCTAGGCCTCATGGACACACCTGTAAGCAGTGGTCGGCGTTCTGGCCTTGGGCCGGGCCATTGACAAGTGTCAATGTATTGTTAAGAAGTAGGAAGTCCAATCAAAGAAGAACCGCGGGCCAGTAATGAGCACGGGACTGATGCCGTCCGTCACACCGAGCGATGCGTAGGTGAGCACAGATCAGTTCGAGAACCAGATCTCATTTCTCTGGGAAGTGACCCATAGGTGGGCTTTAGGGAGAGCATGGGTTGGCTCCTTTTTTACTTCCTGATTCCTACCTTTATTTATTGTGCCATGGTGAATTAGTGGATCCCTGAGGAGACAAGCTATAAATGAAGAAAAGGATTAATGGTCCCGGACCAGTGGTGGCGACTCGGGTGTGAGTCATGGATCATGAGCGACATGTGTCAGGAAGTTTGAGCTCCTGTGTTAAAGAAATGGGGTCTATTGCTCTGTTGCTAAAATATTCAATTATTCTATGGTGTTTTGTAGTTCATGGATGATAATCCTATTATTATAAGTAAACTAATACATGAAACATTCAAGGTTAGAGATCAGTGAATAAAAATATGACCATGCCTGGTCCGACTGTAGTATGTTAAAAAACAAATGGTAGTACTTATCTCTTTCGGGGGAGTTGGGATTTGTTCTTTTTTTGACTTTCAGAATGAGGGCTACATCGATGCGTGCATTGTCAGTCTTTGTGTTCTGAGCTGTCTTTGGATTACTGGTTGTTCTGTTCTTGACCAGGAAAGTTGTTCAGATGAAAGCCTAAGTGCTATTTAGATGGAAAAGGGCCCCTGACAAGCATCTGTTATGCAACAAGATCTATGGGGCCATAAAAGTGGCATTATAAATTAGGTCATCTGCTTCCACTCCGGGCAGAGCCAGTGCACGTGTGTCAGTGCTGCCACGGCTGCTGCTGGAGTGTGTGCAGACACAGACTTTATCTTCACTCAAACAAGTGAAAACTAATTAGCTCAATGGGACATGGGCTACTAATGAACACGTCTCAAAGTAATGGTTATGTTAAGCAGTTTCTGCCAGTAACGGCTTCTAGAGACAAAAATTCAGACTCTTACAAGTTTTGGGGCTGGGAGGATATAGATATGTATGGTAACATTTATTTGAGTTTCTAAGCGTTTTGACATGGTTACATTTCTTTAAAAGAATGGGCAGTTGGCCAAGGTCTTTTATGAATTAATAACTAAGGTAGGATCAAATATTGTTACTTGTGAGGTTACTTTGAAACAAGTATTCAGGTGAATCTAGTTCTGCGTATGTGAGGTCCAAAGGTTGAGACGGGTTAAGTGTAAGGCTGGGGCATTGAAACTGATGCGTCTTATAGACAGAGAGAATCTTCCACCTGCTGCTTCACTCCCCAAATGGCCGCAATAGCCAGGGCTGGGCCAAGCCAAAGCCAGGAGCCAGGAACTCCATGCAGGTCTCCCACGTGGATGCAGGGGCCCAAGCACTTGGGCCGTCCTCTGCTGCCTTCCCAAGCACACTAGCAGGGAGTGGGATCGGAAGTGGAGCAGCCAGGTGGCGTCCATGGGAGATTCTGGTGTTACAGGTGGCGGCTTAACTCACTGTGCCCCAGCACCACCCCACAACTCCTCTTCTTGATTCAGGTCATGGAATCAAAGGTCCCCATTTATAATTGGGAAAAAAATTAATTGGACAAAAGAGAGATTTTTGTTTTTGCTTTTGTTTGTTGGCTGGTTGTGAACAGGAAACGATCCAAAGGTTGAAAAAAATCTAGCCCTGATCAGAAAAATCACAATCTAGAATGTTCCGCCCATTCTGACATCTGCTTCCTCCTGCCCAGGCTGGGTCCTCAGTGATGGTTGGGGGGAAGCCAAGAGACCCCTGTAAGTGTAGCATGAAGTTCTTGACCTGGGTGGGTTTTTCCCCCCATAGGAGTCATTGTATTTTTTATAAAAATAGACAAATAGCTGTATCTCAACACAAAACTTAGACACCAGGGATGAGAGTGTGGCACACACCAAGCACCGGGGTGACTTTGATCAGTACAGCGGTGGAATCACAGCGTTATTTTTAACGCAATCCCGGAACACTGAAGTTCACCAATAAATAAATTAGAGGTGTTCTTCCTTCGCATAAAAGCCTTACAAGTTTCATGGAAAAGAGTGAAATAAAAAGAGTGTGTGTTGATTCAAAAAATTGAAATCATATATAGTTTTTTCATAAAAGAACCCGTGTCTAGTAATTGTTAGTGTTCGTGTTCTGGGATAGAAGTGGGTTCTTTTTTTTTTTTTTTTTTTAATTGAAGCAGAAGTAAGCGATTTCACCACTTAAAAAAACCCTAATTGTGAATCTAGGGAAAACAAAATTTTCTTGTTGGAGAAAATTTCTCGTATTTCCTCCTTTTCTGGCAATAGATAACCTTGCATATTTTGTGTGAAATTTTTCAGTTATAGAAGAAGGCACATTCGTCTCCCGTATTTAAAATTGTTGTTCCGCTGCCTGCTTTCAGCTCCCGGAACGAGCGCCTCCCATCCAACAGTTGCTCTGCGGCGACTCAGCATAAGTAATAAACCAAGCGTTTATCTTTGGGGGCCTCTGTTTTGAGTTTCGTATAATCAGTGAAGGCCACCGAAGGACCAGTGATCAGACTGGGTTGTAAATCCAAGTCCATCCGCGCCACAGGCCCCTTTGCCAATGCCGCTCTGTGCCCTTGGCTCTGGGAGGAAGGGTAGTGCAGCCTAGTGGGCGGTTCACGTAGGGGCTCACACAATGAAAGGGCCACTGTATTTCCATGAATAGACCGGGGGCTCATCCAGGAACATAAATCACCGCTATTAATGTCCCTGATGGGGGCCTTGTGTTCACTAATTTGCAATGGGAGTCTGGTCTTTTCATCTGATAGCCTCCTCTTTACGTTGACCAGGTGGCTGTCCCCCAGCTAATTAAATTCTCCTCCAGGTGGGGGCACCTCTGCCTGATCCCTCAGGCTAAGGAGCCTGTCTCGGGTGGTTTGGGTGGTTGGTGCCTGGTTTCCACTCCGTCATTAAAAAAGACAATTAAATTTTAAAGGGCCACACTTTTTTGCCTGTGAAGAGAACGTGTTATGATCTGAAATTAATCCAGTGTAGCACAAATGAAGTACAAGGGGGAAGAAGCCTTCAGCTTCCCCACTCGTTTCCAAGAGCAAATGTGCCGTTTTGTGCCTGCCTCCGTTGTCATCAACATGCCCGTCTGGTGGGAACCTAGGCGAATTCTCACATGGATCGCGTTCTGGGGGTTGGTCCAGCGGTGGGTTCCTGCTTGTTCACTGTAACTTCCAAACGTGTTCAGGATGCAGGAGGCCCCTCTGGACCCAGTGCGTCTGAGTCAGGACTGCGATCAGTCCTTTTTCTGAACAGCTGGCGACCAGTGCTAGAGGAGAGGCAGCGTGTAGCCTGCATGTAACTTCAGAGGGCTGAGCTGTGTGAGTGGGAAAAGGCGTGGTTCCGTCCGCACAGACACAGGCACTGCAGAGCGCGCGTGCTTGGTCTCGCGGTTAAGACCACTTCCCGCCGTGGAAAGCCCGGGTTCAGGTGCCGGCTCCTGCTCCCGACTCCTGCTTCCTCTGAATGGAGGCCCTGGGCGGCAGTGGTGATGGCCTGCCCAGCGGGAACCTGATCACTTGGGCCATCGCCACTGTCTCCCAAACTGCCAGCTTCGGCCTGGCCCAGCCCTGGCTGTTTTGGGCATTTGGGGAATGAACCAGCGGATGGGAGGTCGCCATGTCTCAGTCTCTCTGTCTCTCTGCCTCTCAAATAAAGCACAAATGTAAACACAGCTCATGGAAAATGTATTTTATGAAAAAGCTACGTATTGATTTTGATTTTTTTGTAGCAGAATAAACTTTTTAAAAAGATGTGTTTATTTATTTGAAAGGCAAAGTGACAGAGAGATTTTCCATATGCTGGCTCACTCCCCAGATGGCCACAACGACTGGCGCTGGGCCAGGCCAGAGCATGGCGGGAACCCAGGGACCTGGGCCATCATCTGGTGCACCCGCAGGGAGCTGGGCCCAAAGTGCAGCAGCGGGGACTTGAACTGGCGCTGCATATGGGCTGCTGGTGCCGCACGTGGCAGCTGCACCACGGTGCTGGCCCCTACGCACATCTGTTATCTTCAGTTTCCCATGAAGTTTGTAAAGTATCTACATTCACAAGTAAGGAAAAAACATTAAAACATGGGCCAGCAAGGAGATGACTAATTCCGTGCTGAAATGCTTTGGTCTGTTAAGGTGAGAAGCACAGGTTAAAATCCTCACCGTATGAGAAGTAGTCAGGAAAAAAGGTTCAGTAGTCAGCGTCCCGCTCTTAATTTGTAGTGAGCTCTCGGGTGCTTGATTCCTTCATTCAGAGGACCTGAAATTGAACAAGGAAACAACTGAACGCAGGTTAACCGAGCGCATGAGCAGAGGTGGGGGGATTCCATTCTTTGTCTGCCTTGTGCCCCACACAATGTGAGCATCTGGCTGTCGTGGTCATTATTTAAGGGTGAAGGCATTGGCAGATCAGGGTAAGTAGCAGACTGTTTTATTTTTTAAATATTTGTTTATTTGAAAGGTAGAGTTACAGAGAGAGAGAGGGAGAGACAGAGAGAGATTGATCTTCCATCTGCTGGTTCACTCTCCAAATGGTTTCAATGCCTTGGGCTGGGCCAGGCCAAAGCCAGAAGCCAGGAGCTTCTTCTGGGTCTCCCACCTGGGTGCAGGGGCCCAAGCACTTGGGCATCCTCCGCTGCTTTCCCAGGCCACAGCAGAGAGCTGCAGTGGAAGTGATGCAGCTGGAACCCGAGCTAGTGCCCACATGGGTCAGCAGCTTAACCCCCTAGGCCACAATGCCAGCCCAGCAGGTTGTTTTTATTCTTGGTTTGGTATTTGTTTAGTCTTCCATGGGTGACGAATAAATGACTTCTTGAAATCATAAAATCAAAAACGGCCATGCCTGGGCCGAGGATAAACCTGTGTTCCTGATAAGAATCATGGTTAAGTAATTTTGCTAAACTGAAATCCATTCAGAAATAGGTTCAGGTTGCTACCTCTTAAATTAAGAAGACGAGAGACAGGTTCTAGCCTTAGTCAAAGACCCTGATGTCTTGGTCATTGTTTTTCCCTTGGATGTTATTAGTTTATTATTATTTTATTAAAAATAATGTAAAAAATAAATGTTGTCATAAAAATGGAGAGGCAGGAGACTATGATGGGTTTGACTTGGGTCAGTTGTTTCACCACTCTGCTTAAGGAGACCATAAAAAGCTTTGAATCATGGTCAGTGTTTTCCTTTCTTGTTCAGTAATAGATTATTTGTTGCTGATTGTACTTTTGCAAATAAGTAATAACTAAATTAATAGACAAAGGAAGTCTATATAGGAAGAAAAATTAAATGAGTGTCTCAGTGATAAAAGTTCTCAAATGCAGAATCAGGATCAGCCCAAGCCTGTCCCCCTGAAATCCACTTACCTGGAGAGATTTAATCCATTTCCTCTTATGCATGACGATTTGGAGGAAGAAGCTAACACAGTCATTGCGTTTGCTTTTGTATCTGGGTGGGTTTATAGAGCTGACTATCATCTTTAGTGTTTTCCTTTTTATTAGAAGAGAGTCAGAGAAAGAGAGCGGGAGAGGGAGAGAGCGGGAGAGGAATTGAGAGAGAGAACGAGCCCCCACCCACTGGTTTACTCCTTCAGCGCCTGCGTTGGCCAGGACTGGATCAGGCTGCAGCTGGGACCGGAAACCCATCTGAATCTCCCACGTCGGCAGGAGCTCGGCCTCTCGGGCTGCCCTGCTGCCTCCCAGGGGCGGTGCTGGGAATCGAACCCAGGCACTCTGACTTGCGGTGTGGGCATCTGAACTGACATTTTCAGTGCTAGGTCAGTCGTCTGCCTCCATTCTAACTATGGTTATTGAACAGGTCGATCTAGGAGAAGGTGAATTCCAAGAGGGGAAATCATAGAAACATTGTTAGAACAGGGAGTATAATTATTAGAGTTCTATACTGCTGACCTCTAATAATTAAAACCTTCATCTTTTATGTATTTCTTTTGTATAAATAGTGAACTGTGCCACTGAGTTTCAGATTTCTTCGTGGATGTGCCTGTCAGGCTAACACCGCACTCATTAGGCTGCGTTCCCTGAAGGGTTGCCCGCACTTCTGCCTTGCACGTGGGGCACTCGGAAGAAACGTTTGCTGCATGTGTAGAAAGAGCGAGTGGGTGAAGCAGTGCGTGTGGGACGGACAAGTCTGAGCAGGGAGGGGTGGCTGTGCGAAGTCAGGAAGACGCAGAGGAGTGGCTCAGCAAGGGGGGACAACGAGGCATCGATGGGAGGTGGATGTACTCGTGGGGAGCCCATGACGGAGCAGTGGATGCGTGAGAAAGAGACTTAAGAAGTCAGTGACTGAGCGACGGCCGACGAGCTCCGGGAGAGAATTAGTGGCAGACTGGCAGGACAGTGCGGGCAGACGCCTGTGTGAGCTGATGAATTAGTGGATAACCGAGAGCCGTAACGAGGGAGTGAACGGATCTCTGGGTCGACGTGTGGCTCCGTGAGTGAGCGTGTCCATCCATAGTCGGGTGGTTGAGTTAATGTGTCAAGGAGTGTGTGAATAAATGAGTGAACCCACGAAAGAGGAAAAACCGGAACAAATGAGCTGAGCAAATTAAGTGAATGAATGAAACGGTAGTGCCTGGACAAACAGGCACGTCAGTGGGAGAGTATCACAGAGCATAAAAGAATGCATTTGCCCAGAAGTGAGCCGACGGAGGGAGTACGTAATCAAGGGATGCATGAGCTTCCCTGTGAATGAGTCAGCAGTGAATGAATGACTCAGCTCTCCACGTGCGCGACAACGAGGGGATGACCTCGCTGTGGCTCTTTCTCCCACGGTTCCAAAGAGAGTAACCACACCCCAACTCCATGGCGCAGTATAAGATCCCACTTGGTCCAGGGCGTTTGTTTCCAGTCATCGGAGGCTGACGGCCTCGGGGGCAGGAGCTGGTCCAGTCATCGGAGGCTGATGGCCTCCGGGCAGGTGCTGGCCCAGTCACCGCGAGGCTGACGGCCTCCGGGGCAGGCCCTGGCCCAGTCACCGCGAGGCTGACGGCCTCCGGGGCAGGCCCTGGCCCAGTCACCGCGAGGCTGACGGCCTCCGGGGCAGGCCCTGGCCCAGATTCTTGTCCATGGCCCCGCTGCTGGCCCAGCCTTCAGCCTCGTAGGTGCCCAGTAAGTCACTGCTGAGTGAATGAGCGAATGTGCTTTTGTGGAACCAGGTGTCTCCGAGCGGCCTGGGCACTGCTGGGGGGGGCGGGGGCGTTCATGTCACGTGGTCTGAGGCATCCTCCCCACGCCCGGGTTCTCCCTGGAGTCCTGCTGCCTGTGCCAGACGCACAGGATACTGGCAGTTCTGACTGTCCTGGATGCCGGCCCGTCCCTGGGCAGTGTTGGCTTGGCGTGGTGAAATGGAAGCCCTGGGTCTTCCCGAAAGCTGCCCTTGGCTGTGCCAAGCCAGGAGATCAAAAATAAACCCAGTCTTGTGTGCAGGCCTCCGGGGGCTGGGCCTGCTTCTTGCGTGTCCTTGTTCTTGTGGGGCTCCGCTCGAGTTGGGAAACACCTCTTGTCTTTCAGCTTCAGCTGAAGCCGGGTGAGGGTAACCGTACCCACCAGGCTGAAACCAGGTGAGGGTAACCGTACCCACCAGGCTGAAGCCGGGTGAGGGTAACCGTACCCACCAGGCTGAAGCCGGGTGAGGGTAACCGTACCCACCAGGCTGAAGCCGGGTGAGGGTAACCGTACCCACCAGGCTGAAGCCGGGTGAGGGTAACCATACCCACCAGGCTAAAGCTGTTTGAGGGTAACCATACCCACCAGGCTGAAGCCAGGTGAGGGTAACCGTACCCACCAGGCTGAAGCCGGTGAGGGTAACCGTACCCACCAGGCTGAAGCTGTTTGAGGGTAACCGTACCCACCAGGCTGAAGCCGGTGAGGGTAACCGTACCCACCAGGCTGAAGCCGGGTGAGGGTAACCGTACCCACCAGGCTGAAGCCGGGTGAGGGTAACCATACCCACCAGGCGGAGCAGTTTAGCAGAGCTTTGCTGATCGGGCTCTTAGCTGATGCGATCCCCGGCAAGTTCATAGTGTGGTGCTGGGGAAGCGAGATGCCTCCCCTTTCCCACTCCAAGCAGCTGTATCTGCTCCTTTCAGTAGCATTAGGCCGACAGCTCCCGAGCGGCACTAATGCTTCGATTCTCCCGGCCGGGAAGGCTGGAGAGTTCAGGTAAGGTCTGGGAAGAAAGCCAGTTTGGATAGGACTGACCGTTGCAGGACACTCACATTAGGACAGCAGCACGTGCCCATCTTCCAGGGAGGGCGTGGCAAGGCCAAAGACCCACCCCACCCCTCTGCTCCTGCCTCCCTTCCTGCCACAGGTGTGTGCTCTGTGCCTCTGTCCTCTTCCTCTTCTGTCTTGGCCGGCTCCTGACCCTGGATCCACCCCTTGGGTCCATGAGGCACCCCAGCCGCGGTGCCTTCAGTTGAGTTTTCTGGAACTGCCCGCTGGCTGGGCCGGCACAGAGCCGCCCCCGCCTCTCATGCTACCCCAGGCCCTTGCCTATTTCTTGGAGCGAAGCCGTGTGCTCTCACTCACTCACTCGCCCCACCCCGATCCTGAGCAGAGCCCTCGTTACGTCACGTCTATGAGGGCCTGGTTCTCCAGAGGACTGTGAGCGCCTTGAAGACAGGGTCTGCCAGGCATCCGGGAGCAGTTGGTCAGCTGACCACTGGTGAGTTACAGTTGGGCAGCAAGCAACAGGAAACGCGACACACCTGTGCCCGTGGCGGCTGTGCCTGGGTGTGTTGGGTTGAAACACGCATCCGTGTAAGTGCTGTGAGGGCAGGGTACCTGAGGACTCCACTGATTGGTCAGCGGGGCTGCTCTTGACCCCCGTGCTGAGTTCCCTCTGCTCCACTCCCTTGTTTGGAGGAGGGGCTGAAGGAAGGCCGGGGCCGTAGCCACAAGCACAGCTGGCCACTGGCTTTGTTCTCTGGTCAGGTCCGTGGGGTCTTCACACCTCCTTGGGGGAAAGAGAAGTGAGTCGATTTGGGGTTCCTACTCAGCTATTCCTTGGGCAGCTGTGACCAGCCACACACCACACATCACAGAGCACCATGGTTGAGAGCCTGGGTCTTGTCTTCCATAGTCAACTTCTAGGCGTTTCTCATAGCTTTTATTTTTTATTCTCATTCTATTTGAGAGAGAGAGAGAGAGCAAGCGATTGAGATCTTCCATCTGCTGGTTCACTCCTCGAATACTTAGAGCAGCCAGGCCTGGGCTGGGCTGGAACCAGGAGCCAGGAGCCCCATCCCGTTCTCCCACGTGGGTGGCAGGGTCCCAGGTACTTGAGCCATCATGGGCTGTGGGTGCCCCAGATGCTGACCTGAGCGCTGTGCCCATGTCCTCCTGCTCTCAGATGTTTCGCTGAGTGACCAGCGAGGGGCAGACTTCAGTACAAGGTGGCGGGCTTTGCTTTCCCCTCCGGCACATCTCTGAGTTTCTGAACACGGCTATTGTGGTATTGTGACGTTGTCTAGCCAGCCTGGCGTGGGGCACGCATGGCTTCACATGCCCTCCCCGGCGCCCCCCTCCCCTGCCCTCATCGCTCAGTCCTCACCGAAGTGCCCATCTGATGGCGTAACCATGTCCAGGGTGCCTCCAAGTCCACTCTGTCACAGCCGGCACCACCACGCCAGTGCACACTCCTCTCTCTCGTCTTGGGCTGGCCTCCACCTCTGAACTTCCCACGCTCCCTGGCCCTGGTCTGTGCTCACCGTGGCCAGCGTGGTCTTTCTACACGGCACATCCACGAGTCCCATGCTCCTTCTGTGCCTCCCACAGGGCCCCAGGTGCAGGCCCAGCCCCACATCCCAGCACACAGCCCTGGGCTCAGGCGCTGGCCCTGACCCTCCCAGGCCTGTGCACTGTGCCTCTGCACCTGTGCACGGCCCCTGCTCGTCTCTGGCCTCTGAGTGGGAGCACTACTCTGTGGCCACAGGCCTTCAGCCTCCTCCTGGCGTGGGACACGTGGCTCCCCCCCCAAGCCATTCCGTGGCCTTGTGCTTGACCTTCAGTGTTCAGAAGCCTCCCATTGCTAGGGTCATGAGGCGATGAGTGTCTCCCCTGCTTTCAGGCTGTGGGCTCAAACCTGGGGCGCCCCAGTCCCCCACTGTCCCAGCTAGGGCCTGGAGCAGAGAGCTGACCCAGTGAGAATCCTGGTGCGGGGGCGATGGGCGTGTGCACAGAGGCAGGGGGCCCGGTCCCCCAGCCTGGATGATGGCCGAGGCCTCCTGGCCCCCCCGCCCCAGCCAACTCCACTTTGCCTCCCGCCTGCCACTCATTACCCGTAAGCCTCGTCCTGGGAACGGCCCAGGAGGGCCCTGTTTTCACTCACGGGCTTGAACATGAAGACCTTGCTCCTTTCTGAAGTGAACCTCACTCCCCCAGGAAGTTTGGACAGGACGTAGGCCACTGGACTCGGGCTTATAAAGGCCCCTTTCAAAATCTGAGAGCCCGTGGCCACCGGCCAGGGCCAGGTCTGGCTCATGGGGGTTGCTGGGCCCCCCTCTCACAGAAGGGAAGGGAAGGTGGAAAACAAACCTTTGGCTGTCACCAAAGAGGCTGATGGCTTGCAAGAGAGAATCCGCGGTTTGCTTTTGCTTCGCTGACGACACCTGAGTGAGCCTGGTCCTCTTCAGCTCTGCTTACACGCTGTGGCCCGCAGCCTCGATGCCTCCCAGAGCCAGAAGGGACTTTGATTTGGTGCTGACATGGACGAAGCACGTGTGCGAGCGCTCCCTGGGTCTGCAGGGGCCCCGGGCCAGGCTTCACACCCAGGCTCGCCCTTCCTGTCGCCAGCAGGCACCACGGGGGTTTGGGAACTGGAGCCTGGTGGACCCTGACACGAGGACACAGAACAAGCAGTTGTCCTGATGCCCGTTGCATAGAGGGGGAGCCCAGAGTCGCCCCTTGTGTCCTGGCAGAGTCCCTAGGTGCAAGACATCAGCTCCTCACTGTGTAGGCAAGCAGACCAAGACTGGGTGGTCCCGTGGTACCCAGGTGCCATAGGGCCACAGTGCAAGCCCAGGCAGCAGTGCCTTGTGCCCGGTCTTTGTCACAGGCCTCCTGGCTTCTGCAGGGCACTGGCTGTACCCAGCAGTGACCCAGGGCTGGACGGCCTGGAGACCAGCTGGCCAGCATTGGTGCCCTCGTGGCCTGGCTCTCCCAGTGGCCCTGCTGTCTTCCATGAGCGACGGGACCGGGAGACTTGTGGTCTCTTTTGTCATCTTTGTTCTCTCTGCCAGGGTGACAGTTCCCGAGAGAGTGCCCATGGGGAAGTCGCCGGGGCCTCACCCATGCCAAGGAAGTCACTCACCCTGTTCGTCCGCGAGAGCCTGGCTGTGTGCCATGCGCCACGCACAGTCGCCTAGCACCGGCCACTGAACGAGGTTCCTGCCCACATGGTCTCCCCAGGCTGGAAAGGCGCAGGAGTCCACTCTGGGTCCAAGGTGAGCCTGGCTCTCGGCACCACGTGGGTGTCCCCAGCCCCCGGCCCCTTCTTCAACCTTAAGGCCGCAGCCCTCCTGGGAGGCTGCCCCCTGCTGTGGATAGAGCTTGGGGCGACGCTTGCCTGAGGTCCCCTGGTGACTGTAGAAAGCGAAGTCCCCTGAGCCTGGGACTGCAGCCCAGGGGTGTCCAGCCTGGCCTCAGTTTCCCCGTGGACGATGCGGCTCCCCAAAGCACGGCTTAGGCTGCTGGGGAGGGGAGAGGCCTCCCATCCTCTGGCCCCCTCCACCCCCGGGCTCTCCCAGGCCCCTCAGGTTCAGGCCGGCGGTGACATCTTCTTTCCCCTCTGGTCCCAGGCTCCCCCTACTGGCACGGGTGTTTTCAGCACTGGACTGAACCTGTGTCCCTGGGTCCCCCTGCTGTCCCCTGCAATCCAGACACCTGCGCCCTCCACCCACACCCTGCCTTGCTCCCCGCCCTTGTGCTGCACACCCTGGCCCCCTGCTGTGCAGGCTCCCTATCCAGATAGCTCCAGTTGGCCGCCTCGGGGGCCCCCAGCCCTCGGCCCCATGTTTACTCAGCTGGGGGGTGCTCCCCTGGCCTGGAGAGGCCGTGCTGGATGGCTGGGGGCGCCCCTGCCCCCTCCATGGCCGCCCCTCCAGGGCCTCTTCCTGCCATGTTTGTAGAGTGCTCTTCCTGCGCCCACACTTGCCCCGAGCACGCAGTCCCAGAAACCCCGGCAACCCTCCTCTCCCTGCGGTGGGTACAGGGGCCACCCCCACCCTCCCAGCCTTCCCCTAGCCCAGGGCCTTGCCTTGTCCCCAAACTCCGGTGACCTTACGCCTGGGTGCCTCCGCTGGGCACTCACCATTGCTCACAAGAGCCTGCTGGGCTCAGCTGTGGGGCAGAGAACACACACAGCAGCTCTCCAAGCCCGCATCCCGGCCATGGCCTGTGGGAAGCCCCGTGCCCATGGCTGGCCCCAGCACGGGGGCAAGGCCTGGCCGGACGTGAGGCACAGCTGGCCTTCTAGCTCTGGGCCGCAGGGTGGCTTCTGGATGGGCAGTGATCCTTCAGACGTGAACTGAAGATGACCAGAGGGCCACTTCTGGGTCGCTGTTGGCTGGTGCCACGGGGCAAAGTCTGCAGTCATCCCATTTCCTGTCCGCCGGAGCATGAGGCCGGCTGCTCTCAGCCTGAGCGCATGGCTCTCCTGGGCCAAACCCATAGCCTCGTGTGCTCCTGTAACCCAGCACGTGGCCCCAGGAGTCCTGAAGGCAGGGTCATCAGTGTCCCCGTCCCCTCTTGCATACTCTGAGTGATGCGTCACCATGTCCTGGCAGTGCTGCCCTGCACTGCTGTCCGTCTTCCTTCACAGTTGCTCCGTGGCCTCATCTGGGACCCCCACTTGCCGTCCTGCACCCTGAGTTTCCTGCTGCTGCCCGGGTGCCCCGCCCTGCTTGTCTCGCCCCTGCCTCGCTGAAAGTCTTGCAGTTGCAGAGTTCACACCTCCTGTCAGCGCCGTCACTTGCTCAGGAACCCCCTGACGCCCACGCTGGTCCCAGCCCTGCTCGAGGGTCCCACACATGGCTCCCTGTGTCAGATGCCCAGCTGTGGGCATGCAGAGGGCAGGAGTCATCCCATGTCCGGTTTGCTGTTTCCACAGTGCCTTTCAGTGTTTGCTGGTTCCCCGGGCCCCGCGTTCAGACCCATGCGTGCAGGGGTTTGGCTTTGTGACTGGCCCCTTTTGTCTTGCAAGGTCCTCGGAGCCCACTGTGCATTGGTGGCGCGAGCCTCGGCAGACAACCGTGAGGCCTGCAGTGTCTCTTTGCTGGGTGAGCTGCCCGTTTCCTGGCTGCACTCTGCAGCACTTGCATGCCTGTGATGGGTGCCTAGCTTGGTCTTGATGCTGTAAACACGAGTGATCCAAGACGGGTGGAGGATGTGTGAGGGCCTCAGACAGGGGCTGGAGCGGGAGCTGTTCCCACCTGGGCATATCCAGGCGCTGCTTCTCTGGACCGAGGGCAGTGTTGGCAAGAGAAGTCCCTCGGCTCTGGCGCCTCCTAGGTGGGGCAGGCTGGCTTTGCAGTGCAGCACACAGTGGGGTCCTTTCTGGGCCCAGGGTGACCCTCCCACCCTGTGTAGTCACATCAGATCCACACAGTGCACTGCACTCTGTTGACTGGGGCCCAGGGTGACCCTCCCACCCTGTGTAGTCACATCAGATCCACACAGTGCAGTGCACTCTGTTGACTGGGGCCCAGGGTGACCCTCCCACCCTGTGTAGTCACATCAGGTCCACACAGTGCACTGCACTCTGTTGACTGGGGCCCAGGGTGACCCTCCCACCCTGTGTAGTCACATCAGGTCCACACAGTGCACTGCACTCTGTTGACTGGTTACTGTCACGGAGAATGCAAGAAGCAGGAGCCACGTGAGTTCTTCCCATAAAAGACCCTGAGCTAATAACTAAAATCCATTGTACATCATCATTTTTAAAAAGATTATTTCTTTTAAAAAATGAATTAATATTTGTTGCAAACCTTGTGAAATATTGAAAAGAACAAGCAGGAGAATCAAAATTTCCCTGGTTCCACCACTCAGAGATAACCACTGCCAACATTTTGGTGACCAGCCTCTGGTCTTCTGTTTACATCTGTGAACTGCGTGTGTGTGTGTGTGTGTGTGCGCTCATGTAAGTAGTTTTAACTGGGCTCATTGTCATCCTAACTTTTTTCCCAACTAACTATATACCCTGGACATTGTCCATGCTCTCAAGTGGTTCCCTCTCTTGTCCTTTTTACTGGTTACACGGTATTCTGGCAAATGTCTGCCTCCACTCAGGTGACTGGTTTGCTTCTGTAGATGATTTAAAAGCTGCGTGGTGTGAGCTGGGATGAGCATCTTCACTTATTCATCTTCTTCTACGTCCTTGGTCCGTTTCCTGCAGTTTGCTCACGTGAAAAGGTGAAAGCGTTTGTTGCCAAATTTCCCTTTGCCAACCTTTATCTCAGCCTACGTGCGCAGGACTAGCGTGCAGAGTGCCATCTCTCCGGGTTTTTAACCTTTGCTGGTTTGTGAAAACGTGGTATTTGTTTTGCTCTTTTTCTCTGCACTTCTTTTACGACCTATGAAAGAACATTTTGCCTGCATATCTTTTGGGGTTGTTGGAATCTAGATGGTCAGTTTCAGTGCCTTGTGTTTTTAATTTATTTTCCTCAAAGTCACGAGCATACAGCATTTGAAGAGTCAGGTAGTTCGGCCTGGTTGTCGTAGAGACGTTAGCTCCTCTCCCTCCCCCAGCTCCACCCTACAGCTGCCCCTGCTACAGTGCATCCTCCGTCAGCTGTAGGAGGCCAATCTTTAGAGGTCTCGCATCTGAAAAGGAAAAGAAGGTCCAGCCTGTGCTAGCAGGGATAATTTGGTTGGGTATAGAATTCAAGTCAGAAGCTGTTGCGTGTTCTCCTGTGTTCAGTTTGAAAGCACAGATCCTTGTATGTTTCTTCACATGGCATCCATGGGAAGTCTTGCACGTTTGTGGTTCCTAATCCTTTTTATGTGGTCTTTTTTTTTTTTTCTACTTTTTTGGAACTTGTGGGATTTATTCGTTGTCTTCCAATGTTTGTATCTTGATGTGATCCACGTGTATCCATTTTTGCCAGGCCCTTTTGATTTGAATATTCCATGTCCTTCAGTTGTAGAAATCTTTCTTGAACGATTGCTTGTATCGTTTCCTCACATCTGTTTCTTTTCCTGGCACTTCGGTTGTTCATATGTTGGACTTGCTTTACTTGTTTTCCAATATTCCCATATTTTCCCTCTGATTTTTAAAAAGGATTTTGTTGATTTATTTATTTGAAAGGCAGAGTGATGATAAGAGAGGGAGAAACAGTGAGAGACACTGCCGTTTGACTCCTCAAATATCTGCAGGAGCCAGGACCTCCTTTGGGTCTCCCACATGGGTGTCAGGGGCCCGAGTTCCTGGGCCACCAGTTGCTGCCTTCTTGGGCGCCTTAGCAGGGAGCTGGATGTGAAACAGAGTAGCTGAGACTCAAAGCTGCACTCTCCATTGGAGGTGCTGGCAAACAGCACAGTAACCCTCCGAACACCATGATGCCAGTCCCTCCCCTCTGACTTTTTTTAACTTTTAATTTCTTTGTTCTCTTTGTGAGATTTTCCTGTCCTTTAATTTTTAATGTTTTTATTTTTGCTTTCATATCTCTAATTTTTCTATTATTCCCTAAATGTTATCCTGTAACATGTTGTTTCATGCATGCGATTGCTTCTTTGATATCCCTGATAACATTAATGTTAGATTTTCTTCTGAAATTTTCTTCTCCCTCTAGAGCTAAGCTTTCCTTGTTCTCCAGGTGTGAATGTCACTCATGTGTGAGCTGCATCCCTCAACACTGTTGATGTGTTCAGACACACAGGCATGGCTCACACAATCACATCAGTGAGCTCTCAGGAGGAGCTCGGGCCTGCTGCGCTGTGGGTGTCTCTGTAGTGAGCTGTGGCTTCTCCATAGGGAGGCCAGGGTGTTCTCATTTTTAAGGCTTTTCCTTGCATGTCAGAGGCTCTGCAGAAGGCTCCTCACTGTCGCATCTGGAGAGAGTGTTTTAGCTGCCAGTTCTGGCGAGGTCTGTAGAGGAGCTTTGGGTTTCCCAGTCTGCAGTGTGTAGAATTCTAGCTTCTTCCTCTGGTTCAGAGCACTTTCCCCCAGCTTCACCCACTGTCTCTGCTCCAGACAAGTCTGCTTTAGCTAGCTTCAAGGGTGGGAAGGGCTCTGCACGGTGCAGGAGGATTTGTGGGTTTGCCCTATTCTGTCATCTGGTTCATCCCCGGAAGGTCCAGTGTTTCCTGCTGGTTCCTGACCCCTGAGTGCACTGGGCTCCAGTTCAGCTCCCCTCACTGCTGCCTGCAGCTGCCATTTTCCTGGGTCCTAATCAGTGATGTCCTCTCCTCTTGTCCCCATCCCCTGTGCTTGTATTCAGGGGGAAATCTCCTTACCATCATTTAGCACAATTTCAGTGCCCAACATTGAATGAAAAGTCATCATTGTATTTTTCCCCATTAGTGTGTTCATCTGTTTCTAGTTTGTTGGACATTTTAAGCAAGAATAATAATTCTTTTTCTATTCTACATTACCAATACCCCAACCCCATTATTTAATTGCCATTACATTTTGTTCAATGTATTTTTAAAAAAATATTTATTGGTTTATTTGAAAAGCAGACACACACACATACACACACACACACGAGATCTCCCACCCACTAGTTCACTATCCAAAATGCCTTCAACAGCTGGGGCTGGGCCGGGCCAAAGTCAGGAGTGGGAAACAACCTGCCACCTGTGGGTGGCAGGGACCCAGGTATTGGAGCCTGGATCCCCCACCTGCTGCCTCCTGGGTGTGCATCAGCAGGAAGCTGGCACCAGAGCAGGACTCAAACTCAGGCACTCAGTGTGGGATGCTGGCATCTTCATCACTGTGCCAAACAGCTATCCCCAAAGGAGCTTTATAATTTTATTTAAAAAATTGTTATGCTCTAAAAATCTATCACTAATTTCTCCTTAAGTAAATAAAAGTTTCTTACCTTTTTTCTTATCATTTATTCATTTGCATTTTCCTTTTGGCTTAGAAAGACCTTTCCCAAACTAAGCTCATTTTTCAAACTCACTTTTATTTTTTCATCTTTCTTGTTTAAGTCTTTAAGCCATCTATTTAATTATTGTGAGAAACAAGTATTTCTCCCATTTCCACACTCACCACATGATAGATGCTTTTCTAGTTTGACTCTTGTTTGACTTCCTATTATCCCATTAGTTGTCTATTTTTAGGTGAAATCCTGCTTTGCTTTAATGTATTGTAGTGCTAGAGCGTGTTACCATTCAATCACAATAGTTTCCCTTCCTTCTTGTCTTTCAAGATTTTCTTGGTTAGTTTCATTTGTTTACTCTTTCAGATGAACTTTAGTGATGTCATAAAGTTAAAAACATTTCTTGCAGATTTTTTTTGTAGGGCCTATTGTAAAGCTGTAAAGAACTTTAAGAATTCATATTTTTGATACTCTGTGCATAATATTTACATATTATATATACATGTGATTTCTCAAATTTGACAAGTTTGCAATTTGTCATTAAGTTTATTTGAAGGAATTAAATACTGCTTCTTATGAATACGATCCATTTTCCTTGTGTTTTCTAACTGGTTATTACTAGTATGTAGGTAATTGTTTACATATTTATTGTTGTTGTTGATCTCACTGAATTCTTTTATTCTACAAATTTTTAGCTGAATGGTTTGGAATTTCTAGGTAAAGCAGTCATTCCTATGAAATTCCTATATAATAGGAATTTTGTTTCTTTTCCTTTTAGCTCGTCAGTTCCTCTTTCTTGTCTTAAAGCATTGGTCAGATATTCTAAGACCTTAAATTGTTCAAAGAAATCTTTTTTGTTACCAACTCATTGTTAAGTGTGGTGCAAACTGTTCTTGCAGTCTAGATTTCTTATAATGCTAAAGAAGTATTTACTCCTCATCAGACATACATGACTTTAAAATTGGGAATGGTTTTAGAATTTTATGAAATCATCTCTTTGCTATCTATATTGATATGTTGCTGTTTTCTCTGTCAATCTGTCAATCCAATGAGTTAAAATAATGTTTCATAACTTTGGAACATTTTTGGAATAAATTCTAACTGATTATGGTATACTGTTCTTTTGATGTACTGTAAGACTGCTGTGCTAGTATTTCATTTGGAATTTCTTCAGTCTGGCTGCTGTTGGTTTTGTGAAATCAATCAGGGGGCATCCATCTTTTCTGTGTTCTGTACCATACATGCATCACCGGAATGATCCGTCCTGTGAAATCCTGAAAGAATTCACCTGTGTGACTCCTGCGATGCGTCTTTGAGTTATTCCTATTTCTTCTGTATGTTTTGGATTCTTTAGAATGTTTGCTTCTTTTTCTACTATAGCTCTTTACTTAAATGTGTAGGCACTGGAATCAGACAAATTGGGTTCAAATTCTTTCTGTCACTTCCCATGCGACGTTGAGAAAACGATGTGCCCTCCCTATTTGAAGTCTGCTAATTTGTGAAATGGTTAAAATGAGGACCCCTGAGAAGATTACGAGATCAAGTGCCTTGCACTGCCTTGCTTGTAGTGGGTGGGTGCTCACTAGTTAATTTTTAACCATTATTAATCTCAGAAAATAGGTTTCCAAGATTTAACAATTTACTGGCAAAGTTACTCATAGAATTTCTTTATAATAGAATTTTAATGTCTCTACTATGTCACTGTTATTAATTTTGCATATACATATTTTAATCTTTTTTTTATTAGTTGGGCTAGAGATGGTGTCTCAGTTATCTGAATAATTTACCAATTCAATGTTTTGTATGTGGGTCAAATTCAGTAACATCTGCCTCTGTCATTCTTTCTTTAGGCTTTTCCAAAGCTTGTGTTATGGATTGATCCACATATCCCTTATTGCTATTCTTCCTTCACAGTGAAAATATTGTGTGACATAAATTTGCCTCTGGTTGCAATTTGGCTGCATTTCACGAGTTGTAATATGTAGCCTTCTCAATTTATCAGATGTTTATAACTGTGCTTTTCACTTCTTGTTCTTTGAAGAAATGATTAACTGAATTAAATGGACCAAAGTAGAGTTCACTTTTATGTTAATTTCTAATCTATTCTGTTTATATTTTTTATTCAATTATTTAATAGTGGCTAGAGAATGTGGGCATATGAACTCTATTTTGGGGAATTTATTGACGTCTTTTTGTTTCATAATACAATCAACTTTGTAAATGATCATGGATCTTTAAGGTCTATTATTTCCTGGGTATAGATTTTGATGTAAAGACATTTAGTTTTACCAGTGAATCAGTTGATTCTTTTGGATTTTCATAGTAAGTATTTATGCAATCTACAGGTAATTGTGATTTCAATCTCAGCCTAATGGTTTATGGCATTTTTGCTTGTTTCATGCGTTGGTCAGAGCTTTCTGGACAGCACAACCTGATGCTGATGCAGGCAGCATCTTCCTTCTTTCTCACTTTGTATAGGGGGTGCTGCCTCTAGGTCCGACGTGTGTTGCTCACTACTTCTTGCCTGCCTGCCTGAGTGCTGGGAGGGTCTGGACACTGGGCTTCTGTTTTTCACTCTGCCTCCGAGGCTGTAGGACAGCCGTGGACTGCAAGGTGGGGGCGTCGGCCTGCTCCAGGACTTGGGCTGCAGGAGCGTAGCTGCTTTCTTGTCACCTGTGATTCTAAGGCAGACGGTTGTTGCTGGAGGCCTGCCGTGAAGGCAGAGTGGTGCTGGGAAGCTGATCCGGCCGCCTGCCTGTTCCAGAGCATTCTGCTCTGTACCCTTCCGAGGCAGTATCTGACATTCCACGGATGTTCTTTAGTTGTCTTCTCTCCAAACACACGGTTGCCTTAAATTCAATTACTGAAACTGAAGATTGGCCGCTTTGGGTCTGCCTAAGAATTCTCATGTTTGTTTTAATTTCCCAAGTATATTTGAGATCTATGCTCTTACCACAGGTATCAGCAATTTTATTTTTCCATTTTCCACTTATTTATAAAACAATAAGCAAAATGTAATTAAGTACTGTTTTTCACATGCAGCCAAAGCCTTTATTCAGACCAAATATTACTCAGAAGCCCAGTAAATAGAACAGATCAAACTCAGAGCTGCCTTGTTCAGGGGTGGGCAAGACCTGAACTGTGGGTGCTGGATGCCCCCCTTACAGTGACACCTGGGACCCCCAGGGCTCCTCAGGATACCCTTGGAAAGCCTCTGCAACGTAATGTTTATATAACTGCACACGCAGATTGAACAAACTGCTGTCTCTGCAAAGCTGGGGATGCACTGGTAGGAAGTTGCTCCCTGGCATTCAGCTGCTGTATGAGTTCCATGGTTTCTGAGATGCTGATGAGTGGTTGCATGGGCTGAGAGTTCAAAGCAGGAAAATGGAGGCCTCCCTACTTATCTGTGCCATCCCTTGATTGGATATTTTTTGAGTTGATTTACTGAAAATGTGTTTCAAATAGACAACAGATAGTTTGGATTTGATGCTTTTGACCCAAATCAAAGACCTTTTTTTTAAGGGTATATAACCCATTGGCACTTTTTTCTTGATTGTCATGTTTGTGCTTAAAAAATAAAATGTACTTAATGCTTATTTTACTTTTTTTGTTTTCAATAACTTTTGTTATATCAGGCAATGCTTTTGTTTATTTTAGTTTTCTCTGGTAATTCGGAAAGCATACACACAGCTTCCAAATCTGTTGGTCCTTATATTCTAGCTTTTTAAAAATCATGCTTGTGTCCATTTTTCCTTGATAAGGTGAAATAGTATTCTTGATTCTGTCCAGGACACAAAGATTAAATTTAGTATTTGTTTCTTTGCACCATCTCAAATGGCAAGGAACCAGTGAGTTTTCTTAATGCTGCCTCTACTTGCCTGCCCACCCCTACCCCGTGCCACGTGCTGTGCCGGGGGCCCTGAATGGCCTCCTTCTGAGGTCTGGCTCCTGGATTTGAGGACCCCCAGTCCTTCTCTTTGTGCCCTTCCATGCTCACTTGCCAACGTGTGGGTTGAATGCCCGGCTTTCCGTCATCTGGACTCCCAGCTCCTGCACCGGCAGCCTTGCGTCTACACCGGGCACCTGCTACATGTGCACTCTGGGCCAAGTGACTGAGAAAACACACAGGTGCCTGCATGGGAGGAGGAGGAGCTGAGAAGTCGATGCACGCATGGAGGAGCGAGTTCTTGCAGGATGGGGTGCATGGATGACAGCTGCGTCCAGCTTCCTCCAGAACAACGGACGGATGGGGGAGTGGAGCCCTGCCTGGGGCCTGGGATGTGAGAAGGGCCTCGAGATGCCAGCCATGTGAGGTCAGAAGGAGCGCTCAGGCCTCCTGTGGGGGTCTGTGTGTTGGGAGGCTGGGTGGGGAGGTGGGCTTGTTCACCTCTGTAGATATGCAGTAGGCCCTGGGACCCCATGCCACTTTATCATGGAGCACAAGGGGGCTCCCAGTGTCAGTCTCTGCCATTTGGAAATGCCTGTTCCTCTTTCCTTGCTCATCTGTGGCATGCATGTCCTGAGCTTGGGCTCCATTTCTCCTGCTCTCGAGCAAGATTCCTTAGCCACTGTCCGCCTCCTGCCGGGCACTCTCCATTAGCTCTTACCATGCTTTAGTCCTTTAAAGCTTAAACACCTCAAGAACCACCTGTGCTGCCCACCTCCCAGCAGCATCTTGGTGGCCTCGCCTTTATTTCCTTCTGACCCTCCCTCCCCACAGAGAGCTTTTGTGAAGACACCAGGGACTTGCATCACTCAGCCAGCCCCCCGTCTGCACCAGGAGGGCTCACCAGCATCTCTGACTCCGCACTCACAACTAAACTCCCGCCCCTCCCCACGAGCACTTGCGCTTCATCCAGTGTCCCCCAGGCCAGCTTCTGTGCCAGACACCTGTGAGGATAGCTGACGTTTCCTATTGCTCATCCTTGTTCACCTGCACATGGCACACTAGAAAGTCTATTGGGCTCTTCTCCTTAAATGCCCTTAGGCATGTCCCCCTCCCTCTGACTCCATGATCCCAACCTGCCCAAGGTGTCATTCACTCTTTGGGCCCTGTTTTCTTTTTCCTAGTCCCCCACAGACATGCTTTTTTTTTTTAATGTAAGCCAGAGAAATAATAAACATGTGAAGCTCACTGAGTCTGTCTCAGCTCCCAATGATTTCTCCTTGGCCTGAGGATGAAGCCTGAAGTCATCAACCTTTGTTAAAGGACCACACGTGATCTGGCCCCTGTCTCACAACACAGGCTCCTTTCTAGCCTGATTTGGGCTCCCCACACTCCATTCACATGGATACTTTTTTGGTTGTCATAGTCTATCCAGACCATGCTCTGCCCTGGCCATTGGGTCCAGGCCCCATCCTGTCTATGCTTCATCCAATCCATGTTCCAGCTTGTGTGTCCTCTGTCCTGCCCACACCTTACCTGCTCCATCAGGTCTCTGTCCTGTCCATATTGTGTCTGGCCCATGCTCTGTCAGGTCTGTTCCCTGTCCATCCGTGCCCCTTTCAGCCCATTCTTTACCTGGCCTGTCTCCATCTGGGCTGTTCTCTCTCCTTTCTGTGCCTCATATGGTCTCTGCTCCATCTAGTTCTGCCTTTGGCCTGCATTTTCACTCTTGTTCCTTGTCTCCTTAGCTTAGTCTTCCCATTCTTCATCTTCTCCTCTCAAACCTTTGAGATCTGCAGCTGATCTGTGAGGCCCTCTTACTTAACGCCGTTTGTGCCTTCAAAACGTGCTGGGCTTTTCAAATTTTGAAACCAATGCTTTGCGATAATTATTTGAATGAGGGTTTCACTTGCTAAATGAGAAGCTATGCAATAAGGCATAGACAGTCTTCACTGTCGTGAACTCCAGAATCTAATGCTGTTTAATAAACATCTGTTTCTACAACTGAGCACGTGGGGAATGTGATTGGGTGGAGGACTTTCACACAGGGTCAACGGGTGCACGAGTCTGAGTCAGCTGGGTGGTACCAGAGTGCAGGGAGAGGCTGCCCTTTGGCTGGCTTTATGCGCTCTGGGCTGGACAAGCAGTATGGACAGAGGTATGTGAACAGTGTATGCAGTGTGGAGGGTAACCTGTTAGCTGGATTGTCTGCTGCATGCAGGAAACAGGAGAGGATGACGGGAATGAAAGCAGAAGCCTTGAATGCCATTCTGAGGAGTGTGGAGCTCAACACCTGGACTGCCGGCAGGGGAATGACGTAATACACTGGGCTTCAGGACTTTGGAGGACAGCCACACTCTCCTGCCATGCTCCCTGGGAGCCCATCCTTGCCCCTTCCTTGGAGACTCACCAATCTCATGGCTTTGTATCCCATTCATGTGGGGTGGTGATACTGACAGCTGGGCTATGAGGGGGAATGGAGAGCCTCAAGGCAGGCCTCCTGAAGACGCTGGAAAGATTGGCCAGGAACTGGAGGTGCCCACTGCCCACTCAGCTTTGTGGTTGGAGTCCACAAGGTTGGTGTGGTGTGTTGGGTGAGCTTGGGCAGGTCGTTATCTGGAGGTTGCGGGGTTTTGCACATGGCGAGCTCTTGCCTGACAGTGTCTTGTTCTGTCCTGCAGAGCAAACCACTGCCCTTGCCTTTGATTAAGAGATAGCTGACCTGCAGAACGGCCACAGCCTGGCCAATGCTGCACACTTTGCCTCTTCTCAATCTTTCTGAGTTGGCCTCGTCTTCCTACTTCTGGGGAGAAGCACTCCCTCCCCATCAGCCCTGCTGCCTCCCATGTGGGGAGAATCACTTCTGTTTACCAGATGCCTGCTTCCCACATCCGGACTCAGAAAGCTTTCTGGGGACAAGGCCCTGGTTCTGGGCATCAGCGCCATCCCATGGTTCCTGAAGAGATGGTAGACTATGGAACGTAGGCGTTATGATTTCTGACCTATGTAACATGGTCCACTAACTCTCAGTATCCAATCCATCCTCGGAGGGCACCCTGGAGGTGTTGCAAGCGTCCGGGAAGAGAATGCTGTGTTTAGCTTCAGCGCTGCCATGTGATCTTTCCTGTGGCCCATGGTTGATGTCAGGTTCGTGCACTGAATACACCCTCTGGGGAGTGTTCTGGAGGTGATGCCACTTAGGGGCACAGACATTGCCACAGCCTCAGCCTTGGTATGTGAAGAGATCGTTGGCCATGTGGCACACACGTGAGCAAAGATCGTGAGACACGGCCCACCACTTCCCAGTAGCCGGGTCAGCTTCAGAGGGCTTCGTGGAGCCAGTGCTGTCTTCAGGGGACCCACCTGTGCGGCCTCCCTCCTGCTCTGTGGCATTGAAGAGATGCTTCCTCCCTGTGTCTGTACTCATGTCCACCTCTTAACAACACTAAGTTCAGGCTCAGAGCACTGTCCAGAAGCAGCGCCAAGTTTGGTGATGAGACAGTGGCTCTGACCTCAGGGAGGCGGTTGACCAAAATGACACTTGGCTTTGTTCTTGAAGAAGCAGTGGTGGTTACGGCTCAGAATCCCATCCAGCATAAGAGGACCTCCTGGAAGTGCCTCCCCTGCCCCGTCTGGAGGCAGCGACGGCCGCTGGCCTTTCCTTGTGGCTTAATTTTTTAGGCCCAGGACTATGGCTCACAAATGGGTGCCCTGCTAATATTTGCTCGGCCTGCCAAATGTGACCAGTCTTCTTTCTGGCTGGGCATGGGCCATTCTGTACTTGCCCTGCTGCCCACTCCCCCAGCCAGGTCTGCTGGCCACGTGCCGTGCCCCGTCTTCCACCGTGCCCGGCTTCCCCTTCCTTCAGACCCAGCACGGTGTGTGATAATGTAGCCGGCACTCAATCAGTACCTGTGGAGCCATGAGATCCGTAGCATCGTCCACTTCTGCTCAGTGAGACTTTCAGCCAGAAGGGCTTCCTGGAGGAGTTGCCGGCTCTGGGGATGAGTGTCGGCGCTGACCCTGACCATGAAGAAGAGACTCCTAGCCCATGTGTGCTTGCCGCATGATGCATGTGTTGTGCCCGACCTGCCTTCTGATTCCACCCAGCTCAGAGCCTCGGAGGGCTTCCTGGAAGCGTGCTCACCTTTGTCCTCGGCGCCCTTGTGTGGTACTTGGAGAGATAGTAGACCGTATAGCGTACGCTTTATCTGTGACGTATGTAACACGGTCCACTAACCCTCAGTATCAAATCCATCCCCGAGGCTCCTGGAAACGCCGCTGTCTTCGGGGAGGCGCCCTCGGACCCACCGTCGGGGCGCTCCGTGCCCCTTGAAGAGATGGTTTTCCTTTTTGGCATGTTTTCCTTTCTGCATGATGCGAAATGACCTAATCTCGCTCTTCTTGTATCAAGTTCTACCTTGGGAAACTTCAGCATCTCTGGGGAGGAGACCTTGCTTCCTTCTGGGATCAGTGCTATGCCGCGATCTGGTTGACCACACGACTCTTGTTTAGTAGAAACCATGGCCTGCTGCTTTCCAGCTTCAAGTGCAGCCGTGCGGACAGGAGCCTGTGTCCCGGCGTCACTGCCACCGTGCGGTACTTGAAGGAATGGTTTACCGTCCCACATACATTTTGAGTATGTATGTGGGATGGTAAACCGCTTCTTGGTATCCAGCCCAGCCATCCGAAGCGTCCTGGAGAAATCCTGCCATTGGAGAAGAGGCCCGTGCCTTCACCACCTGCACCCACCAGCGCGTGGCCCCGCAGGAGACGAACAGCCGTGCACCCTCTGTTAACGCTGTCCACGCCGTCTTCTCCTCAGTGCTGAGTGCCGCCTCCAAGGGCTCCCTACGGACACTGATGGCCTCCAGGAAGGCAGCCCGCTCCCAGCTGTGGCTCCCGTGGCCGTGGAGACTGTGGCCAGGGCCGAGAACGCTCGTGACTGAGGGATGGCACGCGGGCTGCCCGTGCAGGGACAGAGCTGGGCACACACGGCGATGCCACACCAGGTACTTGAGGACACCCTGCCTCGGCTTTGCCACGACAGTGCGTGTCCAGTCTATTTTCTTTCCGTACCAAGTCTAGCCAGCTCAGGGGCCATGCCCGAAGCCCGGCCTCGGCACCGACCCTCCGTGAAGATGCAGACGGCCCCGCCGTGTGTGCGGACGGACGAGGCACAGCTCCTTGGCCTTTGAAGGTCTTCCCACTGCCAGTCCTGCTCCAGAGAACTCGCCGGGGTTGCTGAGCTCATGGTACCTGAGGAGGGTCCTGCCACACTGCATGCATTTCACTAACAGCATACGTGATATGGTCTGTGTCCTTGCGCTGTCACAGTCGGCCTTGAAGGTCTCCAGGGAGGTCGCCACCCCCTCAGGAGCGGAGGCACTGCCTCCGGGTGCTTGGGAAGTTCACCTTGCTTCCTGTGTTTTACTCACAGTGCATGTTCCTCAGTCTGGCTTTCCGTGAGGGCAACTGCCACTCGGGGCTTCCCACAGGTAGTGCCAGGTATGCGGCCTGGCCCCAGTTCCAGTATCGTGCCCCTGGGGTCCCTCTGTGATGCGCCCACAGCAGACATTGCAAGGCAGCCTCTGCTCAGTGCCCCATCGGACTCAGAGGGTTTCCTGGAGGCAGTGCTGGTGAAAGCAGAGAGACATGGATTCTGACCATAGTCCTCTCCACGGAACCTGAAAAAGATGGTTGACCACAGAACTTGTGCTGTCTCTGGGCCATATGTAATACGGTCCATGTCTTCTCAGTACTGGAGTTGGTCTCAGCTGTGCAGGAGACACACTGGCTGGCTTCAGCACCATCGCCCATACTGGGAGAAGTGGGAGACGATACAGTGTGCGCGTTGTTAGGATGTCCACAACATGGTCCACCGAGTCTGAGCCTCAGGGCCCCCTGGCAGCCATGTCAGGTGGAGAGCGGGGCCCATGGGGTGGGCACTGTCAGGTGCAGGTTGCCACGTGGCCGGCTGCAGACCGTGCACTCTGTTGGCCCCTTGGTCTGCCGATCCACACTGAGTGCCCAGTCCCAGCCATGTGGGGCATCCTGGAAGCGGTGGGCACCGGACGTGGGTTTGTGGTCATCAGCATTGGTCTGTGACGCACGTTGAGAGAACTTCCTGGAACAGGACGACAAGCGCAGGTCAGTGTCATGCGCTGGTATCTGAAGATGCGGTTGACCATGGTGTGTACGCTTTATCTGTGACGTAGGACACATGGTCTACTTCTTCTCAATATCACATCTCGCCTCGGAAGACGTCGGGAGGTGGTGTCCGCTTTGAGGGAGAGCCACAGTCCTGGTGCTAACACTGCTGCTGCTTGGTACTTGGAGAGAGGTGGTCCGTGGCGCGTTCGCTTTATTTATGGCGCACATTACACGGTCGACCTCTTTGCAGTATCTAATCCCGCCTTGCAAGCTTTCCCGGAGCTAACATCAACCTGGGGGGGGGGGGGGCAGGGGAGGGCTCCCAGGCCTGGCGATGTGCTTGTCTCAGCAGAGCGCTCTGGCTTGACAGCTTCGAGGGCTGGGATAATGTGAGGACGAGGAGAGTGGCATCAGCATGTGCCTGGATACCTGAGATGGTTGACCAGAGAGCACACGCTTTATTTGTGCCGTTTGTGACCTGGTCCACTAACCCTCAGTATCTAATCCTCCCTCCCGCCCCCCACAACACACACCCTTGGAGGACTTCCTGGAAGAGGTGTCGACTTTTGGGGGAAAGTCAGTAAAGCGGGGCTGGCTGCACTCTGCTAGACCCAGAAAAGAGCACTCCTGTGAGCAGTCTGCTATCTACGTGCCAGATATGGCCGAGCTGGACTTGTTTTCTGTGCAAGATCTTGGGAGAGCATCCTAGACACAGGGCCACCCAAAGTCTGGAGGAGGGGCGAGCTGTCTACACCGCCCCCACGTACTCGAGTGACCGACTGTGTGCACTGTGCTGATGGCCCGGGTCACCCTTGGGCGTTGCTTGGTAGAGTCGGCCTCAGTGCAGGCCATCTGAGGTTCCCTGGCAGCAGGAGCTCGCTCTGGCCTCAGGCACGGCACACCAGCTCCCGTGACCACCCACTGGCCATGATGCCAGCTCCAAGAATGTGCCCCGGGGGTCTGCTCCAACAGGGCACTGCGTGGATGGTTGACTGACAGCATGCATCCCACTAACGGCTTCCTCCTGCAAACTGGCTAAGGCCCGGCAGTGCTGTCCCCTGTTCAACAGGACCTCCAGAGCCAAGTGTCACATTTGGGGACAGATTGGTGGTGGTCTGAGCAGTGGTAATCGGTGGTACGTGAAGAGAGGTTTTTTGGGTTTCTGTTTCTTGGATGAGGACGAAACACACCTGGTTCGCCTCTTTTCCAGTGTCAGACCCCATCTCTCAGGCCTCTGGCCCAGACCTTGGCTCCAGGGGAGCGTGTTGCTATCAGTGCTTGCCCAGCACACAGAAATCGATGGGTGGTACCCAGCCTGCGATTGACAGCTTGCACTAACGCCATCTGTTCTGCTAACTCTCACTGTTCAACGCCTACTTACCATCTCCCAGGACTGAGTATCACGTCTGGGGCAGGATCAGAGGTGTCTGAGCAGTGGTAATCGGTGGTACCTGAAGAGAGGTTTTCCGGGTTTCTGTTTCTTGGATGAGGATGAAACACACCTGGCTCACCTCTTTTCCAGTATCAGATCCCATCTCTCAGACCTCTGGCCCAGACCCGAGCTCAGGGGCAGGGTGCTGTGCGCCTAGGAAACAGACACGAGTGTGGCTGACCACAAAACCACATGCGGAGCAGGGGATTTCTGACTTCTGCCGCTGGGCCGCTAATCACCAGTGTCTTATCCATTCTTAGGCCTCCTCACCACAGCCCTGCCGGGGAGTGCCGCTGTGACCACGATGGCTCTACACCCCAGAACACACAGGTGGGCTCCCCGCAGCTGTGTTCCTCTTGCTTCTTGGGAGTCGCACGTGGCCAGCCTGGTTCCGTGCCAGTGGCGTGCTTAGGAGCAATGCTGATCTTCGCAGCTCTGGCCGTGGGCTCAGGGGTGGCCTTACACGTGGAGGTGAGCCCCTGCTGCCTGCCCTGGACAGACAAGGGCGGTGGCCTGGACACTGCTCCTCGGCCTCCACTTGCCGCTTGCCTCTGAACCACAGAACTCAAGATCTGTTCTTGAGCCCTCCTGATATTCACGTTGGGGCACCAACTGCTTTTGGGAGGCCTCTTCTGAGGCCTGCTGGGCCGTCAGGAGCCCGGCTAGGCTGTGGTGGGAGGGAGCTCTGTGTTGCTGGGTGGAGCATCTCCTGTGAAATTTCAGGGTCAGGTCCCAAAGCACTTCCCACTCACCTCCAGAAGCTACCCAGAGCCTCTGCACAGCTGAGACTGGGACATCTGGTCTACCAAGCCTCAGAGACCCAGGCAAACTTCCTGGAGGTGGCCTTAGCATCACTGGTGGAGACTCTAAGACATTTTTGTCTGTGTGGTTTGGCTTCTTATTTGGCTTCTGAGCAGTGCTAATATCCAATACTTGACGGAGAGGCTGTCTGTGCTGTCTTCTCTTTATTTTTGGTGAAACAAACGCGCGTTAGTACCCAGTCCCACCCTGGAGGCTCTTCCTGGCTCTGGTGCAGCCTTCAGGGGAGGGAGGTGGCTGGTTCCGCCCTGGGTTGGCACTGGAAAGGCGACTGGCTGTGTGACAGGGGTTACGCGGGAGCCCTTGAGACGCAGCCCTGCATGGAGGGCTCCTTGGCAGGACGCCAAGTCTGCACAGGGCCCAGGTCTCTGCTGTGCGGGAAGACTGTGGCTGGGGGTGCCGTCTTATGGCTCACAGTGGGCAGTGCCCCTGCAGCGCAAGGTCCTGGGGGCGGCTTTGTGGACACACCACAAATGCCACGGAAGGGAAGCAGTGCCAGCCGCTCTCCAGGTCGCTGAGGGGATGGCAGACCCACGACGCGCACTTCATTCACGCCGTCGGTCAGCACCCTGGCTCCCTGCGGGAGGACGTTCCGCTGCAGGTGTGGGAGGACAGGGCCAGGGCAAATCGTAGGCCCCTCCTTCTAACCCTTCTGATCAGTGCATCATCTCTTCCAGGCTCAGATCCTGCCCAGGAGTTCTGCTGGCTTGACCACTGACAGTGCCAGGGAGGCGGCCGTGGTGTGAGTCCATGAAAGGAAAAGGCCCAACCAGACGGCCCACGCGGGGGTGCTGGCCGGGACCTGCACCGTGCCTCCGTCCTGGGGAGGGCTGGTGGGGCCGGGGGGTGGGTAGCAGAGCTCGTGTTGGGGGCGGCTGTGGTCTTTGAAGAGGGGCTGCCTGCTGAATTCTTGTACGGTGACGCCGAGTGGTAGTGAATGCCACACGGAGGAGTGCCTGCATGGGCGGCCAGGGTCCACGTGGGGCAGCACTGGTGAGTACCGCCTGGGGGTCCAGCAGCTGCACCCTGGGTAATACCCACTCAGCCCTGCCCTAGGTGGACCTCATGTCCACGCTCACAGCCGGGGCAGAGCGGCCTTGCTGTCGTCTCTTCTCTGGGTCGGTGGCCCAGCCATGCCTACGAGGGCCAGGACCCACCGGGTGCCCCGAGTCAGACCCAGCCCAGGGGGCCTCTTGGACCTGCTGCCAGCTCCAGGGGAGGGCGGGGGGGAGCTACTCTGTCCAGCGAGCATGTGGACAGTCAGGTGGCAAGGCCTGCTCTGGGGGCGAAGCTGGGGCTCCGCACCGGTCGCCCTCCTCCTGGGCAGAGAACCTGGGTTTCTGCCTTATTCATTCCTGGCTCACGTGGGCGCCTGGCTCTGGCCGTGGCTGCTCAGCTGTGGAGGCTCCACGGCCGCCCTTAGGGGAGCCTGGTGCCTTGGTGGGCGGATGGATGGGGAAGCCCCTCCCAGAGCGGCCCTGCCCGCCACGCACCTCCCCCCTCCCCTCCTCCCCCTTCCCCCTCCCCCTTCTTCTCTTCCCCCTCCCCCTCCCCGCCCTCCTCCTCCCCCTCCCCACCCTCCCCCTCCCCCTCCCCCCTCCTCCCCCTCGCCCCTCCTTCGCCTCCCCCTCCCTCCTCTTCCCCCACCCTCCTCCTCCTCTCCCTCCTCCCCTCCTCCCCCCTGCCCCCTGCGGGGCCTGGGTGGGACCAAGCCAGTGTTCTCAGGAGACACACTGCGGACAACCCCAAGGGTGACTCACACGCAGGAGCTCCGGGCCCTCGGGCCGCGTGTCCGGCTCCGCCGCGACCCCTCGCTCCCCGGACAGCGCAGACATGCGGTGCTTAATGAGAAGTCGCCCGTGTTTTTTTCGCTGTATTTGTGACGAAACATTCGCGGTGCACTTCTTTTTCAGTATCCTGCTCGCCTCGGCGACATCGCGGCCCCGCGCCGGCTCGGGGGAGGCAACGCTGGTACTTGGCGCGGGCGCGGGCGCGGGCAGCTGGCTTGTCCACCCCGCGTGCCCCGCCCTGCACTGACCGCCCCACCCCTGGCGCAGGGGAACTGGGACGCGCTTGGTCCCGCCCCCTTGGCTGCTCTGATTGGTTCGAAGATGGACCCTGTCACCCCACTGGGCCAATGAGATGCGAGGGGACATTTGCTGGGGCTTCTGGGAAAGGAACTCGGCTTCTGCCCTCTCCTCCCCTCCCCTCCCTTCCCATGCGGTCTCCTCCGCTCTCCCCTCTCCCCTCTCCCCACCCCCCACCTCTGTCTTCTCTCCCCCCAGCCCTTGTGCCTTCTGCAGGCCCCACAGCCGGCTGCGGACGCTGCGAAGCCTGGTCCCTGGCAGTGGCCGGGCCCCGGGGGCAGGGCTGGGGCTGGGACGGGGGAGGACCCTGCCCGGCCCAGCCCCGACCCTGACCCCGGCCCGGCCCCACCCGACCCCAGCGCCTCCGTGTCTGCCCGACGGCCGCCCCTCGCTCGGTTGTGTGGCTCCCGGCGCCGCCGCATGGAGGCCGGGCCTTGGTGCGAGCCAGCGTCGTGGGGCCTCCCTGCGTTTGCCGTCCTAGGGTTCGCCGCGCGTGACCGTAACGCGCGGTGTGTGCTCCGTGTCCAGGCGCGGGCGGACCGCGGCCGCCTGCGTGCCCTCCTGCCTGCTCCGCTTGGCTCTCACCCGTGGGTTCTTGGTTCCCAGCCACGCGAACTGGCCGCGCGTGAGAGCCGAGGGCCGGGGAGCTGCGAGGGACGCACCTGCTGCCTCGGAGTGCGGGGCCCCTTTGCCCCCCGCAGGCCAAGCCCGGCCCAGAGCCCCTCACCCACACCCACGCCCAGCCTGTGGTTCCTGAGAGGAAGTTGCCCATGTTCTTTTCGCTGTATGTGTGACGAAACAAACATGGTGCACTTCTTCTCCGGCATCAGATCTCGCCTGGAGGGCGCCCTGGCCTCTGGGGCACCTGGGGCACCGGGACCTTGTGACACGCAGCCTCCGGGGGCCGTGGGTGGGCGGAGGTGCCCCCAACCCCAGGCCCACACCCACCGCGAGGGAGGCTTTCGGGGGAGAAGCCCCTCCGTTTGAGAGGGTCCACAGGAGAGCAGCCCCCCAGGTACCAACACAAATGGCCTCAGTGGCCGAAAGGAGCGGCCGTGGGACCGTGGCTGCTCCTCCCGGGGTGGGCGTGGAGGGCTCAGGTGCATCACCCGTGCACTGTTGGGCTCTCGCAATCCACACTCCATCCTCCCCGGGGCACTGGGTGGACCTGAAGCATGACTGTCCCATGATTCCACAGTGCCTGGCGGGGAGGGGGCCTTGTGAGCCCCAGGCCCAGGTCACCCAGGCACATGCTGGGGACCCCCGAGCCCCCTGTGGTGGGGCTGCGCGGAGTGGGGGTGCCAGGTGGCTGCAGGTGGCCCCGAGGTGCACGAGGGAGGTTGTGTGAGGTGTTGGCATTGTTCGCAGTGGGTTTTGACATGGCCGGTTTCTTTGTAGCACTAAAGGCCTCCTGCTACGGCTGTGTGTGACGTCAAGTCCAGGAACGGGGAGGTGGGTGTCAGCCAGATGGTGGGCCAGATGGCAAGTGTTTTCCTTTATTTTGTATTTTGAGAGTTGAGAAGATATTGAATGAATCACCATATAATCCCATTTTCTAAGGTCAAATCTGGACATAAAAAATTAGATTTACAAGCCCGATTTCTTCTTGAAGTATTGACAGAGAAATGTGAACAGAAACATGTTAAACCCAGGCATTCGATTTGTGGGCGGACCCTCAGTGTATGCTGTCCAGCCCCGTGGCTCCCAGAGCAGAGAGGCGTGGCTACACCCTGGAGAAATCAGAATAACGTGTACGAAATGGTGATGAGAATTTTTGTGACTGTATGATAAGCTTACTGGTGTCATTTATTATAAAACTTTTTTCTTTTTAAATCAAATGCCTGTTTGCCCAGAAAGGTAGAATTTCCCATGTCACCCTGAGGTTCCTGCTGCAGGTGCCCCGGTCCCAGCTGCTGGGTCCCAGCCCCAGACATGGCTCTGCTTGCCCCTCTGCAGTCGCTGTGGGGCCCTCACCCTGCTTTCGGCCAGGCAGGCAGGAGAGCTGAAATCTGACAAACCCCGTGCAAGGTGGCGGCAGCCCGAGTGCCCGGGGAGCAGCCGCCTGCCCTGCAGGCCCCGGGAAGGACCCTGTGGGTGGTGGACACGTGACAGAGCTTCCCAGCCTGGCACGGTCCCTGTCCCAGATTCCGCCCTGGTGCCTGCGTTCCACTAAACCAAGAGAAGACACCGTGTCCTCGCCCGTGGCCAGGCTTTCCCTGGATGATGGCGGCCACTGGGAATCCCTAACTTCCTTTGCCTTGGGCCTTCTGGTCCCCAGGCAGCCACATTTCCTGTCTTTCACAGGGCGTCGTGGAGACCCAGCCCCCGTGGGGTCGCAGCTGTGCTGTGGCCGGGACGTGAGGAGGCCTTGTCCAGCGCATTGGCTGAGTTCATGCAGATCCTGCCCGGGTCCTTGCGGGCTTCCTCAGCTGTGTGTGTGTGGAGGGGGGTCTGGCTCTTCCCAGCTGGGAGGGGTCTGCTGGGCGGCCCGCCTTCAGCGCCCCTCCGCCTCGGGGAAGCACCTAGGTCTCCCCTGGTGGGAGGCAGGGGTTTTTCACGTTTCTGGGAGCGGTTCCAACCCTGGGAAGGTGAGGTTGGCATGGCTGCCCCCAGGTTGCATGGCTGTGGAGGGCTGGCCTCGAGTGTGTGCTGTGCCTGTGAACATTCGTCCCTGTGCCATTTGTCTCCGTTGTTCAGTCAGTATCACGGAGGACTTCCTGGAGGCAATGGCAGTCTTGCAGAGTAGGTCCCGACGCCGGCTTTGGGAGGCATGCCTTACCAAGGCGGCATCGACGCCTGTTTTGGGAAACCACCGCCCCCAGCCCACGCAGCAAGGCTTCTTCCCGAGAGGCGGTGGTGGAGGTGGTCGTGGGTGCACGGCACGCGTGACTCACCCCGCCACATTTGAAGAGATAGTGTTTGTGGTCTGTTTGCGTGATTCTCGTGGTCTATCCTGTTGGATCCTTGCCTATTGGAACTTTCTGGACATAAGCCCCACGTTCTGGAAGGTTCTCTGAAAGCGTCCTCCCTCCATGGATGCCCTAGCCCACCTTCTGCTAAGACCCCGGCCATCAGGGTTTGTGGAGGTAACGCTGACTTCAGGGACCCCGCGAGGTTTTGTCCTGACGGTGACACTTTTGTCGCCAGAGTTTTGGTTCTGCCGCCTTCATTTATAGTGAGCTTTTGAGCTACGCCCCCTTTACGGAGCTCAGTGGTACTGTGGGCAGACGCCCGGCCTTAGCCATCCCCCTGCTGAAAGAGACTGGGGGGCGGCCCCTGCCGGGGCGAGGGGCACAAGGCAGGCCCAGAAGGTGGCCTGCGCGTGAGCCGTGCCCTCCAGCCCCCCTCAGGCTGAGAGCTGCAGTCCAGGGCACCCATTGTCGCTGGGCGCCACTTGCGTTTGTGCTAAGTTGTGTTCAGGGTGGAGAGCGTCAGGGCTGTGGTGTTGGTATTCAAAAGGTGGATGTTCCTTCTGTGGTTACTCACAGAGAGAAGACCCACATTTTCAGTACCAGTTGCTTTCATGAGCTTTCTGAGCACGCCGGCCCCTAGGGGAAGAAGCCAGGTTAGCGCTGTTAGCCCCCCCCCGGGGGGGTTGGCGTCACCGCCACCCCTTCCCCCCAGCCCGGCGTGCTTTGCCGTGCGTGGTGCTGTGCCTTCCGGGGCTAAGTCCTCCTTTGGTATTTAAAAGGTGGATTTTCCTTCTATGTTTATGTATTTGTGGTTAAACATAGAGGAAAATCCACATTTTCAGTATCAAATGCTGCTTGGGAGCCACCCTGGACTGCAGCCAGCCTCAGGGCCTCCAGGATGAGTGCGCCATGGTGGGCCACAGAGCATGTGCCCAGTTCCCGCCACATGCCTGTGGGCCCCCCGCCGCCAGCCACCCGGGCCGCTCTGTCACCGCTGTGTCTTCGAGGCAGCCCGACAGTGCGGCCTGAAGGTCGGCGCCTTGGTGCCCAGGCTCTGCTCGGTCGCTGTGCGGTCGCAGTCTTCTTTGGTATTTAAAAGGTGGATTTTCCTTCGATGATTACGCGTTGCCTGGTAATCACAGAGGAAAATCCACGTTTTCAGTATCAAAGGCTGATCTGGAAACGGTGCTGGGCCGAAGCCGCAGCCAGGGGCGCGAGGCAGGGCTTAGCCCCCGGGGGGGAGTGGAAAGGTGGTGGGCCGTGGGACATGTGCTGACTTCGCGCCATATGTCTGCCGACCATCACCTTTTGGAGCCCCCTGTCGCCGAGGAGCGCCCGCCTCTGGCCGGCTGTGCGCACCACCGCCCTTTCTGGTCTGTCTTTGGTATTTAAAAGGTGGATTTTCCTTCTATGTTTACATGATTGCTGGTTAATCATAGAGGAAAATCCATGTTTTCAGTATCAAATGCCGCTCTCGAAGCCTCCCTGGAGGCTGCCGTGGGGCCTGGGTAGGCGAGAAGGGGGTGGGTGGCACGTGCGCCTGGCTGCCCAGTGCACCCGAGTCCCAGCCCGGCAGCTGCGCTGAAGGCACGCTTGTGGCTCCCTCTGGCCGCCTCTCCCGGGGGACTGACTGCCCGGCCCCCCACCCCCTCCCCCGCCGCCAGGTGAATTCCGTTTTGACAGCTGGAACACAGGTCGCCTTTCCCGGATGGAACCATCTTTGGTATTTAAAAGGTAGATTCTCCTTCTATGAGTACATTATTTATGATTAATCATAGAGGAAAATCCACGTTTTCAGTATCAAATGCGACTGTGAAAGTCTCCGCGGATGCGACATCGCCACAGAAGAAAGGACGCCCCCGGTGCCCGTCGGGGGTCCGGGAACCGACCGGCACCTGCGCACTCACTGACCTGGCCCTCTGCATGCTGACCGCGTTCATTCTATGTGTTCTGGAACCCCCTCTCTGTACCCAGTCCCGCTTTAGAGCATGCCCCCGTGGTGGGTGGTCAGGTCCCGGATGGGCGCTGCTCTGGGGACAGGGGATGGGTGTAGACTTCACTGCTGGGGTGCTCTGTGCACGACAGGTGACCAGGCAGCCCTGGGCCCCGCCTGTCCCTCCGGCATGGATGCCACTCTTGGCCCTGGGGAGGGTGATTCCTCACCAGTGCCCTTGCCTGCCCCTGGCTGGTAGGTGCCTTCCCCGGGTTTGTTAGGTTTGCAGTGCCTGGGCAGCTCGAGGCACACCCCCAGGCCGCCGCCTCCCTCTTGGTTTGTGAGCCCCACCCTCTGACCTCCTGCTGGGCGCTTTCTGAAGGGCTGATGGCTATGGAGGGAGACTGGGCGCCTGGGCCATGGTTTTCTTCCCATCATTGCTGCTCTGTTTGGGAATTGCAGCCTTCCTGGGTGGGGCTACTTCTCTGGGAGATTTCATGGTTGCTTCATCTCCTGGGCATGCCCAAGAGTGACCAATGGCAAAGTCAGCTGCTCACTGAAATGTCGGCCATCTGGTCTACCTGCACTCCGTCCCCAGCTCATGCTTGGAGTGTCTTTTGGGCCTTACTGTCACTACTTAGGGAGAAGGGTGGGTGTTGGGGCCAGCCGAGAGGGAGGATGGCCCCAGAGTGCCCAGTGCGCTCAGGGGACTCAGCCTCGGGGGTCCCTTTGCCACAGGTGTCCACCTGCACTTCACCTGCTTAGTTAGGCGGCCCTGGGGGATGTGTCTGCCTTTGGCGACCTGGGCGACAGCTCCCCGTCCGGGTGGCCCGTGTGACTTTCCGAGCGCCACCACGGTTCTGCAGAAGGGGCGTCTGTCTTAGCGCCACTGCAGCATGTGTGAGTGGCGGTGGATCCCGGAATGTGCTGGTTTTCTGCTTGTTCTTCTGTGACGACGCACGCTGCTGTGGCCTAACCCCCACCAGCCAAGGAGGGCTTCCTGGGGGCAGTGGCTGTTTTCCCAGGGAGGTGGTCTGCAGGCCGCTAAGAGATGACAGATACGTCACACTCACTTTTTGTGGCAAGTGGTAGAGAGCGGCGCTGGCTGTCCGGTAGCCTGAAGCTGAGTCAGTGTCGCCGGGCGGCGCCAGGCCAGGCACGGGCACCACATTGGGCATGGGCTACGGAGCCATGGCTCCTGGAGCTGCTCTTTAGTACTTGAAGAGAGGATACCCTTTGTATGTTCACCTCATTAACGGTGAATATACAGGGGAGACTCTTATTTGTGTGTCAAACTCTGCCTGGGAGGGCGCTCGGGCACAGCCCCATCCTTGGCCCCCTCAGGTAGGTGCCAGCTGTGCCGCCAGCCTGTGGGTCCCCTGCACCCTGGGCTCTGGAGTCTTCCTCTGTAGGCGTCCTGGTCCAGGCTGTGGGGTGGGCGTGGGCCTTCCTTCTGGTGCGTGTCCCCTTGCACTGTGGGTGTTGGGGGCTGGGTCCCACCTACGGGGCCTCCCACTCACAGCCTGCACCTGGAACCCTTCTGAGCAGGTGCGTGGCGGGGGGGCCCCCAGAACCGGTGCTGAGTCAATGCTGCGTCACTGGGCCACTCCCTGCTGGGGTTCTCCATCCTGGAGGGGGCACTGCCTTCAAGGAAGTCACGCTGTTCTCAGGCAAGTGACCACACGGGGCCCCCAAGCCTGCCTGTGCCGTTGACGCTGGCGCCTGCCCCTGCTGGCCAGGCCCTGGGACTCTACCCAGTGGAGCCGCACCTGAGTGCCTTGGGTGGGTGGCCGTGGTCACCGTGCCGCAGGCCTCCCTGGAAGCTGATGGTGGGGCCTTCTTCTGGTTGGTCCAGGAAGGTGCCCGTCACCTGTCGGCCTCCGGGCAGGCTTGCTTGCCGTTTTGAGGACTTCTGGTGAGGGGTTGATGGTGGAGGCCTCTCCCCTTGTGCACCCACGCGTCCTCGTTTGCTGAGCCACACACCCAGGGCTCCTCGGGGAGAAGGCAGTGGCTCCATTGCCGTGGATGCTGGCGGCACCGGCAGCAGCTTTGCTGACTGCATCTGTGGAAAGACCCCTCCGTCGTCTTGTTGAGATGCCCGTCGGGCCGCAGGGAGCCCTGCATGGCACCTGGAGGGTCAGGTCACAGCGCAGGCGCCGCAGCAGGGATGTCACTGTGGCGAAGCCGTGGCTCTCGGAGCAGTTGTTTGGTACTTGAAGAGAGGATACCCTTTGTATGTTCACCTCATTAACAGCGAATATACAGGGGAGACTCTTATTTGTGTGTCAAACTCTGCCTGGGAGGGCGCTCGGGCACAGCCCCATCCTTGGCCCCCTCAGGTAGGTGCCGGCCCCCGGTCCTGGGGCGCAGGTGCCAGCTGTGCCGCCGGCCAGCAGACCAGGCTGTGGGGTAGGGGCGGGCCCTCTGGTACCTGTCCCCTGCACTGGGGGTGCCAGGGACCGGTCCCACCTGGGGAAGCCTCCCAGTCACAGCCTCCACCTTTGAAGGGAGACTGAGAAGTGGCTAGCTCATAGGGCCTGGCTTCCTTCCTGATCTCCAACCCCGGAGGAGAGCTTCCTGGAGGTGGTGCAACCTCATCAAAGCCCCTCTTTTGGACATCGTAGATTTCTCAGAGCTGTTTCTCTGTGTCATTTGTGATTCAGGTCCTGCCCGGACAGGAGGCCAGCTCTGGGGGAGACCCCTGGGGGCCGGCAGCCCTGCGCCAGGTACGTGGATGTTGGAAGGCCAGAGCGCACCGGATCTTTGTGCCCCAGCCCTCGGACCGCCAGCATTCCATTTACCTGCGAGACGGATGCCTGAAGAAGGGGCTGTGGGACCCTGTGCTCGTCACCCTGACTGCCCCAGCCGGCGTGGGAAGGGGCACGTGCAGAGCCGCCATCCCTGGAAAGCGGATGTCCTGTGCAGGAGAGGTGAGCCCCTCGCCTGGGCACTCACTGGACAGTGCAGGCCCTCCCGGAGGCCCCTCCCAGGGGGAGAGCTGGCTGTGGGGGAGCTGGCCAGGGCTCTCCTCTTTCTACCCCTGTAGGGGTGAGCCAGGGCTCTGCTCTCTCCACCCCTTGGTGGCTCCTGAGGTCAGCTGTTCAACCAGCTGGGAGGGAGCCGGGGCACTGGCTACCGGCCGGAAGCCCTCATGAGGTCACAGCCACTCCAAGGCTTTTGCTTTGTCTCTGAGGCGAGCTGGCTGTGTTCCCTCGCCCTTGATGCCCAGTGCGCCTCGCAGAGAACTTCCCTGAGGAGGTGGCCGCTCAGGGGTGGGGGTGGGGGGCGGAGACTGCAGGAAGCCTGGAGCTGTGTGCTTGCACCCAGAAGCCGCCATGCCGCGCTCCTGTTGAGGCCCAGACCCTGACCGAGTGAGCTCTGATATCAGTGATGGGGCCTGTGGGATGGAGAGCGGAGCCGCGGGCACACGCCCGGCAGGTGGGGCTCGCACCTGGGCTGCTGAGGTCGCGTCTCCCATCCCCCCCAGGATGAACCCCTGGTGACAAGGCCGAGCCGGTGACTGGGACTGCTGAGCCTGCCCCGTGCTCTTGTTTGGTACTTAAAGCGAGGTTGCCCTGTGTATATTCTGTTTGTTGACATGCAATATACAAGGGCAAGCTCTCTGTGAGTATCAAACCTTGTCTTGGACCCCGTCCACACTCAGCGAGGGACGCGGTACGTGTGTGCATGACCGTGTGTGCACATTGCTCCCGGGGCGCCACTTGGCGGAGATGACCCCACGGGCGCACGGAGGCCTCGGGGCCCTCCCTGGCCTGGTTCTGTGTGTGCGGGTGGGTCCTGAAGCATGCACTCTGTGTGTGGCGTGGGTTGCTGTTCCCGCGCGGGCGCTCCAGGCCGGATCGGCCTCATTGTTGTTTGGGATGCGAGTGTGCATGTTGCGCTTGGCTCGCAGCCCTGAGCCGCTAACCCTTGGCGTCTAATTCGTCCCCAGGAACCCGCCTTGAAGACGCGCCAGGTCTACCCAGCGTGACTGCTTTCCTTTGCGTGCTAACCTTTGGTACTTGGGGAGTGGTTATCCCTGTCCTGTTCGTTTTATTCATGTCGAATCGTACAGGGTCATCCACTTTTTCAGTATCAAGAGCGCAGATTCTGGAGCTCCGTTCCCGCTGTTTCCGAGCCTCTGCGGCCTCAGGCAAGGCACCTGCCAGGCTGTGCCTGTTGTCGCACGCGGCCTAGGAGGGCTCGGGGCTCAGTGCTTTCAGACTGGGACTCGGCTCAGCCCTCGGCCCGGTCCTCAGCTCCTCACAGGTGGCGGCCTGGGCACTGGGACTGATGCTGGTGCTGTCCTCACTGTCCCTCCCTGGAGTCTGCTCCGGTGTCGCGACGTGGAAGCCGAGCCTCCCCAGGTACGTGTGAGTGGGTGGAGACGATGAGGGGTGCCCAGCGCCGTCCTCGCGCTGGCTTCCAGCACACCGTGCCAAACACAGGGCCCCCACGGGGCTGGGCGGCCGAGCCGCCGAGCAAGGTCTCCCCGCTGCCGGAGGTGGTGCCTGCCTTCCCGGCCTTGACCGCTCTGCCGCCTTTGGAGGACGCCAAGCTGAGGGAGGAGCGGGCTCTGTGGCCTGTCCCCTCCCCCGTGCGGTGCGCACGAGTGCCGCTGCCCGCGTCAGCGAAGTTGCAGGTGCCATCCACCCTCGAGCCGGCGGTGTTGGTCTTCCTGCCCGTGCTGCTGTTTCATACTTGAGGAGAAATTATCCTTGGTGTGTTCGCTTTATTCGTGATGAATCATACAAGGACAATTTCTTTTTGAGTATCAAATCCTGCCTCGGCGGACTTCCTGGACGCGCTGGCAAGTTCTGTGGAGGGCTGCGTGCGCCAGCCCCTCTGGGGGTTCAGACCCGGAGTGGGGGCTGAGCCTGCAACTGGGGGCCGTGGGGGCCTTTGTGCATCAGCTCTTGACCTTGGCGCCGCCCCGGACACGTGTCGGTCACGGGTGTGTGTGATGAGTGGCAGCGGCCGTAGCGTGTCGGATCCCGCCTCTCTTGGGTGCTTCTTGGTCATGAAGCTGGGGACAAGTCTTTGGGCTCAGGCCCCCTCCCCCTGGCTGCGAGTGGGACTGAGACCCAGCAGTTCCTGTGTGGTGCCGACCCACTCAGCCCCCTTGTGGGGGGCCCCTGAGAAGAACTTTCTGGAAGAAACGGCAGCTTTGGAAGAAACAGCGGCTGGCTCCTGTTGATGGCGCAGCTCCTTGGTGCTTAAAGAATGGCTGTCCGTAGTATGGTCTCTATATTTATGATGATTAATATCGGACAACCATTGTTTTAGTATCCAAAATGGCTTCAGAAGGCTTCGCGCACACGGTGCCGTGCGGGCTCGTCGGGTCTGTTCCGCCCTGGAGCGCGGCTCTGGGAGATTTGTGCTGACTTCGTTCCAGGATCTCAGCGTGCCAGCCTGCCGGGGGATCGCGGACTCAGGCCAGCCTCCAGCGGTCCTGTGGGAGTTCCCTCCCATCTTAGCTGCAAGATGTTGATCGAGGCCGTCTTCCTCTCCTTATCACATCTTAGCTGCAGGGGGATGCCTTGGGGGCGACATGGGGCAGACAGACAGTGGGCATTGCTCCGGACTGGAGGACGTCCCGGAGCAGTCCTGAGCCGTCAGGGTAGCACAGTACCGTTCTCTGCCGCGGCTGCCTCTCCTTGCTCCTGAGCACGGGACATGGCCGTGGAGAGACACCGTGGTCACCAGTGCCGCTGGGACGTGCGTACGCACACACCTGTGACTCCTCGGCTGGAGTAACGTTGTTCAAACTCTAGAATGCGGCTCAGATTGTCATCACCGAGGGATCTTGGTAAAAAGCAGATTCCGATTCCGGGACCAAGATTCTACATTTTTAGCAAGTTCTTGAGTGCTGCCGCTGCGGCTGGTCTGTGTGTGACAGCTGAGCTGTCGGGGCCGGCGTCGGCACATGGTGGCCATCTGCATCTCCCCATGCCCCCCTCACGTCCGCCGGGAGAGGACTCCTAGAACCGGCACGCTGCCTGACTACCCACGAGAGCCATGAAGCTGCTCTTGCTTTAACACCAAAGTGCGCCCACACGGCACAGGGAGGGGCGCTGGCGTGCACCCTGCCCCATGGGGCTCCCCAAGGTCGCAGTGACCTCGGCCCTTGTTGCTGTGCCTGCACAGCCCTGTATCTCCCGTGAGTCCCGACTGGAGCGACAGGGACTCCCACTGTACCAGAAGAGGAGTTGTCCGTGATGACTTGGCTAACCTCTGACCTGCACTCACTGCCAGCTTCTTGTCCTCAAATCTCACCTCTCCCTAGGGAGTCCAAGGGGGCCGATTTGGGGATCCCCTGGCCCAGAGCCTCCTTGGGTGGTCCCAGCTTGGGGTCTTGGATGTTGGCGGCAGGGCCGGACCAGATGGGGGACCGGGGCTTGATGGCGGTTTGTGTGCTTTCCTTCCAGGACGTGGGCCTCGGGGTTCGGCTCTCCCTGCGAAGTCTCCCGGCGTGGCAGCGGGGATGAAGCCGTGGTGTCCGGTCAGGACTTTTGGAGGATATTTGAGGAGAGGTTAACCGTGTTATGTTCGCTTGTTCATCATGAATAATACATGGTTAACCTCTTTTTGAATGTCAGACTCTGCCTCGGAGGGCCGCCCGCACCAGAGACGTGAGAGCGTGTGCTGTGTGTGCGCCCCGGGCCTGGGCCCCCATGAGCCTCCTTGGGGCCCTCTCTGGTGACGGTGGTGGTCGGGGGGCGCCCCCGGCGGCTCTGCCGTGTTTGCAGTGGATTTGCTGTGTTTGTCACTTGCACGGAGTTGTCCCTCTTTCCATGCCGACCTGCGCCCAGCCCACGAGTGCACCCAAGGCTCGGAGCCCTTCCTGGTCCTGGAGCCCCAGACCCGGTCCTTTCCAGGGTGGCTTTCTGGTGGAAAGGGCATGGTTCTCCTCCCCATGGGGACACTCGAGGCAAGGCCGCCTCCTCCATGCAGACCTCCAACACCTGAGTCTGTCCAAGAGTCAGGGCCTGTCCCGGGGGGCTCCCTGGAGGCAGGCGGGATGGCACCCCAGATGCATGATTAGGCCCCAGCATCCACTTCCTCCCCAGATGGACATCTGCAGGCCAGCACCCACTGTCCACGCAGGGTTCCTGGCCCCTGTCTCTGGGACTGGATTCCTCCGCTCCCCTGACGGACACCACCTGGCCCAGGGGCATCCTGGGAAGAAGACACAGGAACGTGGCCTGGCCGACCCCAGGCTCTGTGGGCTTGGTGCCCGCTGGGGTGCAGCCTTCTGCAGCTGCTGGCGTCGGCCCCAGCGACTGCTCTCTGCATTGACACGCGTGGGTGAGTCCTCGGACAGAGTCAGTTCAGGGTGATGCCCGAGGGGGCGCCAGCCCCGCTGAAGGCCCCCACTGGCCTTGGCCGCGGGTGTGTGCGGATAGGTGACTCGGCGTGCGCCGTGGTGATGAACAGGGCTCCTCATCCTTAGCAGTTGCCCAAGGAGGCCGCAAGCTTGGGCGACAGGAAGCGTCGCCTGCAGGCCTTGGCGAGGGCCTGTCGGGGGCTTGCTGTGTCCCTGACAGATGGCATGCGGGCGGCTGCATTGGGATAGGGTGCAGGGGTGCATGGAGGGCCCCGCCTTCAGAGCGGAGACCTGGATCGGCACCATGGCCAGGTCCCCGCAGGAGGGGCTCCGCTGGTGCCCCAGTGGGGCCTTGGGGCGCTTCTGGGCCAGACCCCACCGTGCTCAGCGCCCTCCCTTTCCCCCGGTGCTGTTGTGAGGGCCCCTCCCCAGGAAGAGCTCATGGAGCAGCGACCACGGGACCACGGGACATGTCGCAGGCTTTCTCCACCCTCGGCCCTTGGCATCCAGGCTGCCCCCAGGGGGAGGCAGGGGCTCCTTGGTGGCGGTGCTGTCCACAGCAGGCCCCCTCGGTGACACTCTCTGTGTCACAGCGTGGCATCCTTCCTGCCTTTGCCCCGTACTTTCCTGAATTCCTGCTGGGATGTGATGAGGGTGGAACCAGGGAGTCCCCCAGGCGGAGGTGTCGGGGTGCTGTGGCCACTCCCGCACCATGACTGCCGGTTTCCAGGACACGCTCCTACTGGGGGCCGGGCCCTGTCAGCGGTAGCGGATTGGGCGGTTGACCAGAGAACATAACGTTTTATTAATGGTGTGTGTCAGCTGATCCACAGTCCCTCCCCGTCCCCAGGACTTCTCAGGACACACTCCTGGAGGTGGGCTTGCTGACGGGGGCTGTGGGCCGGCACTGGGACGGTGGTCTCATTCCTGGGCCTGCCGTACTCATGCTGCACAGGAGGCCTGGTGTGCCTGGGAGGTTTCCAGGAGGCCCTGTTGGCCCCAGCCGGCTCTGGAGGTGGACACGATGGACGGTGGGCACCACCAGTTCTGCTCACCGCAGTCCCCAATCCATCCTCAGCAGGAGCAGCCAGAGCCCAGCTGCCCGCGCGAAGACGCAGCTCGACGGCACCGGGTTCGGTACTGGGAGAGTGGCTATCCCTGCTGTGTTCGCTGTATTTGTGACGAATCATACAGGGACATCCAGTTTTTCAGTATCCAATACTGCTCAGGAGCACTCCCCCGACAGTGTCCTGCCGTCAGGAAGGGGGGCTTGCTTCAGAACCAGGCCCCTGCTGAGGTACGTATGTAGATGGCCGATGGCAGGGCACCTGCCCTCTCCACGGTGGGTGTCGCCAGTCGCCCATGCAACCAGAATCCGGTCCCTGGGGAAGGGCGGCCTAAGAAGGCCGTGGCTGTGCTCGATGGACAGAGCCCTCACTGGCCGCCCTTCCTGCTGCAGCCGACTCCTTTGAGAGTCAGTTCCTCCCCGGGAAGGACAGCGCCCTCTCTTGGCCAGTAGGACTAAGGGAGCGGGGCCGCTTTCTGCAAGCCAGGGCGCGTGCCGCTGCTGTGCGTGGGGACATGGCGCCGAGCCCAGTTCCTGATGGGGCCCGTTGTGGTGACTGTGGTGGGGGAGGGAAGCCTGCTCTGACCACCGGGCTTGTCGGATGGGGGTCTCTCATTCTGTATCAGATTCTTGATGCTAGTGTCTCCCCACAGTCCGCAGGGACGATTCAGTGAGCCCACAGACCAGGATTGACTGTGCTGGCTGATGCTGGACCTCAGCCTAGAGCTGTGGACAAGACACACACTCTGGGGGGAGAGGCGGACGGTGCCACGTGCGTTAGGGGACATCACGTCACCTACAGTTCAGTGTTAGAGCAAGAAGGAACAAGATGGCAGAAAGAGGCAGGGGACAGCGTGAGGACATAGTGACTGTGCTGGTGATGGGCTGTGGCCCCACGTGTGTCACACAGGAGTGGGGTGTGGCAGACGGGGTCTCCTGCTGAGCTCTGGGCACCCAGATGGGCTTCAGACCTGGTCCCACGGCCCAAAGGTCTCCTGGGGCGGGTGGACAGTGGTTTTGTTTGGCACCCTTCTTGGAATTGCTTTCTTTGGCGGTTCTTGGGGGTGAGATGGGTGGCGGAGCAGAGGGAGCCTCTTGCGGATCCCCCAAGGGTGCCCCCTGAGCTGCCTGCCCGATCTCCCCAGGAGGCCCTGTGGGGGCCCTGGGAGGCTCCCATGAGAGCACCCCTCACCCCAGTTCATGGGCCCCACAGGCTGTGGCGCCGGTGGCTGACTGTTCTGTGGAGAGAGCCAGGCCCCAGGGGCCACACCCCCATGGAGGACTCCGCACCTGTGACAGGAACCTCTACGCTGGGCGGCGTGGACTCGGCCTCACTGCAGGGGAGGTGAGTGGGCAGCCCCTGTGCGCCGCGGGTTCTCCCGACACCCGCCAGCCCCACACTAACCTCCGTGTCCCTGCAGGTGGCGCCTGCGGGATGGCGGCTGGAGGCCAGGCCCCCGGAGGAGCGGAAGGGAAGCCCTTGTCTGTCTTGTCCCCGCTTTTCTGTGGTACCTGAAGAGAAGTTGTTCGTGGTGGATTCGCTTTACTTATGACGAATCATTCACGGACAACACTTTTTTCAGTACCAAATGCTACCTCTAAGGACCTGCCGGACAACCAGGGCAACTCCAGGAAAGCTGCGCCTCTCTCAGCTGCGTGGAGCCAGGCACGGACGGCTGGCCGCGGACAGCGCTCGCTCGACCTCCCTGTAAGTCGCCCGATCTGGTCCGTCTGCGGGAGGCCTTCCGTGGCTGTGCCACCGGCGTCGCCTCCGAAGACTGGGAAGAGCAGGGTCCTGGGCTCCGGGCCAGCTGTGGAAGAGATGTTGGTGCCAGCACCATCCAGGGTGTGTGACTGGTTGACCAGAGGGCGTGCACTGTGTTCACCCTGTGGGCCACCTAGTCACCAACCCTCAGCATCAACCCCACCCCAGGAAGACATCGGAGACCTTGCCGCCGCTGGGGAAGTGGCCGTGGACATAGTGGGACTGCGCGGTGGACCTGCACGAGCCGTGGTCGTGGGGTGTGCGGTTACTTAGATGCAAGGAGTCCTCCTTGGGAGCTCGCTCGGCCTCCACCAGGTGGTGACTTCCCAGGAGGGATGGAACACGGGCCAGCCCACTCCTGGGTGTGTGGCTGCAAAACACGTGCATCATGTTATCACACGAGTCTCCCCGCCCCCTAACCCCCAGCACCCCGTCTCTCCCAGCAGGAGCCCCCAGGATGCTGGCGGTGAGGGGCAGGTTGTTCTCCATCCGTGCCACTCCATCCTGGGAGCCACCACGATGGCTCGCTCACCTTACAATGGCTGTGGGACAGCGCCCTCTCTTGGCCAGGAGGACTAAGGAGACCCAGCCACGGGCGCCCCCTTGAGGTAAGTGTGCCTCAGGTGAGCATGCACCGAACCCGGGTGTATGTCACTCTGCCTGGCCCACTACCCCAGGCTCTCCCACCCGTTCCGAACAGGGTTTCCGAGAGGGCCAGCGGCCTTTGCCGGTGCTCACGCGTGGTACTTGGAGAGAGGCTGGCCGTGATGAATTGGATTCATCAAAGCTCTCCTCTCTTCTAGTGTCAGACTCTGCCACAGCGGGCTTCCGCAGCCAGCGCTCGGCCCAAGGTGGGTTCTGGATGGCTGAGCCCGCGGCTGCTGCCTTCCTGGGGATGGAGCCCTGGGCGGCCTCTGCAGGCACCGCCAGCTTCCGGACAAGCTAGGGAGGCTGTTGGGCAGCCCCAGTGAATTCCAAAGGCTGAATTCACCCTGCTGGTGGGACAGCGCTGGCGGCGTCCCTCATTGGTAGGCCCCAGATACAGAAGGCTTGGCTTGCTAACCCACAGCAGCCCCCGCACCCCTCCGGGGACTCCTGCGGGGCTCCCAGGGCGCCAGCTACCCCGCTTTGGCAGATGTATGTGGTGTGCTTCGCCGTCCTTGCCGGGCCAGGTGCTGCTGCGTGTTTTGCCAAGTGCCGGCCACACGGAGCCAGAGCATGGGTGTGACTTGGGAATTGAGCCACCTGGTCCACTCACCCTCAGGGTCCTGTCCACCCTCAGAGACCACGCCCAAGCTGCCCAGGCTGTGTGGAAGATGCAGGAATGCTGCCAGCAGCAGCGCCACCTTCTGGTACTGAGGGAGGCTGTCCGTGGTGAGTTCGCATTATGCGTTGATGCCCAATACACGATCGGCCTCTTTGATATCGCCTCTCACCAGGTGCCGCCTTGGGCCTGAAGCTGATCTGGGGGAAGCCGCACGCCTGTTGCATACACGGGGCCGGTGCAGGGACTCACGGACCAGCACCACTGGAGCCGCTAGTCCTCGTGCAAGACCTTGCAGCTTTCGGAGGGACCTGAAGACCCTCAGTGGCTGGGGAAACAGTGGTGTCTATGGCACTGCTGGTCAGTTGTAGTTTTAAAAAGAAAAATTGATAATTCCCTTGTTTTTCACGATTAAATCTTACCTTGGAGGAAGGGCTTCTTAGATGTGTGGACAAATTCAGGCATTGGCTAGGGGTCATTGTTTTTCCCAGGCCACATCTGTTGAGCTGGAGGCCATGCACGGAGGACAGAGGGCAGTCCTGTTCCCAATTTCTTGTTTTTATTTCCAACAAGAATTCTGACCCTGCCAGACTACTGCATCTGTAAATGCGATGCATGTGCATGACAAAGCTTCATAAATAACGAGGGGGAGAATCACTCGACTCCCCGTGTACCCAGAATAACTGTCATGGACTTGAGAAATTTCAAATATTGTCTGAGCAAATATGCAAATAGAGAGGAAAGTAGAGATCAGATGCTTATAGATCTGAAATCACACCGTGCCTAATCATTTTATTAAAAATGTGAACGGTAGGTTTGCTTTTATTTTACATAGCAAACAAGCCAAAAGAGAGAAAAGTATTGTTGAATCTCTTATTTACCAAGAAGTATTAACCAAATAAACCAATAGGTGTTAACTCTTGAAAGATTCCTATGAGTTTTTTTTTTTTAATTGTGTTATGTCTCTTCACTGTTTTAATTTTACTTCTAGTTTGGAAAGATAAGGAAATCAGCACGCACACATTTTGCCCCACTTTCTGCTTTTTTGTTGCAGGGGGGATTCTGAATTTTAATTTTTCCATTATGAATATTAACATTTTGTTCTGTAATTGTAATTCTTGCAAAGTGTTTAGCCCACAGTCATTCCTGACCACTGGTTGTTTTGTTTTTGTTTTCCGTGAAAGGAGTCATCTCTATTCGTCATTTTAAAATTTGTACCCATTTCTCAGTGGAGTGGATTTTATCTTTTTTTTTTTTTTTTGGAATGGCTCACGAACACTGGCCTTGGGTTCTTGTGCATTGGCTGCTATCTGCTCTTGTTTAATGCACACAGGACAACATAGCTAGGTATAAAATTCTCAGCAACATTGTTTTTCCCTTAGAAAGTTACAGATCTGTTCCATTGTGTTCTGCATTAAATATTTCACTAGGTCTTGTTTTTTTTTTCTTTTTTTTTTTTTTTTTGACAGGCAGAGTTAGACAGTGAGAGAGAGAGAGAGAGAAAGGTCTTCCTTCCATTGGTTTGCCCCCCCCCCCAATGGCCGCTATGGCCAGTGTGCTGTGCCGATCCGAAGCCAGGAGCCAGGTGCTTCTCCTGGTCTCCCAGGCAGGTGCAGGGCCCAAGCACTTGGCCATCTTCCACTGCACTCCTGGGCCACAGCAGAGAGCTGGACAGGAAGAGGAGCAACCGGGACAGAACCGGCGCCCCAATCTGGACTAGAACCTGGAGGATTAGCCTAGTGAGCTGTGGCGCTGGCCTTGCTAGGTCTTCTGATGTGGCTCCCGCATGTGGTCCTTGTTCAGCTGGACTGTGTCCACTAGTGGATCTGCACTCTGTCGGGAGTACTTTGGGTCACTGTATTCTGTGAGGTCGTTCGTCTCGGACCATTGCTTTTTTCTCACCTGTTCCCCGTGAAGTTCTGTTTGGCCGTTGTGATCTCAAGTTCATCTCCTGAGTCACTTTAAAGGTTCTTTCTCTACAATTTCTTAGCCCCGGGGGTACAAGTCTGTGCACTCTGTCGGGGTGGTGTGTTTATGGGTTCTTTCATTGTGAGACTGTTGTCAGTTGAGGAGTGAGGCGTTTGTGTTTGGTTCCCTGGGCATAAGAGTTACAGCACTGTTACCTGCATTTTGTTCTTTTTGGGAGCGCTGTGATCCCACCAGCTGGGGCCAGTTTTTCTACTCAGCTGATTGGCTCAAGGGTTCCCATGGCCATGGCTGGTGAAAGTCTTCACCTATCTCTGTCCTGGAGTCTTCCGGGCTCCAAGAGACTTTGTTGTGCCTCTGTCTAGGCAGTAGCAACCTCCTTTCAATCCCCTGGGGCCACTTGGGTTTTCTGGCTCCCTCTCCCACACCAGGGCCACCGACCTGGGGCCCCAGACCACGTACCCCATTTCTGCACATGCTTGAACCCTAGGACCACACACCCTGGGGTCCTCTGGCTAGTACAGTGCCCCCCCAAGTCCCTTTGTCCCCAAGTTCCTTTGCAAGCTGTCGCTCTAAATTAAGTTCTGTCTTCACCGGCTTCATGTTTCTGTACCTATTCCTTTGGCCGGGGTTGAGTTGTATTCAGTGTCTTTCTGCATTTGTGGGGGAGATGGCTCCCCCTGCACTCTGTGGCTGCAGCTGCCCCTGGGGTTAACGTGGGCTGTCATTCTTGGGTCACAATATTATGCCCCATTTGTTGGACTTAGTTGTGCCTTTGTTTCTAGAATGTTCTCTCCTGTTACTCCTGCGCGTACATTGCCGTTCTGTGCATTGTTGGCCTTTTCCTGGGTTAAATGGTCCATTTTGTGCCCTGGAGGAGGACCCTGTGTGATCTGGCCAACGCTGCCGTCCGAGTCGGCACGCCCTGTCGCCGTGCTTTGCGCTCCGCACTCTGCTTCTGTCTAAAACGGCCGCGCTCAGCCGCCTCCATCTCAGCGTCGCTCTCCACCTTGGCAGGACGTCGTCCTGGAATGCCGGTTTCTGGGGTGCACAGGGCATCCACACCGTGTGCCAGGTGAGTGTGTTTACTGCTGGCGGCGGACAGTTGGATCCTTGTGACGTGTGCATGGTGTCCCATTGCCCGGGGTGGGCCAGCTGTCCTTAGGAAGGCTTCCTGGAGGCCACGCCCACCGCTGAGGACCAGGCCGTGATTATGTGAACAGCGCCGTGCCATGGCAAAGTAAAATTCCCTTTCAAAGCCGTCCCTGTCGTGATGGGCTCCCTGTAGTGAACTGGAGCCTCGGAAGGCTTCCTGGACGCAGGGCCTAGTGAGGAAAGCTCACGGCTGTCAGCGGGGTGCTGTCGTGAGTGGAGGAGTGTTCCCTGCTGTGATCAGAGTAACGATGAGTGTGCACTCGGCCTGTCCTCCACCACACTCCCTGGAAGGGCTCCTTGGGTGTGCGGCTGACCAGGGCAAAGCCATTGAGGTCTGGGCCACTGCCGGGTCCAGGATGCAACGCTTGAACCGCCAGTCCACTAACCTAGATGCTTACTCTGTCCCTAGGGAGACTTCCGAGGGAAGCCGGCTTTGGCGAAGAGGCGCCGGCACCCGGTCGGTGCTGATTTGCGGTACTTGAAGATAGGTTATCCGTGTTGCCTTCGCTTTACTCGTGACGAATCATACACGGTTGGCCTATTTTCCAGTACCAGATCCCAGCGGGGAGGGCTTCCTGGAGCGGAGTCTTACGTCGGGGTGGGACCTGGGTGTCGGCTCCTCTCCAGGGTAAGCGGGGGGAAGGTTGGGCACAGCAGACGCAGCAGGGAGTGTGCTCCCGAGCTGCCTGCCCTGCTCCTCACCCCGTCACCTGCCCTCCGGAAGGCTCCTGGACCTGCTGCCAACTTCGGCAAGGAGGCGGGGCTTGTCGGAGCTACTGGGCGGTACTTGAAGAGAGGCCTCCCGTGCTGCAGTTTGCTGTGTGTGTGTGTTTATAATTACCACTGACCTTTTTAAAAAAGAATGACAGAACAGTAGAAAAAAAGTTTGTTTATGAAAGGCAGAGCAACAGAGACAGAAGAGAGAGAGAAAAATATCTTCCACCCACTGGTTCACTTCCCAATGCCTCAGCAGCTGGGGCTGGGCCAGGCGGAAGGCAGGAGCCAGGACTCCGTCCGGGTCTCCCCGTGGGTGGCAGGACTGGTTCCTTGAGCTGTCCCCTGCCTCTCAGGTGCCCCTTTGCAGGAAGCTGGCTCAGAGGTGGAGGTGGGACCGGATCCCACGCACTCCAGGATGGGGTGTGGCACCCAAGTGGCAGCTTCCCCTGCAGAGCCACACGCTGGCCCTTTCCAGTCTGGTCTTCAAGGCCCCGAGGGTGCCCAGTTCAGGCATCAGCGTTGCTGTGTGCGGCTGACGGGCGGTCGCGCTGACACGTGGGCCTGGGTGTCCTTGCCTGCAGGCCTGCAGTGGGTTCACGGTGCCGGCTCCCCGTGGAGGCACAGTCCGCTGTCCGGCTCACTGTCTTTGGTGAGATGCCTTCCTGCTGCTCTGTCTTTGCCTCTCGGAATGGCTTCCTGGGAGTGGTGCCAAGTGCAAGTGAGGGGCTGACCGTGGCCGGGACCATGGAGCCTGGGTTTGGGCTGTGGTGTGTGTGGCCAGCTTCCTGATCCCCTGTGTCCCCCCTGTCCTTAGGGCTGCTCTCGGGGACGCACCAGGAGGGAGCACCCTAGCCAGGTACTTGAATGGAGGTTGTCCATGGTGTGTTCATTTTATTTATGATGAGTATTACATGGCCAATCTCCTTTCGGTACTAAGTTCTTCTTGGGGAAGTGCCACAAGTGGACGTCCAGCCGGCTGCCGTGCGGGGTAAGAAGTGGATCCCCTCCCACAATGCATGCTGGCGTCTGGCTCGGGTCAGTGGCTGTGCCCTGGCCACCCGTGGTGGGGGGGGCGCCCCGCAGTGCTGCCGGCCTCTGAGTGGAGGCTGTGCCCTTCCGGTCCCTTCCCCGAGGACTTGTTGCTGAGCGCAGTGCATCTGTGGGCCTTGTGTCACCCCCGATGGCCTTTCTTACCCAGCTGGCCGCGTTGTCACCCCCCGGCCTGCGAGGGAAACTCGGGATGCAGAGCCCACCTGGGGAGGGGGGGCTTCCTCACGGCGGACCTGGGGGCTTTAAAGAAACTTTTCCTGGTGTGACGTGGTTGTCCCTGGCGTACGCTAAGGAGCCCTGACAGCACGTCTGACGCCCTGGTGTTGCCTAGCGGTGAGTCTTAGCCTGCCCCCCGTTCCCTCGTCTGTGGAGCAGGGTTACTTCCTGCAGGTAAGGTGGTGTAGACTCGATCCAGACACAGCGTGGCCCCAGCACCTGGCACGTGGTAGAAGGGAACAAGCTCATTACTGTGTGGACGCCATTATTGCCGGAAGCGTCCCCAGCTGCACACGGCACGCGTGAGGCAGGATGAGCCACACTGGACACGGCAGTTGGAACGAGCGCAGTTGGACGCATGTCCTTTATTGAACGTCCCCACTGAGGCCTCCTGGGAACCTGGGCCCCACGCCCTGCGCCTCCCCTGAGACTCTGCCTGCTGGCCCTCTGGGGATGTGGCCCTCGGGCGGAATCCCCAACCGTCACAGGTGCAAGGACTACCTGCCCCTCCCCTCCGTGGGCCCCAGCAGGTCCCAGAGTTCAACGCCCACTCCCTTCTCTCCGTTGATTCCCACCTCAGGGACCTCCTGGAGGAGATGGCAGCTCTGGGACAGGTCTGGTGTTCACGGCCTGTTAGGGTGACAGCCGCCGACCCAGCACGGGCCTGATCCTTGCACTGTGTGTGTGCTCGCCCCCCGCCCCCTGCAGCCAGCTCAGGGAATGGGCAAGCTGGCCACCAGAAAGCCTGACGAGCTGTCCAACTGCGCCGGGGGTCTCTGTGGAGGCCGCGTCCCCGTGGAGGAGCAGCGCTGGTGCTCTGGGCCCCGCTGACGTTTGATCCTTGAGCAGAGGTTGCCCTTGGTGAATTCGCTTTATTTATGTTGAATCACACAAAGGCAACTTTTGTTTGAGCATCAAATCCTGCTTGGGATGGCTGCCGGGACCCAGCGGCAAGCGCGGGTCTACACCAGTCCCGTGTCTGCACCTCTCCGGGATGAGAATGGCTGTGGAGCAGTGGACAAAGCTTAGTCCTTCGCGGGGGCCGGGGGCCCGAAGGGATGATGTCGGCGGTCAGCCCGGTTCAGTTCTCGCCTCGATACTGCTCACGTGGCCATGGATCCCAGAGGCAGTCGGCTGCACCACATTTTGTCGGAAGATACTGTGACCTCGTGGGCAAAGCTCACGCCTGACGGAGCCAGCAGGGGCTGCGGTCTCCTTCCCTGCCTCCCCCGCTCCCTCTTTGCTCGTGGACGCGCCACGGCCCACGTTCTGTCTGCACTTCCCCTCTGCTCCTTGCCTCTGCTGCGCTCCCTGTATTACCCACCCCCCAAACGGGATTCTCAGTTTTCCCACGGGTTATGAAATGAATAGACTCTGCGGGTTCCATCCCATCTGTATTAAATAACAGTGATAAAAATAATCAACATGAAATAAAACTTGAAACAGCACCGAGGCAAATGTGTTCAATTGACTACAAATGGACAGAAGAATCCAATTTTCTTGACAACATCTCTGCTGCGACATTTGACCTGGGGAGATGGGCTGGCGCTGGCTGGCAGCCACAGGAGGGGCTCCCGGCGCAGCTGCCCTGGGCAGCCACGTTCGCTGTAGACCAAAGCACGTCGAGGAATCACATCGTCATTCAGATTTTTAAATGGAAAAGAATTGATCCTAATGAAACTGATTTGGGGAAAATAACTAGGGGAATAAAAGAAATGAAAACACTCAACAGCACAGTCAAGAAGGCTGAGCAGGGAATTGGATTAGTTTAATGGAATTCGCTCTGAAAAACATGTTTCTATGAAAATCAATGGTGCTACAATTCCTGGTAAAGTGGCCAAACTCGTGTGTGCTTGGAGCGGGGTCAGCAGCAGCCCGCGGGCCGGGGCACAGCTCAGCCGCTCTTTCCTTCCCAAAGCCTCCCAGGGAGCTTCCTCGGCCAGGTGTGTGGACTTGAGGGTGACGCACTGGCGGGGTGTGCTCTGTGGGGTGTGGTTGCCTGTTGTCAGCGGCTCGGCACAGTCACGTCCCTTCCAGGTCACCTGCATCCCCGTGGGGGTTCCCGGTGAGAGGCAGCTGCCGGGGGATCCCCGTGGCACGGGGTGGGGGGGGAGGGTCTGGCCTCAGAGCAGCCGCCCTCAGTGCTGTCGCTACTGCCCGGAAGTCTGGAGTGGTCAGCCCACGGTTCCATCCCGCCTCCGACCCTAGCACTGGTGCCCCTAGGTGCCCCTGCCAGGCCCTTCCTTGGTGCCCAGGGCCACTTGGTCATGAGCCTCGTTTGGGACGTCGTGGGGCCACAGCCACGGCCCAGAGAGAAGAGGCTGTCACTGAGTGCTTTCTCGGCGGCCGACTTTGCAGGATGGGTTTCTTTCCAGATTTCCAGCGGCTGGGAGCCTCTCGGGGGGTGGGTGTGCGGGTGCAGCCCCCAGGACGTGCCTGTATGTGGAGGGTGCACGTCGGCCGGCCCTCTGCCCCCGCTGCCCCGTGGCTCTCGGGAGCACCTCCAGGAGGCCTGCCAGGCGCAGGTGAGCATCCGGTGGGCAGAGGGCAGCCTCTCACTTGCGATGTGCTCTCTCCCCGCCCACGGCTGGCGTCTCACCCTCATCATAGCCAGGCCTGGAGGGGCATTCTGAACTCGAGCCAACGTCAGGGAAAGGATTCTGCTGTCGGTCCCACTCCAAAGTTCACAAAATGGGTGGTGGGCACAGAATCCAGACTCTGCTTGTGGCATATGTCGTCTGGTGCCGGCCCTCCGCGGCCAGCCGGTGGCGCGAGGCGTGCTGTGTGTGTGGTGCAGCTCTGGGGCGGGCTGGGGCGGTGACACGGGGCTGTCCTGCTTTTCTAGGAACAGAAGCCTTGGTGATTCCCTTGCTTTTCTACTTCCCTTGTGTGCCCCGGCCCGCACTGGGCTTGATGTCCCCCTGGCTTTGCGGCTGGCCAGTCTAGCTGTGAACAGTGGCATTGCCTTCGAAGGTGGTGGGCCCTCTGCAGGGCGAGCCTTACCACGGAGGGCACAGCTCCGGATGCTACTGCCGGACCCAGGGCCCGCCCTCCGAGAGGGACGGAGGCCAGGTGCCTGGAGGCGGCCCCTCCGCGGGGCCCCAGAGTTTCCTCTTCCTTAGCCACGGGCCCATGGGCTCGCGCCCCGTGTGTGTCCACTCCCTGGGAAGGGACCCTCTCTTCCCCACTGGAGGCCAAGGAGTGGTTGCCTTGGCAACTGGGAGGGGGCCGCGAGGGGGAGAAGGCTGCGGTCCCCCAGAGCCTGTGGGAGGGTCCTCCGGAAGCGCCCGGCGTCGCCAGCGTCCGCGCCGCTCCCCGCTCCGTGGTACTTGGAGAGAGGTTACCCGAGCAACTTTGCATCTGGACGACGAATGTTGCTCGGTGAACCCCTTTTCGGTATCAGATTCCAGCAGGGGGCCCTCGGGAGAGCGCCGGCATCCGCACCGCCCTGGGGAACGGGAGGGACCCGCCGGGAAGTAACTGCGCCCAGGGAACGCCTGGTCCACGGCGCGCGTCCCCGCTGCAGCCTGCGGCGCGGGCGCAGCCCCTCCGGGGACCTGAAGGGCGATCGACCGCTGACTTCGAATAACACGTGGTTGATCTCTTCTCGGTATCAGTTCTCACCCGGAGGGCACGGGGGCCGGCCCGGTCTCCTGACCCCGGGCGTCCGCTGCCCACCCCCGCGCACGGCGCCTCCAGGCCACGGGGACGCCGCGGGATGCCGCCGTGGAGGACTCGCGTCTGCGTCGCTGTGGGTGCTGAGGAGAGGTTGTCTGTGATGAGTTCGCTGTATTAAAGCCGAATATAACACAGATGGCCTGTTTTCAGCACCGCCTAGCGCTCGGCGCCGCGCGCGGCACGGTACGTGGCTGCATGCCCCCGCGCCCCCTCGGCGGCCACCGGGCCGGGCGCCTTCCCAGGACGCTGGGACGAGGCCGGGACGGGTCCTTGCCTGAGGCCTGTGGACCCAGGGGAGGCCGTATCCCGTGCCTGGCACCACGGAGGCGGGGGACTGCGGGTCCGCGCCCAGGGCGCCCTCCGCCACCCGCCTGCATGCCACCCCGGGCGCCTGCGGGGAGCATCCTAACGCCGGGTACAGAATCCCGCCTCGCATGCCTGGCGCGCGCCGGCCGCGTTGGGGGAGGGACGTGGCGCATGCTGCCCCGCACCCGCACCCCAGATGCGGGCCCATCCGGTGCGGTTACTCCCGCGGAGGCGGGAAGGCCGGGAGGCCGTCCTGGAGGAAGGACCCCCCTCGCTGGAGTCCTCGCCACTCGGTGGTACCTGAAATAGGTTGCCTGTGAGGTGTTCACTCTCTATACGATGAATATTATACAGTCAACCTCTTTCCGGCGCCACATCCCGCCCGGGACCTCTTCGCTGGCCAGCGTGGGTCGCTGCGAGGCCGTGCACGGGACCCTGGCCACTGGGCCACGTGTTTCCCACCCCAGGTCTGCTCTGGGGTCTGGGGCGTTGAGAGCGTCTGGGCCCCTGTCTCTCCTGCAGCCCCACACGATGACCGTAGGCGCCCAGCTCAGACTTAGGGATCCCACAAGGCGGCTGCCCACGCCCAGTGGCGCGGGGGCCTCAGGGCCCTGCCTCTGTGCTGCCTCCTGGCCGCTGTGCCCAGTGCATGGGGAGGGGCTTCCTGGCACTGTCCCTCCCCGCCAGACCCTCGGCTGCCCTCCCTGGCCTTGACCGTTGTGCGGGCCCCTCCTGGGGTCTCCCTCCACTGCCCCCCCTCCTGCCAGGGAGAACTTTCCAGAACGCAGTCACGGTCTCGCCTGGCCGGCCTCAGTGGACCCTCCCCAGCGGCCCCCAGCCCCAGCCCCCACCTCCTCCTCCAGGTGCAGCTTTCATGCTCTGTGCCTGTAGAAGGTCCCGGGCCCAGGACCCAAAGGCAGTGCAGCGTCTGCCCCCACCCCTCGCCCCTTGCCCGCGCGCTGCCCCTCTCGGGAGCCCTCTGACAGCTCTGTAAGGCTCCCGGGGCAGGGGTCCTTCCTGTCTTGTTCTTTGCTGTGTCCCCAGGCCCGGGACACCAGACCGGGGAGTGTTGACTAAGGGAGCACTGAGGACGACAGCGCCAGGTGATGCAGCCCGAAGGTGGTGCTCGCTGGTGACAAAGCCTTCATCTGTGGGGTGGCCGCTCTGGCAGAGCAGGGAGAGCACTCGTTCTGTCTGCACGCTCCATTCCGATCCAGCTCCCTGCTATGGCCTGGGAAAGCAGTGGAGGATGGCCCAAGTCCTTGGGCCCCTGCACCCGCGTGGGAGACCCGGAAGAGGCTCGTGGCTCCTGGCTTCGGATCGGTGCAGCTCTGGCCATTGCGGCCAACTGGGGAGTGAACCAATGGATGGAAGACCTCTCTCTCTCTCTCTGCCTCTCCTCTCTCTGTCTCTCTCTAACTCTGCCTTTCAGATAAATAAATAAAATCCTTAAAAAAGAAATTCATTTGTGAAAGAGGCAAGCGGACTCTCCAGCTTCTGCCACCCCCTCACGGCTGGCAGGGAGGGTGTGAGGTTCTTGGGGAAGGGGGTCCGGGTCCGAGGGGCCTGCAGTTACCCACCGAGAGCGCCCCTCCCCCACGCCTCCCCTCCCCCGCCCCTCTGCCGGTTTGCCACAGCAGCAGCCAGGTGCTCTGGGGAGCTGCGCGTGGCTGCCACCAGCGGGGCTCATATTTTATGCATGGAGCTCACTAAATGGGAACATTTGGAGACGAAGATTGCCGTTAATACATTTACCCATCCTTGGAATATATTAAGTGCCTACAAGAGGAGACCGGCGCTCGCCGGGCCTAATGGCTTCGATGTAACCATCTCCACGCCACAGCACGAATGGGTGCGGCCGCCCGCATTGCCCGCGTGAGCCAGGGCGGCGTGCGTGTTCCACACTCATTGTACCGCAGACACGGGACCCTACGCAGGTCTCATTAAAAGCAAAATTACTGATTTGTCTTCTGTTTGAAGAGAAGAGAGAATAAACAAAAGGCCTTGCTCATCCGAGGGCCAAATGAGAATGTTGGTCCCCAAGCGGCCGGGGTGGGAGCCACAGGGTCAGGGGCTCAGCCAGTCAGCTGCGAGGCGGGGCTGCGCTCACGTGCACGCCTCTCCCAGTGCCCACTCACCCTGCCGGGGCCCCGGCGTGCCCCTTCCCCTCCTGTCTTCCGTGGGAGCTCCTGGGGAGGGCAGGCTGTGGTGTACCGGGAGCTGGAGAGACTCCGCAGGATGGAGCAGCCAGTGCTGCCTCCGGGCCACACAGCCCCACGCTCACAGCGTTCACGGCGCTCACGGCACAGGCAGCCTCTGCCGACTCATGTCCCCATCAAGGCTTAGCCGCCCGGTGGGCGATCTGCCCTGGGGAGGGGGCTGCTGACCAGAGCCCCTGCTGACCTAGGCCTGCTCCAGTTCGGGGGATGTGTTTACTGCCCTGATCGTGTGGTGAGCAAGACCTGGCCGGGTGAGCGCTCACACTGTCCGCCCCCTGCAGGGCATGGCCAGCCCCAACCCCCTCCCCCCCCCAGTGACTGGCTCCATCCCCGAGACCCTACGGAGCCTACAGACAGTTCTCACAGGTCCTGCCCGCTCAGGTGTCAAGGCTGAGCAGGACCCACAGGTTCATTCCCCGCTGTCGCACCTCCCCACACACCCCTCGGGCAGGCGAGGGAGCTGACGTCCCTAGCAGGAGAACAGGATGCTCTGCTTGTCTGAGGATTGCCAGGATTGAGAGACCCCGGGGTCAAAGGCCATCTCTTGAATCGGTTTCCCTCTTTGTGAGAACCGAGGTGACCAGGACCTCCCTGCCGGAGTGTGGGGCCTGCCGTGCTGTGGCAGAGCTGCCAGCAGCCGGTGGTATGAGCACAGAGCAGGTGCACGCCTAACGCCTGTTCCCTCGGACCCAGGGCCGCCACAGGCACGCGCGTGAGGTGGGTGTTCAGCACACGAGGGTGTCGAGTCCCATCTCCTCGTACCCGGGAGGGCTTCAGGGTGTGCACTGAATGGGTGACTCTGCCCTTCCAGGGAGGCAGGAGGCGGGGACCCAGCAGAGGCCAGGAGGACGGCCAGCAGTCTCCACCACGCGCTGCCGAAGCTGTGTGGCCGCGGCCGCCTGGGCTCTGTGCAGGTGGAGGGAGGGGCTGCTTGTCATGGGCAGGGGAGGGCTCCAGAGCTGGGCACAGGGCTCCAGGGCGCTGCCTTGGCCATTTCCCCGACCCCCCGGTGACGGGGCAGGCGTTGGCACATCACCTGCACGTGCCGTCAGCCAAATGAGTGGGGGGCTTGGGGGGCTGGGGGTGGAAAGAATGCCCAAGAAGGGCAGGCTGGGCTGAGTGAGAGGTGGCTCGGGGGTCCACCTCCTCCAGGAAGTCTCCCCCTCGTCGGCGTGCGGTCAGCTGACTCCAGCAGGATGTCCTGGGCTGCAGGCTCTGCTGGGGCCGGGACCGGGGCCGGGGGCAGGGCAGGGGCAGGGGCAGGGGCAGGGCAGGGGCTGGGGCAGGGGCGGGGCCAGGGCAGGGGCAGGGGCTGCTTCTGGTTGTTAGCGCTGGTTTCCCTGGGCTGGCCTTGTCTGCCCCCTGCAGGCCACCCTGGGCGGGGCTCTCTCAGGTTCCCAGGGCATGAGTGTCCCGTGGGCTGAACCTGCTGCAGAGCCCAGCTGTGAGCCAGTGACCGGCCCCACCTAGCACCACCGCAGGGCCACTTCGCCAGGGCGGCTGTGTCTGTGCGCCAGGGAGCCGCCGGACCCCAGAAGCATGCCGGGGTCTCGGAAGTGTCTGTGAGAGGGGCCTGGAGCAGGGGGCAGTTTTCCAGGGCCCACGGGGTCCAGGGAGACCCATACCCTGCACCTTATCCAGGGTGGCTCCTCCTGGCCCCCTCAGTGCTTGTTGAATGAATGAATGAACCTCACTCCACGGGGAGGGAGAGAACCCCACAGGGCACTGCTGCTCTGGCCAGGCTGGGCCCCTGTGGGATGCTGCCAGCCACCAGAGTCCCTCTGGGGCAGCCGGCCGGGTCCTTCCCAGGGCGAGGAGGTGTGGGGAAGGAGCCCGGGACGTAGGAACCCATCCAGGGCTCCGCTTCCCGCCATCTGCGATGGCTCCGTTTCTGACGCTCCGAAATAGATGTTTCTGCAGTGTTCTGTGGTTGGCAGGGGAGCGGAGGAGCTGCCAGGGCTGGGGGCGCCTGCCAGCCTGCTGCGCAGGGCTGTCTCCATCAACCCGAAATCCCCCCATCAGTAAACACGCCAATTTAAAGTGTAATTAACTCGGGCCGCAAAAAATTCCGATTTGGACTGCTTTTCACAGTTGAGGCTGTTTTTCTTTTATTTATTTATCTCTTCCCGGGTGTGGTGGTGTCTGTGGTGGGTTTTAGCCAGGAAAAATAGAGGGAGGGGGCTCTGTGGGAGAGGAGGCCTTGGGAGAAAAGGGGGAAAGGAGAGGAGGAGGGGGAGGCTCGCGGGACATCCCACAGCCCGTGTCTCCTCCCCAGCTGTGTGCAAACCCAGGCAGGGGCTTCGGAGGGCTGGGGGCACGCGGCTGGGCTGGGGGGAGCGGGGCCCAGCGCCCACCACTCAGCTGCTTCCTTTATTTTTATTTTTATTTTTTACAGGCAGAGTGGACAGTGTGAGAGAGAGACAGAAAGAAAGATTTTCCTTTTGCCGTTGGTTCACCCTCCAATGGCCGCTGCGTCTGGTGCTCTGCGGCCAGCACATCGTGCTGATCCACAGCCAGGAGCCAGGTGCTTCTCCTGGTCTCCCATGGGGTGCAGGGCCCAAGCACCTGGGCCATCCTCCACTGCCTTCCCGGGCCACAGCAGAGAGCTGGCCTGGAAGAGGGGCAACTGGGACAGAACCCGGCGCCCCAACCGGGACTAGAACCTGGTGTGCTGGCGCCGCAGGCGGAGGATTAGCCTAGTGAGCCGGGGCACCGGCCTCGGCTGCTTCCTTGTGACGCCTTCCAGGGCCACTGTGCTCCGGTGGAATGCACCTGCTGCCCTACACTCGCCTCCATCTCCTCCCCTGCTTCGGACGGCGCCCACACGGTGTCCACGGCCCTCCCAGGAGGCTTCGTCCATCCAGGACCTGCGGGCGCGTGGCCCCTTGCCCCACCGGGGAAGGGGGAGGGCTCTGAGGGTGTTGAGAAGCCCCCTCCCCGTGTTGAAAGTTCCTGGTTGAGTACCTGGGGGCCCAGGAGGCCACGTGGGCGGGGTGAACACTGGGGATCCAGGAATCTCTGCCTTGCATTTTCAAGCCCTGGAGCATCCTTTAGGCCCTTTGAATAATAAAGAGACGCTGTGCAGTGTGAACACCTGTGTGTGTGTGTGTGTGTGTACGCATGCTCGCACGCGTGCCTTGGAGTGGGGAGTTTCACAGCCAAGGCCGTCTGCCACAGAAGAGATCTCACAGAAGGTCACGGCCTCCCAGCCACAAGCGCTCACTGCTCAGCCCCTCCCCACGCCGCCCAGCAGGCCCTTACTGCCAAGACCCCCCCCCACACACACACTGCCTGGGAGCCCCTCACTCACTGCCCCACACCGCCTGTGAACCCCGCATGCGAGGCAGGAGCCAGGGCCAGGAAGAGACTGGTTTTCCCGTCAATCTGGGGCCTCAGGTGTGCCCCAGCCCTGCCTGCCCTCCATGCAGAACCTGGGGGTGGCTGCCCGGCCTCCTGGGGGATGGGGGCGTCCAGAGCCCAGGGCCTGGGCAGAGCGGGTGCCCACGCCTCGGCGCTGCCAGCCTCCGCTTGGTCACGACACAGCCAGGCTGACTCACACGGGCCCGAGGGACTCTCGTAAATTACATAATTATCTCAGAAACCTGCAGCCACGCTCAGCCCGCGGACGCACTCCGGCCCGGCCGTGACTCACTGTCTTCCAGAGCCTGGCCGCCCGCGCACGGCTGGACGGAGGGAGGGGCGCCCGGGAGGGTGCCCACCACTGCTCCCCCACCGTGGGGGCTGCTAACGCAGGGTCCGAGGCCCGCAGCAGCCCCGCACGGAGGCTGCGGAGGGACACTTGCACCTGGTTGGGGGGAACAGGCACAGGAGCCTCCATCCTGACTACGCCAGTGAGTGGCTTTGGCTGGTGTCAGAGACCGGGGACCCTCGGTGCTGCCCCCTGCAGCTGCCCTCCAGCTGCTTCTCCACAGGAACAAATTCCACCCTCTCCTGGAAGGAGGCAGGCGAGGCTTCTGCAGCCTGAGCCGGGTGTCCGGGTGTCCGGAGGGGAGAGACTGCTCCAAACAACAACAGTAATAATAATAAGTAAAAGGAAGCCAGCGCCGTGGCGGGTAAAGCTGCCACCTGCAGTGCTGGCATCCCATAAGAGCGCTCTCGGCTGCTCCACTCACTTCCCATCCAGCTCTCTGCTGTGGCCTGGGAAAGCAGTGGAAGACGGCCCGAGTCCTTGGACCCTGCACCCAGGTGGGAGACCCAGAAGAAGCTCTGGTTCCTGGCTTCGGATCAGCGCAGCTCCAGCCATGGCTCCCAACTGGGGAGTGAACCAGCAGATGGAAGACCTCTCTCTCTCTCTCTCTGCCTCTCCTCCTCTCTCTGTGTAACTGTGACTTTCAAATAAATAAATAAATCTTTAAAAAGTAATAATAAGTAAAAGGCTACGAGGGCTCCACGGTCTGAGGACTGGTTCACGTCCAGCCGCACCGTGGCTTTCTGGTCTCAGCCTCAGTGTCCTGGTCTACAAAATGGGCACAGCACCAACTCACCTCCCGGGCGGTGAATGCCCGACTGCACTGGGTTCTTGTTAAAGTGGGGGCCCCCTCGCCATGACCCACGGCTGGTTAGGAGCCCCACGCATCCTGGAGCCACAACACCCCACAGGCTGGATCACCCTGGCCCCGGGACCACCCCTCACTGCTGGCCTCAGACTAGCCTGTCTGGGTCTGAGCAGCGCCCGTGACGCAGGCAAAGCTGCCAAACAGGTTACAGAGGATGCTGAGGGCCCCCAGCCCCCAAACCCCACCCCCCCACCGCTCCTAGTCAGGGCTGCAAAGCCGTGGGCACCCGTGACCGGCTCTGCGGGTGTGCGGTCTTCAGCAGGCTCAGTCACCTCCCAGGGGACGGGTTGCAGTGGTGTGGACAAGACCTGCCTGCCAGCCGCCCACTCTCACTTCTGCCGTCCCCGTGCAAAGCCCAGACATCTCCGCGGCTCCTGGGGGAGTCCTGGGTAGGCTCCCGTTGCTGCCGCGGCCCCAATCTGCGGGGCCAGGAACCAACACTGCACAGCTGCCCTGATTGCCCACCTGTGCACCTGCCGCATGCCAGCCAGGAGCTGGGTGCTGTGTTCAAGCCACAGGGAGAGCATCCTGAGAAACGGGCTGAATCTGCTGAGAGTGTCCCCCGCCTGCCCTGGGACTCAGTCTTCCCCTCTGTGAAATGAACGTGATCGGATCAGAGCTCGTGTGTGGTGACTTTGAAAGGGTTGAGGCGTGCAAGTTTGTGTGGAAGTGATTGTTCAGCAGGCACACACGACACTGGTCTGTGCACGTGCACACATGTGCAGTCCTGCCCTTTGGGGGACAGTAATCCCGAACCCCCACCAAAGTCAGGGGCTGAGGGGGGCAGGCAGCGGGAGCTGGCGGGGGTGGCCAGAGCCGTTTGTGCTGGGTCAGGAGCTGGGATGGAAGGGGGGGCAGGGGGTGCCTGGCTGTGCACAGTGGCCTCTTTCAGAGCCCTGCACAGCTGTCCCTGGCCACTTTGACGCCACTGAGCCCTGGGGCTGTCGTTCTGTCGATAATGAGGCTGACCCCACACTGGCCTCGTCTCCTGCGCATGGGCGGTTTCCTCCTCTCACGGCCAGGGCCCCTGACGGCCACACTCATCCTCTTCCCGCAGCCCAAGGGGCACCGCTGGTGTTCTGGGGACTGTGGAGTCGGCCACACCCCTCCCTCTGTTGGCTGGCCTGTCTGACCTGGTGAGTCAGGAGCCACACTGGATTCCCCACACAGAAAGTTTGTGTTCCCCAGCTCCGGAGGGAGGCCGAGGGCCGGCCGGACCACTGCTGCCTGGGCCCTGACCCTGGGGCTCGGGAGGGGACCAAAGGCACCCACTCCAGGGCAGCCGGGCGGCTGGCCCAGCCCTCCCACGTGCCTGCCCAGGGACCTTGGGGAAGTCACCGGAGCCCCCTGGGGCATTTTCTTATTATACCTCCCGGGCTTCTGGCACAGAGTGGAGGCCACGCCCCTCACAGCGCACCTGCTACCTCAGACCACTTGTGCCTGAGCTGAGGCCGCTGCTGGCCTCTCCCCGAGGAGGGGTGGAAGCAAGGGCCGTCCTGGGGCTGCAGGGGCCCTGGGTGCCCGGGGAGCTGGGCTGCCTGTGGCTCCCTGGGCTGTGTCTTCTCTCCTGTGTGCTGTCGTCTTGGCTTTGCTATTTCCTTGTGGGGCTGACATTTCCCTGCTGATGGATGCAGGAAGGGGTGTGCCTGGGCCTTACCGAGGCCGCCTCTTCCCCAGCGGGGGTGCAGACAGTGCTGACCACCCCCTCACCGGGGCAGTCATTCATCCATCCCCAGAGCACCGGACAGCTGCACAGAGCAGACCCTGGAGGTCACGGCCCCAGCCTGAAGGTGGGCAGGGTCCCGTTCCCCCAACCTTCCTCCCCGGGGACCCCTCCAGTGCCTGGGGCCGTGGTAAAGCAGTCTCGGCGAGGCTCTACCACCGGGACAGGACAGGACGAGCCCAGGGTGTGCACGTGGGGCCTGGCTGTGCATCAGCCCGGGGCAGGGGCGGGCACAGAGCTTGGGTCAGTTCCTGGCCCTGGCGCCCCAGCCCTAGTGCCTGCCGGAGGTGTCACGTCCTCAGGAGGGGTGTTGGGGCCAGGAGGGGCCTCGCTCACCAGGTAGGTGTCTTTCCCACCCGTAGCCCCCAGAAAGCCCGCACCCCTGACGAGCAGCTGTTCAGGACCCTGCTCCTGTTCAGCCACGTCTGCCCCTCACTGTGCCCCAGGACAGAGGCCAGGCCACCCAGGGCTGGGGCACCAGGGCCTGGACAGCGGCTGCGCGGGGAGAGGCCTCCAGGGAGGCAGCAGGTGGGCAGCGCCCGGGGCCCCAGGGGTCCTGCCCTCGCTCTGCTCTGGGCGCCACCAAGGAGAGAAAAGTCGGTGCTGTGCTGGGGGCGGCCGTGGAGGCAGAGCGAAGCCCCTCCCCCAGAGCCCCGTGGCTCAGCAGAATTGCAGAGGAGGAGGGAGGGCGCTGCTTGCTAATGGGCTTGGGGAGAATGGGAGGCAATTTAGGCCCAGAGCTATTGAATTAATGAAGTGCGCAAGGGCCTTGGGCACGCCAGCCAGCCTGCGGGGCGGCTGCCCCGAGCGGGTGGGGGCTGCAGAGATGCGGGAGTGTGCGGGGTGGGGGAGCAGGGCACACGGCAACCTGCACAAGAGGCCTTCTTTCCGTGGCCGCCCCACAGTGGGTGGCTGCTGGGGGACCACAGGCGTGGCCGCCTCTGGGAGGGCGGGCCAGAGCAGGTGTCTGCTCCCTTGGTCCCCCCTCCCGAAGCCCGGGGCGGGGTGGGCGTGGGCAGGGTAGGGGGTGCCTGGGAACCGCACAATGGCAGGACCCCACCCCGCAGGCTGCAGGGCCCCTGCTCTGCTGTGGAGCGGTGAGACCCGGCCTGGGTGCCGAGGCTGCTGGACCGTGTCCAGGGAGTCAGCGCCAGGCCTTCGGTGGGGGAGGGCTGGGCTGGGCTTCCAGGGCCCTGCACCCTGTAGAAAGCTCCTGGGTGGAGGGCAGATGGCCTGCTTCCTCCAAGGATTTGCGGGGGGCCCTGGGCTGGCCCCCAGGCCCCTCTGCAGGCCTCCAGGCCCAGGTAAGCTGGAAGAAGCGAGCAGTGGTCTTCCAGCCACTCGGGTGGATGCACCTTACCCTCTGTGGGCCACCGCGACCCCCAGAGCCCCCAAGGCCCACTGGGCCCCCTGTCCTAGCCCCAGCTCAGAGGTGCTGGACCTGACACACCTCTGGAACGCAGAGCCGAGCCAGTGAGGGGGTGGGTGCTCCCCAGATCCCTACCTGGCCGTGGTGCTCTCCCTGAAGGGCCTCCCCTTCCTCTCCCATTATTTCTCCCTCCCCCACGGCACTCCCAGGATGCCTGCAGGGGTGTGGGAGCTGAGAGCCCGCACCAACAGAGCAGAGAGAGGTTGGGAAATTCAGACCTCCCGGCCCAGGGCTTCAGAAACCAAAGCCACACACGCGAGACTGTGGAACAGACAGGGCGATGCAGTGGGGCTGCCCCCAGGAGCCGGCAAGCCCCCTGCTGACCACAGGCCAGGAGTATCTCGGTGGTGGTGGTGGGGTCTCTCCTGGCTGCCCAGCACCGTCACAGACTCCAGGTCCCTGGGGAAGACACTGCTGAAGCTGTTCCCACAGATCTCACACTGGGCCAGGTGCCTGTGCCTTCGGTGGCCAGGACTCACCCCCAGCGGCTCCCGAGAGCTGGGGAGAGCACCCTGGCAGGGCCGGCCCTGGACAGCTGAGGGGGCGGCCAGAGAGGGCGGCATCACCCACAGTCCTCTCATCCAACTCCAACGAGCCCGGGGCCGAGCAGCTGGCTCCCTGCCCTCCAGCTGAGGGCCACCACGGCCCCCCCGGGCTGGTGACGCTCAGCAGAGAGGGAGCCCCACACCGCAGGGAGCCAGAGAGGCAGGGAGTGGACCGGCGTGCAGCCGGGAGGTTAGGGGAGTCTACTGAAGGTACACCTCACTCTAGATCGGAGTTGTCAGAAAACAGGGTAATAGTATGCTTTATTATTAAAGAGTATTTTTATTAATTTTTTTGAGAGACAGAGAGGGCCCCCATTTGCTGGTTCCCTCCCCAAATGCCTGCAGCAGCCAGAGGTGGGCTGAGACTGAAGCTGAGACAGGAATTCAATCCAGGTCTGCCCGTGGGTGGCAGGGATCCAACCGCTAAGCCCTCATCCCTGCCTCCTGGGCTCCATTAACAGAAAACTGGGGTGAGGGGCTGGAGCCGGGCTCAGACCCAGCCGCTGAAGTGCGGGTGGGGATGTCCTAGCTGCAGAACTACCTGCAGTTCAGACACACGGAGGAAGGCCCGGAGACGTCCCCATACGCCCCCGCCTCCACCCCTACACGGCACCCCCATGATCACCCTCTCTGCAGAGTGGTGCATCTGTTAAAATGATCCCACAAGGGCTGATGACGCCTCTGCACCCAAAGCCCAGAACCGATGTTTGAGGGCCCTTTGCTCTGCGTGCCCTGGGAGTCGGTGCTGGAACCCAGCCTTGACGCACATCCCACGGGAGCTGAGTAGGAGCTCACCCTTGGTGCTGAGTGTCCCGTGGGAGCTGATGTTGGAGCATCCTTGGTGCTGAGTGTCCCGTGGGAGCTGATGTTGGAGCAACCTTGGTGCTGAGTGTCCCGTGGGAGCTGATGTTGGAGTCCATCCTTGGTGCTGAGTGTCCCGTGGGAGCTGATGTTGGAGCAACCTTGGTGCTGAGTGTCCCGTGGGAGTTGATGTTGGAGCAACCTTGGTGCTGAGTGTCCCGTGGGAGTTGGTGTTGGAGCATCCTTGGTGCTGAGTGTCCCGTGGGAGCTGATGTTGGAGCATCCTTGGTGCTGTGTCTCCCATGGGTTTTCACACATGTGTAGTGATGTGTGCTCTCCTCCATGTGTTTATGTTTGACACAGATACTTTTTTTATTTTTAAGTTTTAAGCTTTTCATTCAGTGAGAGAAATGCACAGGAGGGTGAGGGCCCTGTCTAAGGGAGAGAGGGAAATCTGGATTCACACTGAGCACCAGGAGCCAGCCACGTGGACGAGCACACAGGCCAGGAAGCATGGAGCGGGTGGCCCGAGGGCCACGTGCCTCGAGGGTGCAGGGGCAGCAAGGACCTGCAATGGCGACAGAGGCAGAAGGCCCAAAACCAGGCTGGGCCACCGCGCTCCAGGCCTTTAATCCACTTCCAAAGGGGAGTGGCTCAGTAGTCTGGCGGGTGGGCGCACAGGTGCCAGCCACTCTGACACACTCATGGGGTACCATGTGCTGCTCACACGTGTGTGGACACACACGTGTATGCAGCGACCACGTCAGCGTGTTTAGGACAGCTGTCACCTCCACCGTTTATCATTTCCGTGTGGTGAGAACAAACCCTCTTCTAGCTGTTTCGGAACACACGAGGGGGTTTCAACAAGTTCCTGGATAAAGCAAAGCAGGAAAAAGCTAGGCTTGGGTTTCTTTTTCTTTCTTTCTTTCTTTTTTTGCATCAAATAAACTTAGGGTTTAATTCCACCTTCCAGGAACGTTTTGAAATTCCTTTGTCCATTAGCAGCACCTACAGTGTCCCTACTGTGTGACACAAAGCTAGGACTTCCTCCCCATCTCACGGCAACTTTGACCTGTGGACTAATTTCCCCTCCCCCCTCTTCTCTGCTCCTCTGGCAACCACTGTTCCGCTCCGTACTTCTATGAGAGCAACGTTTCAGATTGCACTGGGAAGGAGACCATGCAGTGTTTGTCTCTCTGCACCTGGCTTATTCCACGGAACATAACGTCCTCCGGGTTCGGCTGTGCTGTCACGAATTAGGAGACTCCATTCTTTTCCTGGACTGACTAGTATTCCGCCGTGTGTTTTGCTACATTTTATTTTTTTAACATTTTTTTTGACAGGTAGAGTGGACAGTGAGAGAGAGAGACAGAGAGAAAGGTCTTCCTTTGCCGTTGGTTCACCCTCCAATGGCCGCCGCAGCTGGCACACCGCGCTGATCCAAAGCCAGGAGCCAGGTGCTTCTCCTGGTCTCCCATGGGGTGCAGGGCCCAAGCACTTGGGCCATCCTCCACTGCCTTCCTGGGCCACAGCAGAGAGCTGGCTTGGAAGAGAGGCAACCGGGACAGAATCCGGCGCCCCGACCGGGACTAGAACCCGGTGTGCCGGCGCCGCAAGGTGGAGGATTAGCCTATTGAGCCGCGGTGCTGGCCTTGCCACATTTTCTTTATCCGTGCATCTGTTGTTAGACAAGTGGTTGGTTCCGCATCTTGGCTGTTGTGAACTGGGCTGCAGCCCCGTGATCCATGCTGGAGGCTTTATAAGCAGAGGGAGAAAGCCCAGGATGCACACGCTCTCTGTGTCCTGTTAGGTGATGCCCTGGGCCACGCTGCGATGGAAGAGCTTGTGGACAAGACGAGGAGCTAAAGTAAACGGCTTCTCCTCTCTTCCCCGGTCTGTGATGTTTTTATTAGCAAAGCAGACTAAGGGAGACTGCACAGTAGACAGGACACCGGGGCACGCAGAGGGCAGGCGCACGACTTTGTAAGAACTCACTCTCAGAACTCGCTCACTCACTCTCAGAACTCGCTCACTCACTCTCAGAACTCGCTCACTCACTCACTCACTCTCAGAACTCGCTCTCTCACTCACTCTCAGAACTCGCTCGCTCACTCACTCTCAGAACTCGCTCACTCACTCACTCTCAGAACTCGCTCGCTCACCCAAGCCCAGGGTATCCCTCCTCCTGGGCAAGCCCCTTCCCCTAACCTAACTACCTCACAGTGGACCTCCCCTCCTTTTCAGTCAAAGATTTATTTTATTTATTTGAAAGGCAGAGACACAGAGAAAGGGTAAGACACCCCCTACACACACAGAGAGAGAGAGAGAGAGAAAGAGAGAGAGAGAGACATCTTCTACCCACTGGTTCACTCCCAAAATGGCTTCAACCATCGGAGCTGGGCTGGTTGGAAGCCAGGAGCCAGGAGCTTCTTCCAGGTCTCCCATGTGGATGCAGGGGCCCAAGGACTTGGGCCATCCTCCGCTGCTTTCCCAGGCCATCGCAGGGAGCTGGATCAGAAGAGGAGCAGCCAGGACTTGAAGCAGCGTCCATAAGGGATGCTGGCACTGCAGGCTGAGGATTAACCTGCTGGGCACGGCGCCAGCCCCGAGGGCCCTGTTTTTAGCAGCTGTTAAATGGGAACGTTCTCTTGACTTCTTTTCCAGGTGGTTAACTCTTGGTGTGTAGATTCAACACTTGTTTTTGTTGATCTCGTATCCTGCAACCTGAGTGAAGCTGTCCACGCTAGCAGCTTTTCTTGGCGTCTTCGGCCTCGTATGAGATCGCGACATCTTCACTCAAGGACAGTCTGGCTTCCTCCTTCTCGACTGACAGCTGGGGCTTCTCTCTCTTGCCCGGTTCCTTGTCTAGGTCTCCCGGTGCTGTGCTGAGCAGAAGCGAGCCATGGTCTTAGAGGAAGAGGGTTCGACTCGCTCCCACCTCGTGTGCTGCTGGCTACAGCTGTGTCCCGTGCAGGCGTGGGGCTCATGCCTTCTGTCCACTGAGGGTTTTGGTCATGAGGGTTGAATGCTGCCAGATGCTCTTTCCGCGTCTCCGGGAAGGTGGCGGTCGTGTCCTCCCGCCCGCATGGCGGCCGCATTTATTGAGTTCCGCATGTGCTCATCCTTGTACTGCCGGAGTGGACCCCCTGGACCGCAGAGATGCCGTTCAATGTGCCTCGTGTTGGGCTGCTAAAGACTTCTGGCTCAAGACAGCTGGCTCATCCTGGCGATCGGCGGGTTCTTTCTGAACTGCAGTGTCCTTGTTTGGCTGTGTTATTAGAGCAATGCTGGCAAAATAAAGTGAGCTTGGAAGCCTTGCTTTGTCTTTCTTGGAAGTTTCTGGAATAGCTTGAGCATCGCTATTCGTTCTTTTTTGAATGCTTGGTAGGATTCATCAGTGGTACCGGTAGGTCCTGGGCAGACCTTTGAGGGCAGACCTTTGGTGAGATGCTACCTCCTCACCCATCACTGTGGCTAAAACAGATTTGCCGTTTGTCCCCAGTCCCGTCTTGACAGGTGGGCACATTTCCTCTGTGTTACCAGCCCTTCGTGGCAGCGACTTAGGATCCTTCCACTTCGGAGACACCAGCAATGTTTCCTTTCTCATCTCTATTCTATGTATTTGAGTCTTCTCTTGTTTCCATTAGTCTAGCTAAAGGTTTGTCAATTTTGTCTACCTTGTTTAAAAAAACAAACCTTAGGGTCATTAACTTTCCTGTCGTGTGTCCAGTCTCTGTTTCCCTTGTTGCCGCTCTAATCCTTATAATTTTCTTCCACTACTAACTTTGGGTTCACTCTACTTTTGTCTGTCTTGCCCCTAAGTCCTGTGTTAGCTTGTTTCATTGGGATCTTCCTTATTTCTTATGTGGTTGCTTATTGCTGTAAACTTCTCTCTTGCAATTGCTTTTATTGTATCTTATAGGTTTTCGCATGTTGAGTTTCCATTTTCAGTCATCTCAAAAAATTTTTAAAAATATTTATTTATTTACTTGAAAGGCAGAGTTACAGAGAAAGAGAGAGAGGGGGTCTTCCATCTCCTCTTTCACTCCCCAAATGGCTGCGACAGTCAGGGCAGAGCCAGGCCCAAACCAGAAGCCTGGAGCTCCATCTGGGTCTCCCACATGGGTGGCAGTGGCCCAAGCACGTGGGCCGGCTGCCACTGCTGTCCCAGGTGTGTTAGCGGGGAGCTGGATCAAAATGGAGCAGTCGGGACTCAACCCAGCACTCACATGGGATGCTGATGTCGCAGGCAGTGACTTAACCCACGGTGCCACAACCCAGGCCCCTCAAGAAGTTTGTTAATGTCCCTTTTAGCTTCTGCATTGGCCCATTGCTTACTCTGAAGGATCTTCAAAATGTTCATTTTATTTGTAAAGTTTCTGAAGTTCTTTCTGTTACAGATTTCTCATTTCCGCTACTGTGGTCAGAAAAGATATTTTTGTAAGTCCGGATGTTGCCTAACACTTGACTCCACGGCTTAACGTGTGGTCTGTCCCATGTGCGGTCCGTCCCCTGTGCTTGTTTGGTAGCTGTTGGAGGTTCCGTAAGCCTCTTAGGTCCACTCCGCTGGGTGGTCAGCCTGCTGCTCCCAGCGGGATGTGAGTGTCTGCCATCACTGCTGCATCGAGTCGACCTTGCTCCTAGATCTAATGATGTTTGCTTTCTGCATTGTGTGCTCTGGCATCGGAGCAAATACGTTTATCGTTCATATATCCTCTGGCTTAATTAATTCCTTTACCATCATATAATTACCTTCTTGGTCTCTTATCTGGTATAGGGTAGCGACTCTTCTTGCTTTCAGTTCCTAATTGCAAATAATCTTCTCCCACCCTTGCACTTCTGGTCTCTGCGTGTCCTCACGGATGAAGTCAGCCTCTTGTAGACAGCACAGAGCTGGGTCTTTTTTTTTTTTTTAATTCTGGCACTCTGCATCTTTTAATTGGACAATTTAATGCATTTACAGTCAAAGTTATTATTGATAGATAAGAACTTACTCATGTTGTAAATTACTTTCTGGCTGCTTTATAGATCCTGTTTCTTTCTTCCTCTCTTGCTTAGGCCAATTTGTTTTTTTAAAGATTTATTTATCTGAAAGGCAGTTACAGAGAGAGAGAGAGAGAGAGAGAGAATCTTTATCTTCTGGTTCCTTCTTCAAATGGTCATAATGGCCTGGGCTGGGCCAGGCTAAAGCCAGGAGCCAGGAGCTTCCCCTGTGTCTCCCACGTGGGTGCAGGAGCTCCAAGCACTTGGGCCATCCTCTGCTGCTTTCCCAGGCGCAGTAGCAGGAGCTGGGTAGGAAGTGGAGCAGCCGGGACTCGACCCGGCACCCATGTGGGATTGTCTTAACCTGCTCTGCCACAGTGCTGGCTCCAAGATTTCTGACTTCTCTCCCCCAGGTTACACTTCTGTTGCTTTAATTCTCCCCTGTTTACACTGTGTCCTCAGCAGGTTCCTGACGCTAAGTTGTTTTCCATCATTTTGACCTTTAACCTTCACGTGAGAGATCTGGAAGGTTTTCGTGCCATCACAGTACTTTAGTATCTGAATTTGATTATGTCTGTCTTCTCACTGAGTTTTATGCCTTTATATGTTTTCATGGAAGTAATTATGGTTCCTTGGAAGCCAGTGGACGCACTCCCTTAAACATTTCTCGTGAGGCCGGGCCAGTGTGGTGTGTCCCGGGTTCACGTCTGTTAGAAAGGGTTCTGCCTCGTTGCTGAAGGTGGCTTTGCAGGCTACCACGTTCTCGATGGGGCGCACCTCGGATCTCACCCCGCTCTCTCCTGGCCGCATGTCTGCTGACCGCCCTGCTGACCGCCCTGCTGACCGCCCCTTCTGTGGGACTTGCTTCTCTTTCCTTGCTGCTCTGAAGATTCCCTCTTTGTCTTTTATTTTTGGCCACGTGCTTCTAATGTGCCTTGGAGAGGACCTGTGTGGGCTGCGTATGTCTGGATTTGGGAGCCGGGGACGTTTTTGGCTACTGTTTTGTAAAATGAGCACCCTGTGCCTCTTTCTCCGCCTCTTTCCCCTGGGAGCTTCCCTCACGGATGTTTGTTTGCTTGATCGTGGTGTGCTTGGCCTCAGAGGCTTCCTCCGCTTTTAGTTCCATTCGGATTGGCTCCTTTCTTCTTTTTTAAAAGTTATTATTTATTTATTTATTTATTTATTTATTTGAAAGTGAGAGTTACACAGATGGTTGCAATGGCTGAGACCGGTCCAGGCTGAAGCCAGAAGCCAGGAGCTTCTTCTGGGTCTCCCACGTGGATGCAGAGGCCCAAGTACTTGGGCCATCCTCTGCTGCCTTCCCAGGCACATTAGCAGGGAGCTGGATCAGAAGTGGAGCAGCCGGGACTCGAACTGGCACCCATATGGTGGCTTAACTCACTGCACCACAGCGCCAGCCCCTGATTGGCTTATTTCTAAAGACCTATCTTCAAGATCAGAAAATTTCCTGCACTTGATCCAGTCTCTCTCCAGTGTCTCAATTGTACTTTTTTTTTAAAATATCTTTTTTTTTTTTTTTTTGACAGGCAGAGTGGACAGTGAGAGAGAGAGACAGAGAGAAAGGTCTTCCTTTTCCATTGGTTCACCCCCCAATGGCCACTGCTGCCGGTGCGCTGTGGCTGGCACACCGCGCTGATCTGAAGCCAGGAGCCAGGTGCTTCTCTTGGTCTCCCATGCAGGTGCAGGGCCCAAGCACTTGGGCCATCCTCCACTGCACTCCCTGGCCACAGCAGAGAGCTGGCCTGGAAGAAGAGCAACCAGGACAGAATCCGGTGCTCCGACTGGGACTAGAACCTGGTGTGCTGGCGCGCAGGTGGAGGATTAGCCTGTTGAGCCACTTTTTTTTTTTAAGATTTATTTATTTATTTGAGAGTTAGAGTTACATTCAATGAGAGAGAGAGATGAAGAGGGAGAGAGAGATCTTCCTTCCGTTGGTTCACCCCCCAAATGACTGCAACAGCCGGAGCTGCGCCTACCCGAAGCCAGGAGCCAGGTGCTTCCTCCTGGTCTTCCATCCGGGTGCAGGGGCCCAAGGACTTTGGCCATCCTTCACTGCACTCCTGGGCCACAGCAGAGAGCTGGATTGGAAGAGGAGCAGCTGGGATTAGAACCAGTGCCCATTTGGAACGCCGATGCCACAGGCAGAGGATTAACCTACTATGCCATGGCACCGGCCCCACAATTGTACTTTTTATTCATTCATTGACTTATTTATCTCCAAGTTTTCAGTTTGGTTCTTCTTCTTCTTTTTTTTTTTTTGACAGGCAGAGTTAGACAGTGAGAGAGAGAGAGAGACAGAGAGAGAAAGGTCTTCCTTTTCCGTTGGTTCACCCCCCAAATGGCTGTGACGGCCGGCACGCTGTGCTGATCCGAAGCCAGGAGCCAGGAGCTGCCTCCTGGTCTCCCATGTGGGTGCAGGGCCCAAGCACCTGGGCCATCTCCACTGCACTCCTGGGCCACAGCAGAGAGCTGGCCTGGAAGAGGAGCAGCCGGGACAGAATCCGGCGTCCCCAGTTTGGTTCTTTTTAATGATATCTGATCAGTGTTGAATTTCTCTAGGTCATGCATTGTTTTCCTGACGTCATTGGATCGTCTGTATTACATAAGTGTTCCGGCTTCCTTGAGAGCATTATCTTGGATCCTTCTCAGGTGGTTTGCTGACGTCCTTCCTTGGGCTCGATTCCTGGAGGGTTTCTGTGATCCTCCGTGACGTCTTGCTTCCTGCCTCATGCCCCTGCAGCCCTGTGTTGACGTCAGCACTTCACTTCCACAGGGGAAGACGGGTTCTCCGGTCCTGGGTGGGCAGAACGGCTCGGTGTCCCCTCAGCTGGAACTGGCGTGAGTGACGCCTGAAGGCACCCCAGGCGCCTGGCAGCAGGGACTTGTGCGGTGGCCTGGCCGTGCTGGGGGTTGGCCTCCCGGCTACTTCCCAAGCCAGGCTGTGGCTGCCTGCAGCAGGTCAGTTGTCTCCACAGAGGGAGGGTCCCACTGGGAACAGGGGGCTGGGCTGGCTCCCCAGCTCGGGGCGGGGGCTGGTTCCCCCACCAAGGGGAGGGGCTGGTTTCCCAGATGAGAGGGCTGGTTCCCCAGCTGAGGGGGGCTGGGCTGGCTCCCCAGAAGAGGGGGCCTGGTTCCCCAGCTTAGGGGGTGCTGGGCTGGCTCTCAGAAGAGGGAGCCTGGTTCCCCAGAAGAGGGGGGCTGGTTCCCCAGCTGGGAGCATGCCTAGGGGAGCCTCCATCCCGGGGATGGCATCTCCAGGGGCCATGTGCTGATTGGGCGTGCACAGCCTGTGTGCCAGCGAGGGCCTGGCCCCCTGTCTGTACAGGACAGCCTGTTTCTTGGGGGACGGAGCACTGGGGTGACGGCCGTTCTCCTGGGCTGGGCTCCGAGGGGCTGGAGCTACGGCAGCGCAGCCCCTGTGTGAGAGCCATGATGCTGATGAGGCTCAGGGAAGGAGATGCCGGGGCTCCCGACAGCAGAGCAGGAGTCACAGAAGCGGCTGCTCCGTGCCCCGGCCACGGCAGGCGGGGCGGTCACGGTGTGGGCGCCTTCTCGCGAGCAGAACACCTGCGGGGGCCAGGCCAAGGTCTGGAAGGACGGTAGGCGTCTCCAGGAGCTAACACTGCCATGTTAGCTAACACTGTGTGGTACCTGGGTGTGCTGGGGCCTCTCCCCTCACCCCCGGCTTCACCAGGAGAAGGGGTGGCAGAGGCAGGGGCTTTGCCCCCCACTCTGCTGCTAGCTGAGTTTGCCCACGGCGCAATGTGGCCCCGCTCCCTCGCCGCGCCCCAGGCCGCTCCTTAGACTTCCTGGTTGAGGTGCAGTGGATCCACTGTTTGCATCCGCTGTGAGTGCTGGGTGCGAGTTGGGCACCTCCAGTCGGTCGTGTGTTCTAAGCGCAGACTTGACAATGCTGAGCTGGGGCCGGTGAAGCTGCAGCTGGCACTCACTTCGTCCACGGGAGGGGCTCCTGGTGTTTGGGGGTGATGTGTCTGCTTGGGCAGAGGGCCCAGTGGCCTTGCCCTGTCCGTTTCTCTCACGGTCTCAGAGCGGCCTTGTCTGAGGCTGGTGTTCCTCTGGGAGCTGTGTGTCCCGCTGGGATGCCTGGCCAGTGTTCAGAGGGCCGCAGCCACTTGTTTTCCCTTTGCTTGCTGGGAGAAGTGGAGGCAGGCTCAGAGTGGTCGGTGACAATCGCCCGTCGTGTGTTGCTGCCCACATTGTGCGAAGGTGGAGACAGAGGGCGGGGCCTGGCCAGGCTGCACACAGCGGGGACCCTCTAGCGACGCCCCGGGAGCGGTGTGGACACCGTGTTCTGTTCGAAGGCCCAGCCCGGGCGGTGGGAGGCGTGGCCCTGGACACCCGCTGCCTGTTTGCAGAACGACGGTCCTCGGACACTGGTTTGGCACCGTGGAAAACCACCAGCAAATTGCCAGTGGTAAAACATCACATAAACACTGCCTCTTGCAAAACGCTGGCAGTCACCGCGGCGGTGTTGCCCAACAGTGGAGCAAGGCCCGTGTGCGGTGCAGGAGAGCCCAGGCTGGCCGCACAGCGTGTCCTCCGGCCTGGGAGCCGCCACCCCCTGGGGCAGATGCCTCAACGCTCCGCTCGGAGCCGCGAAGGGAAGCAGGGATCCGGGGAGCCCCGGGGGGCCAAGCCTCTCGCCCCTCCCGCCAGTAGGAAGTGTTTACGACCCACAGCCGGGCCTGGCCAAGCCACAGCTCCCCTGGCCAGCAGGCCAGGGCCTCCGGGCTGGACGCCCTGCTCCACACCGGCGCAGAGGCCCCGAGGTCTGGGCCTGGCTGGGCACCCGGCACTTCCTGGGGGGAGGGCCCATGTGGGCGCCGTGCGTCCCCCTGCTGGGGTTCCAGGTTCTCATGCAGGGTCCCCTAGGTGATGGGGACTTCCATCCAGGGTTCTTACCTCCCAGCACCCCCTCACCTAGCCCCATGCCTGGTAGAGGGCATGGCTGAGGGATTCTGGGAAGCTGGCCTGGACGGGACTGCTCTGCCCCATTGGGTCAGGAGCAGGGTCATTTGGAAACTGTGCATCCTTGCTAGCCGCCCCTGCCACCGGCCACAGCCTTGGCTAACGTGGGTGGGGCTCTCCAGCACGCAGCCTCCTGGTCAGCTTTTTTGATTGGCAGATTAGGATTCCATGCATGCACTCGTGCGTGTGCACGCATGTGCGCGCATGTTATGTGTGTGTGTTTGTGCGTGTATGTTATGTGTGTGCATGTGTGCATGTTATGTGTGTATGTTATGTGTGTATGTGTGTATGTTGTGTGTATGTGTGTGTTATGTGTGTGCATGTTATGAATGTGTATGTGTGTGCACGTGTGTATGTGTGTGCACGTGTGTCATGTATGTGCGTGCGTGTTATGTGTGTGCATGTGTGTATGTATGTGAGTGTATGTGTGTGTGCATGTGTGTATGTTATGTATATGCATGTGTGTATGTGTGTGTTATGTGTGCGTGTGTGTTATGTGTGTGCATGTGTGCATGTGTGTATGTATGTGCATGTGTGCATGTTATGTGTATGTGTGTATGTGCGTGAGTGTGTGTTATGTACGTGCATGTTATGCGTGTGCATGTTATGTGTGCGCGTGTGTGTGCGTGTTATGTGTGTGTGCGTGTTATGTGTGTGCATGTTATGTGTGCGTGTGTGTTTGTGTGTGCATGTTATGTGTGTGTGTGTATTTAAGAGGAGCACACTGTGACACTCAGACATGTGCTTTCGGGGCAGCGGCTGAAGGGAGAATCCAGCCCCTCCCTCACTCGCGCGGCCCATGGCAGACCTGTGTGATCTTTCAGTGATTTGGGAACAAATTAGTGTGAAGGGAGGTGGCCATGCTGACCGGTGGATCCCCATCTTGTTCTCCCAGCCGAAGCTCGGCTCTCTCGCACCAACGTCTCCCCGCTCTGAGCCCTCTGGGTCCTGCTCCTCCGAGCTCTGCAGTGTTGGGCTCCACGGCAGTGAGATCCTTCAGCATTGGTCTTTGTCCGCGGCACACGTTTCTTCACATGTAATGTCTTCCAGGTTCACCCGCAGTAACCCAAACGACTGGATCTCCTTCGTTGTAGGGCTAAGTAATATTCTCTTGTATGCACACGTTATATTTTGTTTTCTCATTTATCAGAGGATGGGCATCAAATTGATTCCACATTTTGGTTACAATAAGACCGCACTGTTGGCTGGCGCAGCGGCTCACTAGGCTAATCCTCTGACTGCGGGGCCGGTACTCTGGGTTCTAGTCTTGGTTGGGGTGCCGGATCCCAGTTGCTCCTCTTTCAGTCCAGCTCTCTGCTGTGGCCCGGGAAGGCAGTGGAGGATGGCCCAAGTGCTTGGGCCCTGCACCCGCATGGGAGACCAGGAAGAAGCACCTGGCTCCTGGCTTCGGGCTGGCACAGCACCAGCCGTGGCGGCCATTTGGGGAGTGAACCAATGGAAGGAAGACCTTTCTCTCTGTCTGTCTCTCTCACTGTCTAACTTTGCCTGTCCAAAACAAACAAACAAACAAACAAACAAACAAAATAAAAACACCTTACTGTATCTCTTCCATATATGGTTTTTGTTTTGGTTCATTCAGCCATTTTATTTCTTCTTTTTCTACTTTTTTTTCCTGCCTTTTTGAAAAATGATTTTCTTATTTACTTGAAAGGCAGAGTGACAGAGAGGCAGCGCGAGATGGAGAGAGAGATCTTCCATCTGCTGGTTCACCCCCAAATGACCCCAACAGCTGGGGCGGGGCCATGCTGAAGCCAGGAGCCTGGAATTCCTTCTGGGTCTCCCACATGGGTGCAGGGGCCCAAGCACTTGGACCATCCTCCACTGCTTTCCCAGGTGCATTAGCAGGGAGCTGGATCAGAAGTGGAGCAGCCGGGACTCGAACTGGTGCTCATTGTTGGCTGCTGGCATCGCAGGCAGTGGCTGCACCTGCCCTGCAGGGTGCTGGCTTGCCCTTATCATCTTGTGTCATTTGGCTTCATACCCAGGTGCGGGATCGCTGGGTCACCTTGTGGCTCTGTCTGTCGTTTGCTGAGGAAGCCTCCTCCAGCCGTCCCAACGGCCACACCACTTCAGGTCCTCGTCGGCTCTGGCTGTCCTGTCTGTGACCACAGCTGTTTCCACAGGTGGTGTCCCAGCGTGGTGTTCACTGCACTCTCTTCAGGATGAGGCATTGGCATTTTGAGCTTTTTTTTTTTCATGTACCTGTTGACCAGACATGTGTCTTTTTTTTTTGGACAGGCAGAGTTAGAAAGTGAGAGAGAGAGAGAGAGACAGAGAAAGGTCTTCCTTTTTCTGTTGGTTCACCCCCCAAATGGCTGCTACGACCGGCGCGCTGTGCTGATCCGAAGCCAGGAGCCAGATGCTTCCTCCTGGTCTCCCATGCAGTTGCAGGGCCCAAGCACTTGGGCCATTCTCCACTGCCTTCCCGGGCCACAGCAGAGAGCTGGACTGGAAGAGGGGCAACTGGGACAGAATCTGGAGCCCCGACCGGGACTAGAAGCTGGTGTACTGGTGCCGCAGGTGGAGAATTAGCCTATTGAGCCGCGGTGCCGGCCTGTGTGTCTTCTTTTGAGAAAAACCCATTCAGGTCCTTTGCCGAATTTTAATAGCCCCCTCCCCGTATATTTTGGTTATTAACCCTTAGTGGGTGTGTGGTTTGGAGTAGCTTTTCCCACTCTGGGTTTTCTCCTCTGTTGATGGCGTCCAAGCTTTCCAGTTGGCCGGAATCCTGTTTGTCCGATTTTCCTCTGTTGGCGGCTTCCCAGGCTGGCTTCCGGAGCTTCCCCTGGGTGTCCAAGCAGCTTCATGGTTTGGGGCCTGATGTCGAAGACTTTACTCCATTTGTGAGTTGATTTTTGAGTGTGGTGTGAGACAAAGTCCGACTTCACCTTCTGCGCGTGGTAGCCAGATTTCCCCGCTCCACTCCAAAGAGACCGTCATTCCCCATTGGGAGTTGTTGGTGGCCTTGTCAAAAATGGAGGCAGGAGCTGTGGACCTGGTGCTGTCTCTGTGCCGTCGGTCCCATTCCACTGTCTCTGGGCTGTCTGTCCCGTCCCGTGGTCTCTGGGCCGTCTGTCCCATCCCGTGGTCTCTGGGCCGTCTGTCCTGTGCTCTCTGGGCCATCTGTCCCGTCCCGTGGGTCCATGTGTCACGGATTTTGAAGCAGAGAGCAGGACGACTCCAGCTTTGTTCTTTTTATCGTTCAAGATTGCTTTGGCTATTTGGGGTCTTTTGTGGCTCAACACAATTTTCAGGATTTTTTTCTTATTTTTCTGAAAGATAATATAACTTGGATGGCTATTACATTAGATTGACATTAATATTGATGCTACCGCTCCATGGATATGGGATACCTTTTCATTTCCTCACTTCTTTTTGAATTTCTTTAGTCAGCATTTTACAGTTTCCAGCACACAAAGCTTTCTCTTCCTTGGTTAAATTTATGCCTCAGTAATTAGCTATTGCAAATGGAATTGTTTTTTAAATGTCTTTTCCAGATAGCTTGCTGTCAGTGTATAGAAATGCAGCTGACTTTTCCATGTTGATTCTATATCCTGCAGCTTTAGCGAGCTTGTTTGTCATTCTAGCCTGTGTGTGTGTGTGTGTGTGTGTCTGGCAGTCCTTAGCGTGTTCTATAAGTAAGTCCATGCTCGCAGCACAGGCTGTGTCGCTGCTGCCTTTCTTACCTGCGAGCCTTTGCTGTCTTTTTTCACTCCGTTGCTCTGGCTGGGACGCCCAGGACTATGCTGAACAGCGTCCTGTGGCTGCTTCTAATTCAGCATTTCAATGGGCTATCGAGGGCCTGGTGCTGCCCCGAAGGGACCCAGGCTGGCCCTGCTGCTCGGACTTGGGCCTGGTGTCCCCCTCCTCAGCCGGGCACTGGCCTGCCCCCCACGCAGGTGCTACTGGCCCCTTCCTCTGACCTGCTGGCCCTGCTTGTGCTGTGAAGGACGCCTGTGGTCTCGGCGGGCTGACCTCAGCCCACCCCCCCCACGCAGAGCCTCCCACGGCACGGGAACTGGGCACCTGGCCTGCCTTGCTCCTCAGGATTTTTGTATCGCTGACGCTCCGCCCCTCTGCCCCTGCCGTCTCTCTGCCCAAGGCTCCCTTACCGTTGCACACCTGTGGTCACCTGCTAGCCCCTGGCAGCCCCCCGCCGAGCTGCCGGTCACCCCGGCCCCCGGGACCTGTTCCCCTGCCCCCCCAGAATGTGATCTGATTTGGAAGTGGCATGGCCACAGAGCTAGTTGGGCTAAAATGAGGTCCCTAGGGTGGGCTCTGGTCCAACGGCTCGTGTCCTTATATGAGGGGTATCCGGACCCAGAGGCACACAGGAGAGTGACCGCGACGGCCAGCCAGCCACCAGAGCCGAGGGGGGCGGGCCTGGGGCAGACTCAAAGTCCCCACATCTTAGCCCTGGTAGGTGGACGACGCACCTGTGCCGCTGAGGCCAGTGGGTGGTCTTCGTCAGGCCAATGCAGCAAACTGACCTAGAGAGATGGCCGAGCGTGCCCAGACGCACCTCCCGCCCTCAGTCCTGTCCACGCAGTGCCCGCCCCCACCATGTGGCGCTCTCTCTTCATGAGTGGGGGGCGAAGAAGGAGCCTGGAGGACTTAGGGTCTGTGGCTCTCATGCTGCCTCTCTGTCTCCGCCTCCCCAGAGCGCCCCGCCCCCCACCCAGCCATAGCCCCAGGATCACCCCTGCAGGGAGATTGGTTCTGGGGCATTTGGGATCTGGGTCATAGGCAGCCCTGGGTGTCCCATGCCGGACAGCCATCCACAAACTTGGGCTGTGGTCTGGGGGGCTGACGATGCGGCCCACGATGAGCTGCTCCTGCAGCTGGCGTAGCATCTAGTGGGACGCGTGGCTCACAGGTGCATGGCGATGCTGAACCGAGTTCAAGTCCAGGCTCTGACTCCTGACCCCAGCTTCCTGCTAATGTCCACCCTGGGATGCTGCGGGGATGGCACAAGGACCTGGGTCCCTGCCACCCACCAGGGAGACCTGGGTTGGGTTTCCGGCTCCTGGATTTGCAGACACGCATCTTGGGAGGGAGCGAGCAGAGGGAGCCCGCGCATTCCTCTCCTGCTGTCTCTACAATCAATTGGGAAAAGCCTAGAGGTTACACCGGATGGAACACGCCGTTGTGTCCAGAAGGTGGTGGTGCTAAGGCCCTGGGGCTGTGATATGTGTCTGCCCCCCTCTTTCCATTGTGTCGGCACTGTGGCTTTAAGTCACACCTCCAGGGTGGGTGCAGTCTTTCACCCAGAGCCAGGAGACCCCCGCTACCTCCATGAGCCCCAAGCCAACCAACACGCATATGTGGGAGCCCCGTCCAATGGGCGCCCCCACCGAATGACCCAGTGAGCAGACAGTAGCGCCGTGAAAGCCAGGCCCTCCCTCGGAGCCAGCGTCCGCCTGGGCTCCTCTCGGACCAGCGCTCTCTCTGTCGCTTGCCGATCAAGTCAAAGTTTCTTTTCTGTCAAATAAATGTCTCCGGCTTTTTGCTTCTGTACTAAGCTGAGGAAAAGAACCCACGACGCTCACTCTGGCAGCCGCCCTGCTCTCCGTGACCCACACCGAGTGCCTGGGTTCAAGGCCTGGCTCCGCCTCCAGTTCCAGCTCCCTGCTGATGTGCGGCCTGCGAGGCAGCAAGTGGGGGCTGAAGTGCCCGGGTCCCCACCGCCCCCAGGGAGGCCTGGATTGAGTCTGAGGCTCCTGGCTTCAGCCTGGCCCAGTCCCGGCTCTTGCGGGCACCTGTGGACAGAGCCAGCGGGCGGCAGACGTCTCTGCGCCCCTTTCTGTCCCTGATTTCAAGTGAGTAAGCGCTGCGGGCCACGTTCCCTGGAGAGTGGTCCACAGCCTCGAACGTCCCCGTGCACATCGTGCTGGGGGGGCACCAAGCCTGGCCCCGTGTACTCGAGCTCCGGGAGGGTCACACGGCAGAGGCCCCTCGGCACCCACTCGGCACGCAGGCCTGGGGTCAGCACAGCACGGCTACAGCCGTAAGGGAATCAGGAATGCGTGGATTCGATTTCCCTGGACATACAAATGGGATTCCAGATGTGCGAGAGAGAGTTTGGATTTTTTTTTTTAAGGAAGTCTGGGCACCAGCTGGTGCCGGCTGCCGGAGCCTGCAGGCCAGGAGCCAGGCCTTGAGCTGGGACGTCTGCCCCCCCCACCCCCCCGTGCCCGGGTGCTGCCTGTGCTCCTGCCTCGCTCTCCCAGCAGCCCCAGAATTAACACGGCCCACTCTACAGATGGCGAAATCAAGGCGCAGACCGCACAAGGCCCCGGCCTGGCCCGGGAAGATGCAGGCCAGGAGCGGCCCTTGCTTTCTCCAACATCCATCTCTGAGCCCTTTCTACGTGATGAGGACTGTGGAACCCCGGGGGAGCCCTGGGAGGACGGTGCAGCCCCCAAGAAGCAGCAGCGTTGGAGGAGGGTGGACGGTTGCTGCGGCTGGAGCACGCAAGACGCTGGGTCCCAGCTGGGTGACGTGTTCTGGAAAGTTCCAGAACTCTGGTATGGCCAGGGCTGCTACTAGGTGCACAGTCATGGTTTGTGGTCTGGACACGCCAGGACGTGCGTCGTGGGGGCCCTGGGCCATGGCCAGGTGTTGTAAATGACCTCAAGGGGGACTGCTGGCTCCCAGCTCTGGAGTCCCCATCACGCCCTCACCCACGGTGTCCTGGGCTTATGGCCCAACGCCCCCAGATGGTTCTGCCATGCTGTCCAGCGGCTCTCCCCGGAGTCCTGGCTGGGGGAGGGGTCTGAGGCCACTTCCTCTCAGACAGGGGCTGGCAGAATGTGGCAGGGACGAGGTCCCCCCGAGTGAGCTGAGCTGGGGTCTGCCCGGTGGGCCGGTGGGGGCTGTGCTCACGAGGTCAGGGCTGGAGGCCGGGCTGCCGCCCAGCTCTGCTGCGTGTGTTTCGTGCTTCGGATGCTGTGTGCGCTTGGTTCCAGCCCCTGCCTCGCCGGCCCCGCGCTCTGCCCCTGCTGTTCCGTTCTACCACAGCCTGGCTCAGCTCTCCCCCCATGGCAGACTGTCCAGTCTTGGAGGTCACTTCCTGTCCCCAGCCCAGTCCTGCTGGAGCTGTGCAGGCCACAAGAGCACGGTCTTCCCCCTCAGCGGTGCACGCCCCCGCCCTGTGGATGACCTCAGGGTCCCCCTGCCCACCGCACGGCAGCTGGAGACCAGCCTGGCCCACAGAACCTGCAGCTGCTGGGGCTGCGTCACGGGAGGGCCCGTGTGTCCCCGGAGTCCCTGTGTGTCCCCAAGGGGCAGCAGAGCCGCCTGTCTGTGGCTTCGCTCCCCGCCCCCGGGGTGCACCACCCCCCTTCCCTGGGAGCAGAAGGTGGAGGGGCTCCTCCATCCCACGAGGGTCCATGGGCCAGGACTTGGTGAAAGGGAGCCAAGGGCATCAGACACCACTTCTGAAAGTTTGTGGAAAATTGCAAATTCAAGACAAGTGGATTTTGGCTCAAAAAAAAAAAAAAAAAAAAAAAAAAGAACCTGGAATCCACGCCCCTTTCTCGTAATGCGCGTTTTTCATGGCCTTTTTGGAGAGACCTGGTGTGTGAGGGCTTTCACTGAGGGGAGGGGCTGGGGCTGTGGCTTAGAAGGTGAAGCCACTGCCTGCAGTGCTGCCATCCCAAATGGGCAGGGGTTTGAGTCCCGGCTGCTCCACCTCCAACCCAGCTCCCTGCTATGGCCTGGGAAAGCGGTGGGAGATGGCCCAAGTCCTTGGGCCCCTGCGCCCACGTGGGAGACCTGGACATGGCCCCAGGCTATGGCTTTGGCCTGGCCCAATCCCCTTTGTTGTGGCCAGCTGGGGAGTGAGCCAGCCGATGGAAGAGCTCTCTCTGTCTCTCCTTCTCTCTCAAACTCTGCATCTCAAATTAGTAAATAAACAAACCTTAAAAAATAAACAAACAAAAGCCCAGGCAAAGGACGGCACCGGGTGGGGGTAAGACATCAGACTCGAGTGAGCGAGCCGCTCTGGACGCTGGGGACCCCGAGTTACCCCAGGCTCCTCGTCTTAGAAGGCAGGAGATGTTCGAGGACAGAGCAGACAGAGGTCACTCACCGCTCAGAAGCTCGGACGTGGACACCTGGAGACCCCGCCCCGGCCTCTCCGGGGGCAGTCAGGCTCGGAGGGGCCCAGGCTGTTGGCTCTGCAGAGGTGGACAGTGAGGGCCTGAGGCACCTCCCTATACGTGGGAGACGCAGGGGCCATGCCTGTCCCCAGCACCCCTGAGTGTGGCTGCCCCTTGCATCACAAATGCCAGGGGCGCTCTGACGGTGTAGGGGAAGTGGCCCTCAGGGTGGTTGTTTGGCTTGGGGGTTTGTAGGTGGGACTCAGCCTGGTCTCCTGGGATGGCAGGAGGACTCCAGTCTGAGAGGCTTTGGTCAAGCCCTCCTCCTGTCCTGCCAGCGTCCTGTCTGGGACCAAGGGGTCCAGACCCCCATGGCCAGGCGTGATGGCAGCAGGTGGCACAGCAGGAGACGCCACCGCCCCAGAAGCCACGGCCGCAGCCCCACATCTGTGACTTCACTTCCTGCGGTTTCAGTTGCCTTGGTCAACCGTGGCCTGAAGGGATTACGTGGAACATTCTAGAAATTGGTCATCCAGAAGTATTACGTGGAACGTTCTAGAAATCGTCATGCAGAAGTTTCACACAGGTCACGTGGTGCTGCGTGTTGCGTTCCCACCGCTCCATCTGGTCATGAATTGTTGCTGAGCTCACACTGCGCTAATGTATCAATTAAACTTTATTGTAGGCACGTATGGATAGGGAAAACGGCGTGGATAGGACTCAGTACAAGCCATGTTCTTGGACCTATCCCACAAAGAGAGAGAGGCCGGCCCTGTGGCATAACTGGTTAAGTCTCTGCCTGTGACACTGGCATCCCATATAGGCACCAGTTCGAGTTCCAGCTGCTCCACTTCCCATCCAGCTCTCTGCTGTGACCTGGGAAAGCAGCAGAAGATGGCCCAGGACCTTGGGCCCCTGCACCCGCGTGGGAAACCTGGAAGAAGCTCCTGGCTCCTGACTTCGGATCGGTGCAGCTCTGGCAGCGGCGGTCATTTGGGGAGTGAACCAACAGATGGAAGACCTCTCTCTTTCTCTGGCTCTGCCTCTCTAACTCTTTCAAATAAATAAAATAAATCTTTAAAAAAAGAAGAAAGAAACACACATCCTGGGGGCCAGCACTGTGGCCTAGTGGGCCAAAGCCTCCTCCTGCAGTGCCAACATCCCATATGGGTGCCGGTTCTAGTCCCAGCTGCTCCTCTTCCGATCCAGCTCTCTGCTATGGCCTGGGAAAGCAGTGGAGGATGACCAAGGTCCTTGGGCCCTGCACTCGCATGGGAGACCAGGAGAAGCACCTGGCTCCTGGCTTCAGATCAGCGTGGTACGCCAACCACAGTGGCTAAGGTGAACCAACGGAAAAGGAAGACCTTTCTCTCTGTCTCTCTCTCTCTCTCTCTCACTGTCCACTCTGCCTGTCAAAAAAAAAAAAAAAAGATTAAAAAAGAAAAAGCAACAGCAGAGTAGATGAGGCCGAGCGAGAGATCTGGGAACTCAGACAGCGTATCAGGAAATAGAGTCGTAAGGGAGAGAATGGAGAGGACTGAAGGGAGCCTGCGGACGTGGGGCAGCATCGAGAGCTGACATTTCAGCTGCGGAAGCTGAACGAGAACAAAGCAGGGGAGAACGTTTACCTAGGACATCGTAGACGCACAGCTCCTAGGACATCGTAGACGCACAGCTCCACCTCGGAGAGCCGTGTGCTCGGCTGCAGGAAGGTCAAAGGTGTCCACTCAGATTCGTCCTTCAAGATGTTTACCGTCCACATTTCAAAACCAGACGCAGGAGGATCCCGAGAGCGGAAAAACAAGAAGCAAACAACGTGCGAAGGGGTCTCAATGTGGCCGATGCTAAGGCTCCTCAGGAGAGCCGTCACAGCCCGGGGTGGATGATGTCACAGCCCGGGGTGGATGATGTCACAGCTCGGGGTGGATGTCACAGCCCGGGGTGGATGACATTACAGCCTGGGGTGGATGATGCCACAGCCCAGAGGTGGATGACGTCACAGCCCAGGGTGGATGATGTCACAGCTCGGGGTGGACGATGTCATAGCCCATAGGTGGATGACGTCACAGCCTGGGGTGGATGATGTCACAGCTCAGGGTGGATGACGTCACAGCTCAGGGGTAGATGATGTCACAGCTCGGGGTGGATGATGTCACAGCCCGGGGTGGATGATGTCACAGCTCGGGGTGGATGATGTCACAGCTCGGGGTGGATGACATCACAGCCTGGGGTGGATGATGCCACAGCCCAGAGGTGGATGACGTCACAGCCCAGGGTGGATGATGTCACAGCTCGGGTGGATGACATCACAGCCTGGGGTGGACGATGTCATAGCCCAGAGGTGGATGACGTCACAGCCTGGGGTGGATGATGTCACAGCTCAGGGTGGATGACGTCACAGCCCAGGGGGTAGATGACGTCACAGCCCAGGGTGGATGATGTCACAGCCCAGAGGTGGATGATGTCACAGCCCAGGGGGGTGGATGATGTCACAGCCCAGGGTTGGATGATGTCACAGCCCAGGGGGGTGGATGACGTCACAGCCCGGGGGGTAGATGATGTCACAGCCCAGGGTGGATGACATCACAGCCCAGGGTTGGATGACGTCACAGCCTGGGTGGATGATGTCACAGCCTGGGGAGGTCGATGATGTCACAGCCCAGGGTGGATGACATCACAGCCCAGGGTTGGATGACGTCACAGCCTGGGTGGATGATGTCACAGCCTGGGGAGGTCGATGATGTCACAGCCCAGGGTGGATGACATCACAGCCCAGGGTTGGATGACGTCACAGCCTGGGGGTGGCTGACATCACAGCCCAGGGGGTAGATGACATCACAGCCCAGGGTGGATGACGTCACAGCCCAGGGTGGATGATGTCACAGCCCAGGATTGGATGACGTCACAGCCCAGGGGGTGGATGATGTCACAGCCCAGATGTGGATAATGTCACAGCCAGGGGGGTGGATGTCACAGCCCAGGGGGTGGATGACATCACAGCCCAGGGTTGGATGATGTCACAGCCCGGGGTCGATGATGTCATAGCCCTGGGTGGATGACATCACAGCCCAGGGTTGGATGATGTCACAGCCCGGGGTCGATGATGTCACAGCCCAGGGTGGATGATGTCACAGCCCAGGGGGTGGATGATGACCCAGCCCGGGGGAGGTAGGTGATGTCACAGCCCAGGGGGTGGATGTCACAGCCCAGGGGGTGGATGACATCACAGCCCAGGGGGTGGATGATGTCCCAGCCTGGGGGAGGTAGGTGATGTCACAGCCCTGGGTGGATGACATCACAGCCCAGAGTTGGATGATGTCACAGCCCGGGGTCGATGATGTCACAGCCCAGGGTGGATGATGTCACAGCCCAGGGGGTGGATGACATCACAGCCCAGGGGGTGGATGATGTCCCAGCCTGGGGGAGGTAGGTGATGTCACAGCCCGGGGTGGATGATGTCCCAGCCCAGGGGAGGTAGGTGATGTCACAGCCCAGGGGGTGGATGTCACAGCCCAGGGGGTGGATGACATCACAGCCCGGGGGGTGGATGATGTCCCAGCCCGGGGGAGGTAGGTGATGTCACAGCCCGGGGTGGATGATGTCCCAACCCGGGGGAGGTAGGTGATGTCACAGCCCAGGGTGTGGATGATGCTTTCAGTGTGCCGAAGAGGAAAACCCAATTCCCAGGCCGGCGCTGCAGCACAGTGGGTAAAGCCCCCACCTGCATGCCGGCACCCCATATGGGCTCCAGGTCATGTTCTGGCTGCTCCACTTCCAGTCCAGCTCTCTGCTGTGGCCTGGGGAAACAGCAGAAGATGGCCCAAGTTGTTTGAGCCCCTGTACCCATGTCACAAACTTAGATGTAGCTCCTGGCTCCTGGCTTTGGCCTGGCCCAGCCCTGGCCACTGTGGCCATCTGGGGAGTGAACCAGCCGATGGAAGATCCTTCTGTCTCTCCCTCTCTCAGTCTGTGATTCAAGTAAATAAATAAATCTCTTTTTAAAAAAAGATACACAATATAAAAAATGTAAATTATGAGATCAAAAACAAAATGTGATGAGAGTGGAACGAAAGGGCACAGTTTCTTATGGCCAAAGTAATGTTTCCAGCTTAGAATAGTCTGTTGGGGCAGGCACTGTGGCGTAGCGGGTAAAGCCACTGCCTGCAGTGCCAGCATCCCATATGGGCGCTGGTTCAAGTCCCAGCTCCTCCAGTTCTGATCCAGCTCTCTGCTATGGCCTGGGAAAACAGTAGGAGATGCTTGGGCCCCTGCACCTGCACCTGCATGGGAGACCCCGGGGGAAGCTCTTAGCTCCTGGCTTTGGATCAGCTTGGCTCTGGTCATTGCAGCTATTTGGGGAGCGAACCAGCAGATGGAAGACCTTTCTCTCTCTTTCTCTCTGCCCTGCTTCTCTGTAAATCCACTTTTCAAATAAATAAATAAATCTTTACCAAAAAAAAGTCTGTTACAACATGTTTTTATGTAAGTTTCAAGACGACCACAAAGCAAAACTCATAGTAGACTCAGAAAAGACAAAAAGGGACCAAGCATTTGGCTAGAGAGAGCCGCTGAACCACAGAGGATCTATTCTGTAAAATAACCAGACAACAACGACCTGGATGGCGATGGCGAGCCCTTAGCTGCCCGCGATTGTCTTAAACGTGAACAGACCGTCCAGTCAAAATACAGCACGGCGGAAAGCACGGGAGAGCAAGGCTGCACTGCACGTGGCCTGCAGGAAACTCCGCTATATTTTAACAGCCAGGAAAGCAGGGAGAACAGAGGGAGAAAAACTCCCATAAAACAGACTTTAGGCAAAAGCTATCCAAGGAGACCAAGGAAGCGATCATCCAACGTGAAGGCATCCCTGATTCGAGAGCCTGGGGTTGTAGACACAGCTGCAACCACGCTGGCGCGCCCGAGAGAGACAGACTGCCGGCCAGTGACTGCGGGGACTTCACGAAGGCCACGTGATCCGGACAGCAAGTCAGGAAGCAAACGTTGGGCCGAGCTGTGCCATGGCACCCACGGGACGTGACACCCATGGCTGCAGCTTCTCCCCAAGCTCGCCAGCGAAGGACAGATCGTGCCAGGCCACGGAAGTCCTACAACTTCAGCACGAACATCATAGCAAGTGTTTGTTTCCCAAGAACAATGGTTTGTAACTAGAAATCAGTAACAGGCTGGGGCCGTGGTACTGAGGCTTCCCATGATCCCATGCAGGCGCTGGTTCGAGTCCCAGCTGCTCTGCTTTCCCTGCAGCTCCCTGCCAATGGGAAGGCAGCAGGGGACGACCCCAGTGCCTGGGCCCCGCCTCCACGTGGGAGACGGGATGTAGTTCTGGGCTCTTGGCTTTGGCCCTGGACCAGCTTTGGCCATTTGTGGAGTGGACCAGTGGATGAAAGATCTCTCTTTCATTCTGCCTTTTAAATGAATTAATTAATAAAAAATCAGTGACAGGAGGAATTTGGAGAAATTCACAACTATGTGGAAATTAAATTACGTGCTTCTTATTGATAACCGTGTCAGAGAAGACATTAAAAGAAAATTTTGAAAATATCATAAGGCAAATGAAAATGAAACATAGCAAGATTGGGGCACCACAAAGAGACTGGGATACAACGGAGAAATTCACAGCAATACATACCCGAAAAATAGAAGAAGTGACTCAAATCAGTAACTTAATACTGTACCTCAAAGAATTAAGAAAAAATGTACAAATTAAGCCTGCAATTAAATAAGAAAATAATAAAAATCAGGGCAGAAAAATGAGAGACAAGAAAATCAATAGAAAAGATCAAAAGACCAAGGTGCTGTTTTTGAAAAGATAAACAAAATTGGACAAAATTTGGCTAGACTAACCAAGAAAAAAGAGAGAAAACTCAAATAAATGAGAATGAAAGAGGAGCTGTTTCAGAAATACACAGAGGTGTGTGGAAATCTAAGTGACCCCAGGGACTGCTGTGAGCACGTGGGTGATGGAGAAGTGCGTGAGCCCCACACGACCACAAGGCCTGAGTCATGTCTAACAGGAAGTCGGCAGATCGCTAGTGTGCGAGGAGATGGAGTCAGTGATACAAAGTCTCCCTGCCAAGTGCGCAGGAGCTGATGGCTTCCCGGCCGGATTCCACCCAACACTTCAGCAAGAGCGAGTCCTCATCCTCCCAGATTCTGCTGCGGGGGTGGAGAGGGGAGACGGCTTCAGACTCATTCTACAGGGCCGGTGTCACCCGGGTACCAAAGCCAGCCAAGGCCACTACAAGAGAAGGAAGCTGGAGCCCAACGTGCTTGACGGGCAGGGTGCCAGCTGTCGGTACGTGGCGAGGCCCGTTCGCCACGGGCAGGGGGATTCATCCCTCGGAGGCAAGGATGGTTCGACATCTCCAAATCTGATGCAGCGTGTTAGAGATCATTCGATATGGCCGGCGCCGTGGCTCAACAGGCTAATCCTCCGCCTGTGGCGCCGGCACACCGGGTTCTAGTCCCGGTTGGGGCACCAGATTCTGTCCCAGTTGCCCCTCTTCCAGTCCAGCTCTCTGCTGTGGCCCAGGAGTGCAGAGGAGGATGGCCCAAGTGCTTGGGCCCTGCACCCGCATGGGAGACCAGGAGAAACACCTGGCTCCTGCCTTTGGATTAGCGCGGTGCGGCGGCCGCAGCGTGCTGGCCGCAGCGGCCATTGGAGGGTGAACCAACGGCAAAAGGAAGACCTTTCTCTCTGTCTCTCTCTCTCTCTCACTGTCCACTCTGCCTGTCAAAAATAAAAAAAAAAAAAGAGAGAGAGAGAGAGAGATCATTCGATACGGAGAAGACACTCAGCAAATCAGGTGCAGCCCATGGCGGAGAATTCACAGCTCACTGGGGCCGAAGATCAGGGACAACGGAGCGGCCACTCCTGCTACGAAGTACTGAAGTCCTGGACAGAGCAGCTGAACCAGAGCATGGAAGGGGGCTCCCAAACTGGGAGGACGACACGGCGTTGTCTCGGTTTGAAGACAAGAAGCCCCTCTGCGCAGGAACCCCTCGATGGCCCCAGGCTGTCCGAGCTAACAGCAGTGTGGCGAAGCGGCGGCAGAAGCCGGCAGCGCTTCTACACACCAACAAGGCACTGTCCAGCAAAGGAAGTCGGGGAAACAGTCCCACCTGCAAAAGCCACGGAATTTAAATACTGAGGGATACATGGGCCAACGGAGGGGAGAGGTCTGGGCGCTGAGTGCTGCTATGCATGACACATTTGTGGACGAAGTTGAAGAAGACACAGATAAGTGGGGAGACGGCACGTGCTTATGGACTGCAAGAGTCAATATCTTCAAGTGTCCATGACACCAAGAACAGCCCACAGACACAACGCAATCCCTAGCAAAATCCCAATGCCATTTTTTTGCAGAAGTTTAAAAATCCTAACTCCTAAAATTTAAAAATCTTAAAATGTTCATTGACCCACAAAAGACCCCAAAAGGCCAAAACCAATATTCAGTAAAAAGAACAAAGCCACAAGCATCACACTTCTTGCTTTCAAAATCAACTACAAAGCTATCGTAATCCAAACAGCCTAAAAACAGTCCCGGCGTGGGCACAGAAACGTGGATCAATGGAACAGAACAGACAGCCCGGAAACAAACCCACGCATCCACGGCCAACAGGTTTTTGGACAAAGGCTCCAGAACCAGGCAGTGGGGACAGGACGCTCTCTTCTGTAACAGTGTCAGGAAAACTCACCTGTGCGACAGGTGACAGGGGACACTCAGCCCTCGCCACACACAAAACCCAACTGAAAATGAGTGAGAATCTTACCCAGAAGACCTAGCGCCCTAGGATTGCGTTCTCTGGAGAGAACGTATGGGAATTGTCTCACGACGTTGGTCTCGGGAGTTTAGATCTGATGCAGCAGACCGATGGGATTCCGCCCAGCAGAAGTCCTCTGCACACCCGGAATCAGCAGGGGCGAGACACACCCTACGGCCCGGACGGACACCTCGAACCACACCACTCCAGGCAGCCAACACCCCAGCACACAGCACACAAACCACCCAGTGATGGCGAAAACAGCGGGAGCGAGCCGTGGGCAAAGGACCCGGGTAGACATTTTTCAAAAGAAGATGCACAGACAGTCAGCAGGTCTGTCGAAAGTTACTCGGCCCCCCTAGCCGTGGGGGCGCTCCAGTGAGGACCGCTCCCCTGTGGATGCCGCAGGTGCTGGCGAGGACGTGGGGGAGGGGCAAGCTCTGTGCAAAGCTGGTGGCGCTGTGGACAAGGACGGCCATAGGATGAGCACGTGATCCCGCAGGCCCCCTCCCGGCTGCGTACCCAAAAGGTGTGAAACCGAAGGCGGCAGAGGGCGGTGCCCCATCTTCACGGTGGCGCCTCGCACGACAGCAGCCAACGGATGAGCGAAACGTGAGGCAACACTGCGCAGCTGTCAGAAAGAAGGAAATCCCAACGTTTGCAGCTGCACGGAGGAAGCAGCACTGAGGGAGACGACTCAGGCACAGGCAGACAAACGTTGCACCCTCTCTCGAGAAGCAGCAGACAAAGGTCTCGCTGAGGCTGGTGGGTGGGGTGGGTTCTGGGGAGATGCGCTCAAAGAGTGCCACATTTCCAGAAACCTACAGCGTGTCCCGGCGAATGCAGACACCCTCATCGATGGCTGACAGTCATTGAAGACAGTAGATTCTTTTTAAGGTTTATTTTCTTTATTTTGAAAGGCAGAGTTACAGAAGCGGGGTGGTGGGGGAGCAGACACAGAGGGAGAGGTCTCCCGTCTGTTGGTTCGCTCCCCAAATGGCCACCACGGCTGGGACTGGGCCAGGCTGAAGCCAGGAGCTGCTTCCAGGTCTCCCATGTGGGTGCGGGGGCCCAGGCACTTGGGCCATCTTCTACTGCTTTCCCAGGCCACAGCAGAGAGCTGGATCGGAAGAGGAGCAGCCAGGACTCGATCCGGCACTGCAGGTGGCAGCTTAACCCTCTATGCCACGGCACCAGCCCTGAGTGAGTTGATAGTAAGTGTTCCCAGAGTAAAATAAAAGTAGTATGTAAGGTAGTGCATGTGTTAGTTGGCTTGATTTAGTCATTCTGCAATGTATATATACAGCAAAACACACACAACTTCCATGTCAGTTAAAAGTAAATTTAAAAATGCTAGACTATAAAACAAAGCCATCTAACAACAACAATAGAATGCTGTGCCCAGGAACGGAGGTTGCTCCTGGTCTCATGCCAGCTGCCCTGAGTGGCTGCTCTGACGCCCCTGGCTTTCGGGGTGCTCGTGGTCACAGCTGGAAGGGGAGCCACAGTGGACGCCCGGGTACAGCGGACTCTTGCCTCAAGTTCACCCTCTCCCCCTCGGTGGGCAGACAGAGCTGCCAGTGGATCAGGACCTGTGCGGTTGGGTCAGGTTTGTTCCCCGAGGGTTCTGCGTCCTGCCCATTTGCCCATCTGTAAAATGGGCTGACAGCAGGAATTCAGTGACACTGAACACATGGACTGCGGGCATCAGCTCAGCTGGCACCCGAAGGTCTCTCACCTCCTCCTCGCCCCGATCGGCCAGGCCAGGTGCGGTGAGGCAGGGCAGCCTGGCTCCCGAGCAAGGGACTTCGTAAGCCAGCCCAGACCCTGTGCTCCGACTGCCCCGCGTCTGAATTCTTGGGTGGTTTCAGTATTTGCTGTGTGCTGAGCCCATTTGTCCGGTGGCTAGATTCCTGCCGGTGGGGCACACCCGTCCTGATTGCCCCGGCGCTGAGAAAGTGGACAACGTCCCTTCACCGGCCACCAGCCAAGCCCCCAGCCCCTCCCTGGTCCCGCCCTTGGGTCCCAGGTGCTGTGGGCCAGCTCCTCTGGGGATGGGTGATTCTGCCTGGAAAGGGACCACGGGTGCCTGGTTTGGAGGCGGTGGCTCTGAGGGGCGTTGCTCTTCCAGGTAGGAGCTCTTCCAGGTAGGAGAAGAACCCTGGGGTAGCGGAGGTCGGCCCCATTGCAGGGAATGGCCCGTGTTCGTCTCGTGAAGTCCTGGCAAACCAGGAGGAGGAAGAGGAGGATAGTCACCAGACGGAGAAACTGAGGCAAGGAGGGGACGTGAGGTGCGGCTGCTCCGGGAAGGAGCCGGGCGCTTTCCTGAAGTGAGTCCCGGAGGCCAGGCGGGTTCCCTGCGGGAAGCCGGGGCTGAGACTCGCCCTCCCTCATGATAAAGCCCCCACTCTGCTCACCTGTGCTGAAGGCTCCCGGGGGTGGGGGAGGTGACCCCCATGATCTGCACCAGTACAGGGATGAGGCTAGCAGGACTGAGAAGGGGCCCGGGGGCACGGAGCGCTGTGGAGCCGTGAGGGGTGCACCTGCTGCCCCCAGGCAGTGTGGAGGTGGGGGCGGGCAGGAGCAGAGCTGCTCCTAGGAGAGGCTGGCGCTGGCTCTCCAGTGCTCCCCGACCAGGGGGAGACCCCGGGGGACCTTGATGGGGTCCTGATGGCAGTGGAATCAGCAGTTCCAAGGGTGACAGTGGCCCGGTGTGCATGGAGGGGTTGAGGCACGGGTACTCATCCTAGGGCGGCAGGAGGAGGACAAGGGGGCAGGGGTGGGCTCTGGGGACAGGGCTCGGGGGTCTCAGCTCCAGGCCCAGCACTCATCTCTCAGAAGAGGACAGCGCAGCTCAAGCCCAGGGCCAGGGCGGGGGTGGGGGACGTCAGCCCTGAGCCCGTGGAGGTTTCCAGATCCTTCTCTGGGAGGTGGGTGCCGATCCCTTCCCTCTGCTGCCGAGCTCAGGGCCTGAGAATCAGCATTCTGAGACGATCCTGGTGACACTGATGGTGCTGACGTTGGGGCCAGTGTGGGGACTGCTGGCAGACAGAGACAGACGGAGAGGGACCAGGCGAGCCTCCCGTGGCAGTGCCAGCCGGTGTGTCTGCGGGTGGCCAGGGTTGTGGGTGAGGAGAGCGTGGTTCAGACAGGCTAGGGACGCCAGGGGGCAGCTGTGGCAAGGCCTGGGGCCGGCACGCAGGGGCACCCCTCCCCTCCCCTACTAAATGCCACATCCAAGGGCCTCTCGTCCTGACCCAGGAGCGTGGGGTGCAGGTGTCCTGGGCTGCCCTGGGCTGGGACGCCGTGTGCACCTGCAGTGCTGAGGCCAGCTGCTGGGTGGCCGGGGACATGCTCTTGGCAGGCCCAGAGAGGGCCCTTTGTGGTGGCCGCTCACTGCCTTGGGGCCACCAGCGCCGCAGGCTGCCCGAGGGGCCGGCTCCTCCCCACAGCGCAGGGTGGCTGGTGGCCGCGTCCCCAGGCCAAGCGGGGCGAGCCCTGCCCCCGGGCCTCTTGGCCTCAGCCCAGGGCCACTTTCCCAGGCTGACCCTGTGGCCCAGGGCCCTGTGGGCGGCAGCAGTGACCCCAGCTCACCCCAGGGAGGGGGGCAGTCACGTCTCCTGTCTGGCCGTAGTTGGCAGGGCAACAGGGAAGGTTTTGTTGACCCCTCGGGGAGGGCAGTCCCTGGCGAGGGCAGCGGGGCTGCCCCTTTCATCTCCCAGGCCCCCAATTACCCCTTTCTCTGGCCTAGACCAGGATGCTTTTAAATAGCAACAGTCAAGGGCCCGGGGTGGAGGGGCCGGGGCCCGCGGCTGTGCGGCCGCTGAGGTTTCCCACAAAGCGCTGGATGTTTGCTCCTGGGGACCAAAGAATGACGCTCCCTGGGTTTACCAGCAGATGTGTCTGGGGAGGGGGGCTTCTCTGCCCCCTGCCCCAGGCAGGTCTACCCTGAGGGTGTCCCATGGGGGGTGCGGCAGCCAGCGAGGTGGGCAGGCAACGCTCTCACGTGCACCTGCCGTGAGGTGCTCCTCGAGCCCGGATACAAAACTGTCGTCGTCCAGAGCCTGGTCCCGGGAGAGGGAAGAGCGGGGGAGGGAGGCAGGGGTCAGAGAAGGAAGGGCGGGGGTGCAGGGCTGTCGCTCAGCACGGCTGACCCCTCCCCAGGCCGGGGGCACTGTGGGGTCCCTGCTCTCTGAGATGAGGGGAGAGGTGGCCCGGGCAGAGCTGGGGGGTCCTCTCTGGAGCTGGTGTGGGGTCTGCGGCCTGAGGGGGCTGCTCCCCGCCATGCTGCCCGGGGGGGATGGCAGGCTGAGGCCAGGGAACCAAGAAGGGCAGGGGCGCTGCTGGAGGCCCGAGGACCAGGAGGGCGGCCCCAATGGGCTGCCCAGACCACAGCAGTGGCTTGCAGATGGGGCGAAGGCTGTGGGCTGGAAGGGCCATGCATGCCTCGGCCCCCTGCAGGCCTAAGGCTGGAGCTGGGAGCTGGGCGGGGCGGACCCCCCACCCAGGGGCTGGGCGGCGGGGGAGGGGGAAGCCTCCAGGGACTTCGCTACACAGATGTGAGGACGAGGCAGGGAGGCAGCTAGGCTGGCCCCATGCCCCGACGCCATCACAAGACCTCGCTGTAAGAGGAGCCGCAGGTTCCTGCCTGGAGGTGTGCAGGGTGGGAGGCGGGGGGGTGGGGTTGGGCTGGAGTCAGAGCCTGGCAGCCAGGAACCCAGGAGTGAATGGAGGCGCTTGGGTCTTTCTGCAGCCGGGGAGTAGCCAAGGCACCACGTGCCCCCATCTGCCCTGCGGTTGTGGGGGCTTCGTCCCCGGCTGGAGGCCCCGGGGGCCACACCAGCCCAGTGCTCCCTGAGAGGATTGATCTTGGCTGGGGCGGTGGGGGTGGGATGGGATCAGACAGGCTGCAGCAGGCCATTGTCCCACCACCCTGGGGTTCTGGTCACGGTCGGTGTCTCCTGTCCCGTGTCCACTGACCTTGCTGGACCTTTCCCTTCCGCTCACCCTGTGCTGGCTTCCCCAGGGGTCCCAGGGAGCCCCACTCGCAGTCCAGGCCGTGACCTCTGGGGGCCGACCTGAGCTGCACTTGACCTCGCAGTGAGCACAGCCGCCCCGTGACGCTCCGGGCTGCTCCCTCTTCTGCCCCCACGGATCTGCGGACGCCGAGGCCAAGCCACGTGTGCGAGCTGCGGCTCCCTGGCAGCAGGGCTGGGTGGAGAAGGGCCGGAGGGCTCCAGGAGTGGATCAAGTTCTGTCTGAACGTCCAATGCTTGGGGAAACCTCTGCTCTCTGGGTCCCGGGTTCCAGGTCTGCAAAATGAGCCTGTGCGCTGGGAACCCTGAGGATCATGGGAAATGTTCTGCAAACTGGGGAGACACGGAAGTGCTGACTGCGGCCGGCCTCACGGACCGCTGAGGCCCCGTGGCATCTGGAGTCCACCTTGGGTGATTCCTTTTTCTTCCCGCTCATTGTGCTTCTGACTTGGGAGGGCTGCAAACAGTCAAGCAGATGGCTCTGGTTATTAAGGTGGCCAACGCCGTGAAAGGCTGTGGCTCCAAAGTTGCAGCCAGTGGCTGGGGCTGCAACTCTTCCTTCTGCTCCGTCCTCCATTCTTTCCCCTCTCTCCCTTCCTCCCTGCTTCCACCCACTCATCCATCTCTCCCTCCACCCATCCACCCATCCCTCCCTGTCTCCACCCATCCACCCTCCACCCACCCACCCATCCACCCATCTACCCATCCATCCATCCACCCATCGATCCATCTCTCCACCCACCCACCCATTCATCCATCCCTCCATCTGTCCACACCTCCATGTCTCTGTCCATCCATCCCTCCATGTATCCAGCTGTCCACCCCACCACGTCTCCATCCGCCCACCCCTCCATCCACCCCACCACGTCTCCATCCGCCCACCCCTCCATCCACCCCACCACGTCTCCATCCGCCCACCCCTCCATCCACCCCACCACGTCTCCATCCACCCACCCCTCCATCCATCCCTCTACGTCTCCGTCCGTCCACCCCTCCATCTCTCCATCCATCCACCCCCCATCTCTCCGTCCGTCCATCCTTCCACCCTCCTTTCGTTGCATCCTTATTCCACACCCACAGGTGCTTCCTCTGTGCTCAGCCCAGGGAACCCAGACCGAGTCCGGGCGCCTTTAGGGAGCACCTGGCCCAGCAGGAGAGCCCTCGGCCTCAGGAATGAGGGGCGCCCTGGTGGGGACAGAGCTTCAGAGCCGGCGGGGGGCTGCCGTCCGGAGGAGCTGACACGGCATTTCTTGAGAACCTCAGCACGTCCTGCCCGCCGGCCGAGAGCCGCCCTCGCGCTGGGGTTTAATCCCAGCTCCCGCGGCGCTGCAGCCTTCCTAGACGCGAAGGCGAAGATAAAAACATCACAACCACAGCGAGGCAAAATAACAACGGTCCCAGTGCTGACATAAATGAGACGCTGTCGCTCGCGTCTCCATAAACTGTCACATTTATCTCTTCGTGCCTGTCTCCCCTTCTCTATTTCATTTGCAGTGGACTTTTTAATAAAAAAAAAGTTGATAAAAATCAAAGCAACCTAATCAAAACGGAAAAGTTTGACATTTATAGATGCTGCTTATTACATTAGTGTTTTTCCGTATTAAGAAGGCACACCAGAATTGGTTTCTTATCAAGTGCCACATTTCCATCAAGTTCCCACCTACAAGCTGCATGCACTTCGCTCTTTGAAACAGCGCTGGGCTTCGTGGCCATGCAGACTTGCAGCCACCGAGAAAGGACTCCCGCGTGGCGACCTCTTCCTGAGCAGTTTCAGGAAGGGTGGGGTCAGCTGTCTGGTTCTTTCCCCCCTCACGCCCCACGGAGCCTGCAGGGCGTGCCCCAGTGCAAGGTCCTCTGACTGAGCAGCGCAGGCCCCACACTCTCAGCTGGGATACTAGTTGCCTGGAAGAGAACCCAGGTGGGGCCAGGCTAGGCCAGAGGAAGAAGGCCCTGGAAGCGACAGGCCTCAGCAGGGGCGCAGGGAACCAGCAGCGTCCTGGAGCCAGGAACGGGCCCTGGAGCATGGGAGGAGTGGGGTGTGGCCACGGTGGCCATGGTGGGTTTTCCCTTCCTAGAACCACAGAGCTTATGTCTCAGAGGGGCAGGCCTCCAGGCGGGAGGCCAGGATTGCAGCCCCTCCATGGGCCTACCCCGGGGCCCCCCGAATGTGCCGATGCAGGTTGGGGAGTCAGAGGAGGAGGAGCTCACCCATCCTGCAGCGCCCATGGTGTCCCAGGCCAGGCCAGGCCAGGCCACGGCCCCTCCTGCCTCGGTTTCCCAGCGACTCAACTTCCTGCAGCCTCGGGAACAGAACGACCGCCGAGCCCCAAACAGCTCAAGCAGCGAACGCCCATTCTCCCCACTGCCCAGGTCTCCCGTGGCCCGGGGATGCTGAACATCTGTGTCCGTGTGATGGCATGAATCCGGTGACGGGTGTGGTGTGTGGTGTGTGTGTGTGTGTGCGCGCGCGTGCAGTGTCTTCCTCCCCAGCCCCACCCCCACTCCCAGCCTTGCCCCACTGCCGGTACTCGGCAAGGCCCAGGACACAGCCATGGTGCTTCTCTGCCCTCCACCCCACAGCCCCTAGCAAGGAGCTTTCTAAACACCAGAAGGGGTGACCGGCTGGTGTGGGGAGGACAGGGAGGCCGCGGCGCCATGGGCCGCAGCAGGTCCAGATGATTAGAGGAAGAGAGCGGGTGACACCGTGCCAACAGCCATCAGGAAAACGTCTTCCCACCAAAGGCACATGCACAGGACGAGGGGGAGTGAGGCCATGAGCAGAGCCAGGAGAGGAGAGGCTGGCCCTGACCCTCGTAGGAACGGCCAGCACGGGCGGCCAGTGCCAGCCCGACGTGGCGATGGCCCAGACCCGCGGGGACTCCCAGCTTGGGAGGAGGACGGGGCCGGTTAGGGGCAGACATCCCCCCATCTCCCCTCTGTTAGACGAGGGTGTGAAGACTCTGGGCTCTGTCAGCTGGGCTGGGAGGGCAGCGAACCCAAGGGCCCTGTGCGGGGTGGGGTGGCACAGCAGTGTGGGGGACCCCCCTCTGCCTCTGATGGGGACCCTCCTGGATGGAGCCGCATCCGGCTCCCGGGCACCGGGGCCGAGTTCCCGTGAAGCATCCTGCACGGTCGGTCTCAGCGAGCTCCCTTAGCTACCTCCTCAGTCCGTTTTGCGCCATCCCACAGTGGCCACAGGCTGGCAAGGTGTCCGGCTCAGAGTGCTGGCGGAGAGAGAGGAAGAGGGACAGGGCTCGCTTTCAGGACAAACCTGCTCCCAGGGGGCAGTGCTGGCCTCTCCCAGGGCCACCTCAACACTGCTGCGTGGGGGTAGTTCCCTGGGGGCCACACTCTGCCATGGCAGTGGGGGATACCCCCCACTGCTCGGAGGCTCAAACCCCCGCGTGGGCACTGTCATAATCCTCGCCATCTAGAACATTCTTTCCAGGCCAGGAGCTGAGCAGTCTCGCGTGCTAGGGGCTGGGGCACCTCTGGCGAGGACTGGCCGGCAGCCTCGGGAGGCCACAGCGGGCAGAAGGCGGCCCCAGGCTCCACTGGGAACAGCACTCTCCCTTCAGGCCTCTGCCAGGCCGGCTGCCCAGGCCCTGGCGGGGTTCCCCAGGGAACGGTGACTGGGCCCGAGGACTTCAGGAGGGTCACCCGGGTGTCTCTCTTTGAAGACTGCTTCTGTTTTTAAACCTCTCCTGCCCGAGTGCCGGCCCAGGCCATTTTGGACTTGTCTGGCCCCTCTGGAGTCTCTTGTTAAACTGAGCGTCCCAGAAACAAAGCCCTCGGCCCTGGGAACCCTGGTGCCCTGGGAGCGCGGCCTCCTTGAGGTCCTGGCCCGAGAGGCAGGGAGGGGACTTGGCTGGCCTCCGAGGTCTTGGTAGAGTCTCTGCCCTCAGGAGTCCAGATCTGCCCCCGGCTGTGCCCTCTGTGGACGCACCCCGCCTGCCCGCCTGCCTCAGAGCCACGCATGGGCCCAGGGTCCAGGGTCCAGGGCCCAGGGTCCAGGGAGCGAGGTGGGGGCACCCTCCTCCTCAGGACTCCAGGCCTGGCAAGCACAAGCGTCGCTCAGAAATCCCCAGCCCAGGGTGGGGGGCCACTCCAGAGCTTCAGCAGGGGAGGTCAGCATGGCCAGGGTCATACCTGTCCCACAGGGACACCCGTCGTCAGCCCAGGGTGGGGGGTCACTCCAGGGCTTCAGCAGCGGAGGCCAGCACGGCCAGGGTCATACCTGTCCCACAGGGACACCCGTCGTCAGCCCAGGGTGGGGGGACCACTCCAGGGCTTCAGCAGGGGAGGCCAGCATGGCCGGGGTCGCACCTGTCCCACAGGGACACCCGTCGTCAGCCCAGGGTGGGGGGACCACTCCAGGGCTTCAGCAGGGGAGGCCAGCATGGCCGGGGTCGCACCTGTCCCACAGGGACACCCGTCGTCAGCCCAGGGTGGGGGGACCACTCCAGGGCTTCAGCAGGGGAGGTCAGCATGGCCGGGGTCGCACCTGTCCCACAGGGACACCCATCGTCAGCCCAGGGTGGGGGCCACTCCAGGGCTTCAGCAGCGGAGGCCAGCACGGCCGGGGTCGCACCTGTCCCACAGGGACACCCGTCGTCAGCCCAGGGTTGGGGGCCCACTCCAGGGCTTCAGCAGCGGAGGCCAGCACGGCCGGGGTCGCACCTGTCCCACAGGGACACCCGTCGTCAGCCCAGGGTTGGGGGCCCACTCCAGGGCTTCAGCAGCGGAGGCCAGCACGGCTGGGGGCCGGGGTCGCACCTGTCCCACAGGGACACCCGTCGTCAGCACCCTGGCCTCTCCCAGCAGCTCTCAGGTCTAGATCTTCCAGGGCGAGGCCTCTCAGCCCCAGAGCCCCCTCTGTGGGTGTGGCGCCTGCCCAATGGACCCAGTGCACCCTCCGCCTGGACACTGTGAGTCTCAGCCCAGGGTGGAGTGCAGAGGGCAGTGGGGGCTCTGGGAGAGCCGTGGCCCAGAGGGGCACCCACAGCAGCAGGCCAACGGGCCTGGCTACGTCCTTCACGGAGCACCACACACACAGGAAGCAATGGGCTCCCCACAGCCAACAGCACACGGGCCCCGCGGAGCCCCTCCAGCCGTGTGGACACCTCACTGCGGAGGCCTGCGAGCTGACAGCTGGGCTCCCGAGAGTCGGTCAGCTCCCGTGGGCTCTGCCTGGCCATCACACACGTGGTCCCTTACAAGGCGGCGCTGCCCCTCTTGCTGTCGTGTTCTCACGCCCATCTGCCTCCTGCCGGCCACCGTGGGGCGGCCCAGGAAGAAGGAGCTGGCCAGCGCCGTCCCTCAGCCTGGCCCTCCCAGCCTCCAGCCCGACAGCCACACAGCTCTGCTCTGTGCAAACCACCCAGCCCCAGGGCCCTGTGCCCAGTGCAGAGGGCGGCACACGGACCCCTGCGCCCGCCGCGGGGCGTTGCTGGGGAGGCAAGCCGGCCTTCTCGGAGACTGGGAAGGTTCTTTCTCTTCCCCCCAAATACTGATTTATTTACTTGAGAGACAGAGTTATGGGGTCGGGGGGCGGGAGGAGAGAGAGAGGGAGAATCTTTGATCGCCAATGGCCAGGGCTGGGCCAGGAGGAAGTCCGGAGCCAGGAGCTTCGTCTAGCTCTCCCACGTGGGTGCAGCCGGGACTGGAACCGGCACCCCTATGGGACACTGCCTGTGTCACGCCCCCACTTACAGCGCCTAATCCTAGGCCCCCTCCCCACCGGCAGCAAAGCGGCTCTGGACACTGCGCCTCCTCTCAAAGTCAGCACCCCGCTGTGTCCCTGTCCCCAGGCTGTGCACCTGTGGTTTCATTCAGCAACAAGGAGAGAAGTCAGAGGCTGAGAGCTCCCCGGGGGGGGGGGGGGGGGTCTGGGGCGGCAGCCCAGAGCTGGGGTTGCAGTGTGTGTGGGGTGGCGTGTTGATGTCATTATGGGCTCTTTCGCTCTCCCCCACCACGGCTCCTCTCTGCCCGCCCTTATCTGTGGCTCACCTGGGACATGCAGTAGGGGTCTTATTTGGCCGACTCCCCTCCTCTGCTCAGAGGAGCCCTACCCCTGTGTCGGTGCGGGGGCAAGGTCTTGGCCGTCAATACTCCCCACCCCCACATCCCCCATCTCAGGTGTCTGACTTTCTCCTCTGGTCTCAGCTGTGTCTCCGTACATTTCGTTCTTGCGTGGAGAGATGGGATTCTCCCCAGGATTTGCCCAAAGCCCCCTCTTGTTCTCCAGCCCCAGGGAGGGGCCCTCGTGCCCGGCTGGCCGGCCTCCCTGCTGCTGACACTCACCCACCATCGGGACTTCTCTCCGGGAGCCCAAGTCCTGCGTGCCCGTGTGGGCGGGCGGCTGCTGCTGTCAGTGTAGACAGTGTGGGGCGGGGGCTGGGGGTCCTCGCACCTGCCCCAAGGCCAGGGCCGCTGCCCTGTGTCGCTCCCTGATCCACACTAATGCTGCCTCACCGTGACGGTGCCCCCTCCACTGGGATTCCCCAGGCCCAGAGGGCGAGGGCAGGTGGGCATGTGGCCATGGCCCCTCCAGCAGCTCCGTGTCTCGGGGAGCCGTTTGGTTTCCCACCTGTGGCCTAGGGAAGGAGACCCCCAAACCAAACGCTCTGAGCCCAGACACACACCGAGCCTGTTTGCTGCACCCTCCCTCCCTGCGCCCCTAGTCACATCTGTCCCCCTTGCCTTGGCCCCAGGGACCTAGGGGACCCACAGGCTCACAAGGCTGTGGGACAGGCGGGGCCTTTGTGCTCCTGGAGCTTGATGGGGGGCAGACGCTCAGCCACACAGTCATTCACCCCTGCAGCCCAGGCTCCTGCTCTGAGCCTCGCCCAAAGCCCTCCCCACTCTCCCCTGCAGGGTCAGCCCTCCCAGAGCCCGCAGCGCCTGCACGGCTCCCAGGCCTGCCCGACCCTGTGTCCGTGCCTCAGCTTCTGCCTGGGTGCAGACGACGGGAAGGCTTCGGTGAGGTCCAGGGCCCGGTCCGCAGTCTCGAGTGAGAAGGTGGGAGGGGACCCCCCCAGGCCCCCCAGGCCCCGCCCCGGCCCCGCCCAGGAAGGCAGTGCAGGCTCAGGTCAAACCTGGCCCTTCACTGGGGTTTGAGCTGCGGAAGAGTTCGCCTTGCAAACCATGGCGCTCACGGCAGCCTCGGGCCGGGGGCTGGGGAAAGAGCAGCGCCCCCCCACAGATGTACACACCTCCAGGCACACAGTACATGCATGTCCACACATGGGCACGCACACATCCGTGTACATACTCACACACAGATGCATACCTACAGACACACACACGTACATGCATGTCCACACACGGGCACGCACACATCCGTGTACACACTCACACACAGATGCACACTTACAGACACATACACATACATGCATGTCCACACATGGGCACACACACATCCATGTACACACTCACACACAGATGCACACTTACAGACACTCACACACACATACATGCATGTCCACACACGGGCACGCACAAATCCGTGTACTCACACACAGACGCACACCTGCAGGCACAACCACACACTCATGCAGGCACACGTATTGTCACACACACATGACATGTGCACATCCTCAAAGGCACACACATGTCCTCACGTGGACACACACACTTACCCACACACTGGCTCGTGCATGTTCACCCCCCCCCACGTGTTCTCCTGGGCACAGGTACATGCTGCACACGCACTCTGATGGGCGCACACAGGGCAGAGCCCTAAGCTCTCGGCTCTGGGATCGCGTCCTCTCAGTCGCACAGCTCCCGGGGCACCTGTGGGGCCGCTCTGTGGGGGGGCTTGCCCGGAGGTGGGGGGCCACCCAGGGGCTGGGCCTGGGGCACAGGCCCACCAGGCACGCCCAGTCCTCACGGGGCTGGGGAACACTCTCTGGCTGGCCCGTCTGCTGACCGGGCCGGCGATGCATTCCTGGGCCGCGGGCTGTAGAAGCCACTGTGCAGTGCTGCTCCTTGGTGTCAGGTGTGGGCCGGGCTGTGGGCCGGCGGCAGCCTCGCCGCATTCTGAGCCGCAGCTGTGGGAGGCAGAGGCTCGGCGTGCCCTGCTCTGCAGCTCTGCCCCCTACCCTGACCACACCCCTCCACTTGGCAGGCACCAGGCAGGGGCCAGGGGTGGGGGCTGCTAGGCAGAGGAGAGGGGCTGCGAAACCCCTGCCACCTGGCTTGCAGCCCACACCCTGGGAGCCTCCTGGGCAGCCTCGAGCCCCGCCCCCATCAGTTCGGGAGCAGGGAGGTGGTGGTGGCCCCAGGACGAAATGTCCTTGTCCTGACTCCGTCCCTGACCCGTGGCTCGGTCTTGTTTGAAGGTGTGGGTGGGAGTCTCCAGACCAGGTCATCCTGGCTTAGGTCTGAAATCCAGTGTTGGGTGACATGGAAGGAGATGCACGGAGTGGGAGGCAGGGATAGAGTGACGCTGTCACCAGCCAAGGGGTACCAGGAGCCCCCAGGAGCTGGGAGGGGCCTTTGGAAGGAGTCCCCTGGGTTGGAACCTCGGCCTCCCGGAACACGGCCGAGCCCCCTGCTGTGGCTGCGGGCAGCCCCGGGGAGCGAATGTGGGACGACGTCAGCCTGGCTGGGACGATGACTCCTGTGTGGCCGAGGGGGCCTCCCTGCCCCTCTCCCAGTCTCTGCTTCCTCCATGGAGGCCTGGGTTTGAAGACGCCTCCTCCATCTGTCTTCCTGGACTGTGAGGAGGAAGTGAGACCCCCGTCCGTGCCTCGGAACCTGGCAGAGCCGTGGGGACCCAGGGCCGCTGCGTGGAAGCCGGGGCACTGGGCCGGATGCTTTGGCCGTGGAGGGTGAGCTCCGGCCGGGAGGGAGCCTCCCTGGGCCCCGAAGCCAGAGCTCTCTCCTCGCACTTGGCTGGGGGCCGGGCAGCTTGTTCCAGCCAGCTGAGGTCATGTTTATTGTATGCACGCCATAGATACCGCCCTCAGCCCCTGGTTCCAGCCTGGCCCCGAGCCCCGAGGGGTTTGTCTGGAAAGCGGAGGCCACCTTGTGCTCTGCCTCGCCAGGCGCCTGCTGTCCCTGCACGTCCTGCACGAGCAGCGGCCGCCTCCCTGCTGGGCGGGGGTCATACGCTGCCAGCTCCGGGGAGAGAGTCCCAGGGGGCCTGGGGACCCTCCTGCCCCCTCCCCGGGATCTCTCAGACCAGGCAACCAAGGAAGGGGGTCATAGGACTGTGTACAGCAGGGACTCCGCATCTGCTGGCCCCACAGCCTCCTCAGCCCCTGGCTGGCCCCACACCTTAGCACCCAAGACCCTTGTCAGGGGCTCTGGGACAGGGGCTCCCCGCCTCGCAAGGCTGCCCTGGGGAAACAGCTCCAGGGCACAGAGGGGCTGCGCACGCCTCGCTGAGTGAGACCCGGAGTCGTGGGTCTCAGCCTGCGGAGCCCAGCTCAGCCTTCGCACACGCGGGGCCTCGGCTGTGGCTGCTGGACCCTCAGCAGCCCCGCGGTGGGTGCGGGCCGGGTTCTCGCCAGCTGAGGTCATCCTGCAGCGAGTGCGGGAAGAGCTGGGGAACGCTCCATCGCATTAGGGAGGTTACGGCTCCTTATTGGGTTATATACATCCTGCCAGATGTCCCCAGGAGCACCCGCCGGCAGATCTGATGTAAGCGGTCGTGTCAGTGACCATGGCCAGCCTCACACCCTCCCTAACCAGTCCCACATGGCAAATGCACACAGGCCGATAACGAGAGCTGACGCGTGGGGAGCCCTTCCCGGGCTGGGCAGGGTCCGCGGCCGCCGGGAGCCATAACTCGTTCGTCCCCAAGCATCACGGGGAAGCCTCTGCTGGGGCACGTGCTCCGTGAAGGCACACACTGCGGCATGGGGGGCCGTCGTCATGCACACGTGTGACATCACATACACAGCACACGACACATACAGGACACACACAGCACACGGCACACAGCACACACACAGGATACACATAGCACATGACATTCACACAGCATATGACACACATAACACACAGCACATGACACACATAACACACAGCACACGATACACATAACACACACAGGACACACATAACACATGACATTCACACAGCACATGACACACATAACACACAGCACATGGCACACAGCGCACACAGAGGACACACATCGTACACTCATGACACACACAGGACACACACATGTGATGACATCCACACACAGTACATGACACTCACACAACACACACATGACACACATGACACAAGGATGGCATACACAGCATACACAGGACACACATACATGACACACACAGCACACAACACTCACACAGCACACACACGACACACATACACACAAGACACACATATCATGACATCCACACATAGTACATGACACACAGCACATTCACATGACATACACACAGCACATGACACACAGTGCACACATGACACACATACACACAGGACACAAACATAGTGCACACACAGGACATGACACACACAGCACATGACACACAGGAAACACACGACACATGACACATACTACACACATACACAGGACACACACAACACACACATTACATACACACAGAACACACACACAATGCATATACAACACTCCCACACAGGACACACACATGTGGCACTCACACACAGGACACACACATGACACACATATGACATTCGTGCACACAACACTTACACACAGGACATGACACACATGACACACACATGACACACATGACCCTTGCAACACAACACACAGGGCAAGACACAAAGCTTGCATACATGAGACACATGCACACATGACACGGCACACATGGCACACACATGGCATGATGTGCTAGCCAGCTGTGATGCAAGGTCAAAGGCACAGAATCACCACCCACAGATGCATTTGTGCGTGAACCTGCTGATTCACCGACTTATCTCCAAAGAGCGTTTCTGGAAGGGGTGCACAGGGTCACCGGGAGCACACGGCAGTGGCCGGGCCTGCAGGGTCCCCACCAATGACGACTCTGTCCCCCAGACCTCCCGCTGTCCCCAGGACACTTGGGGTCCCTGCTGTCCCCACCCGGCCCCTCTCCTCAGTGCCCTCAGGGGCTCGCCCTCACTGACTCTTCCCACAGCGGAAAGGCAACCTTCGGGGGAGGGCAGAGAGAGAAATCTGAGAGAGACAGAGAGATGGGGGGAAGAGGAGGGAGACAGAGAGAGACAGAGAGAGATCCGAGAGACAGAGACAGATCTGAGAGAGACAGAGAGAGACAGATGGGGGAGACAGAGAGAGAGTGAGAGAGGGAGACAGAGAGAGACAGAGGGGGGGAGACAGAGAGAGAGAGGGAGGGAGACAGAGAGAGAGAGGGAGGGAGACAGAGAGATGGGGGGAGGAGGAGGGAGACAGAGAGAGACAGAGAGAGATCCGAGAGACAGAGACAGAGACAGATATGAGAGAGACAGATGGGGGGAGACAGAGAGAGAGTGAGGGAGGGAGACAGAGAGAGACAGAGGGGGGGAGACAGAGAGAGAGAGGGAGGGAGACAGAGAGAGACAGAGAGAGATCCGAGAGAGACAGAGAGAGACAGATGGGGGAGACAGAGAGAGAGTGAGGGAGGGAGACAGAGAGAGACAGAGGGGAGGAGACAGAGGGGGGGAGACAGAGAGAGAGAGGGAGGGAGACAGAGAGATGGGGGGAGGAGGAGGGAGACAGAGAGAGACAGAGAGAGATCCGAGAGACAGAGACAGAGACAGATCTGAGAGAGACAGATGGGGGGAGACAGAGAGAGAGTGAGGGAGGGAGACAGAGGGGAGGAGACAGAGGGGGGAGACAGAGAGAGAGTGAGGGAGGGAGACAGAGAGATGGGGGAGGGGAGGGACACAGAGAGAGATCCGAGAGACAGAGACAGAGAGATCTGAGAGAGAGACAGGAGGGGAGACAGAGACACAGATGGGGGAGATATATAGAGAGAGGGAGGGAGACAGAGATATGGGGAGGGGGAGGGACACAGAGAGATCTGAGAGAGAGACAGAGAGAGATCTGAGAGAGACAGAGGGGGGAGACAGAGAGAGACAGGGGGGGAGACAGAGAGAGACAGGGAGACAGAGAGAGGGAGGGAGGGACACAGAGACAGAGGGGGGAGGGCCATAGAGAGAGAGAGAGATCTGAGAGAGAGACACAGAGACAGAGAGAGATCTGAGAGGGGGAGACAGAGAGACGGGGGGGAGACAGAGAGAGAAGGAGGGAGACAGAGAGAGAGAGGGAGGGAGACAGAGAGATGGGGAGGGACACAGAGAGAGAGATCTGAGAGAAACAGAGAGAGACAGAGACAGAGAGATCTGAGAGGGAGATCTGAGAGAGAGACAGAGCGGGGGAGACAGAGAGAGGGAGGGAGGGACACAGAGAGAGATCTAAGAGAGAGACAGAGACAGAGAGAGATCTGAGAGACAGAGAGGGAGACAGAGAAACGGGGAGATAGGGAGACAGAGAGAGAGAGGGAGATAGAGAGACAGAGGGGGGAGAGAGAGAGAGAGGGAGACGGGGGAGACAGAGAGAGACACACAGAGAGAGAGAGAGGGAGACAGAGAGAGAGCGGGGAGAGAGAAAAGGGGGGGGAGACAGAGAGACACAGAGATCTGAGAGAGACGGGGGGAGACAGACAGAGAGAGAGAGAGATCTGGCTCCCTCTCCAAGTGGCCACAACGGCCAGTGCTGAGCTGGGCGCTCCGGCTGGGTCTCCCACATTTGCGGGCAGCCGAGCAGCAGGAACACAGCTGCAGAACGCCGGCGTCGCAGGTGGCGGCCCCGCCAGTTTCCACCGTGCATTCTTGTCTGACGCTCGGGCCGGCCCGGGTCTCTATTCGACCTGGCCTTGGGTCTCTGCTTGCCGACTTTCGGTCTTACTACACCATAACGCCCTGGCACCGAGGTGCTTGCTGGCTGCTGGGATCCCAGTGCCGTGCCTGTGCCGTGGAGTGAGGCGGTGCTCAGCGGGGGACGGATGCATCAGAAGACGAGAAAATGAGGCCGGGAAGGCGTGGGCTGCAGCAGCGAGGGGAGCTGGACCTGGGGCTGTCCTCGCCAGGCCCCTGTCTTAATGTCTGATTTGCTGAGCTTCCTAGCAGCCAAGGTGACGAGTGCACACTGTCTACATGAATGAAACAACAGTGAGATCTGGTGTGCGCTGAGAACAGACGGCCGCTTCCCCCAGGGTCCCCACACAGCATGGCCACGGTGGTCTCACAGCCCAGTGCTCCCCAGGGTCCCCCGGTGAGCTCAGACTTCCCTGCGGCATGGCTGGTTTCCAACACAGCCCGAGGGTTTACCCCTCACAGGGCTTGAGACAAGGTGGCTGCCCTCACACCTGGCCCCGCTGGGGGGGAGCAGAGGGAAGAGGCGGCCGGGGGTGGGGCTGGGCCACAGCCTCTCTGCGTGGTGTCCTGCCAGCCCCAAGCACGCAGTTCCCCGCCCCCGAGATCCAGGAGCCCTGGCCGGTTGTGCAGGCATCAGACCCTGCAGCCGGCTCGGCCCCTCGGTCGTCCGCGAGGAGGCGCAGGTGCTGGCTGCACTGCAGGCTGTGTGCAGCGCATGTGACCGGGCCTCCCTGCGGCGCTGACAAAGTCCCATGGGCCCTGCCTTGTCTTGGCCCAGGGCTCGCATCTGTAGGGTCAGCGAGGGGTCCCAGGCACTGGGACACCCGCCGGCCGGCCACCTGGGGCTCCTGCTGCTCCCTGCCTTCCCTGGCCTATTGCTTAAACCGAGTCTGGTTACTGCACCGACCCCGTCAGAGCAGGCACTGAAGCTGACAGAGGCCGGCAGCGGACCCGGGGGTAGGAGCCGTCTGCCCGGGAAGGAGACAGCCTGGGGGTGCCTTCCGCAGGACAGGAGCAACAGGAGGCCGCTCCCGGCGCATCCCGAGGGCTCTTCCGGGGGCTCTTCCGGGGGCTCCCGGACAGCAGAGCTCAGAGGTCGGCTGCTTTCGGAGCAGAACAGAGATCTCCGCGTGTTTCTTCACGATGCATTTTCCCAAGCTTTGCAAAGATCGCTCGCATGCATGGGTTTTGCAAAAAATTCATATTTCAGCTGCACTTCCCACGCACTTTCTGGAGTCCTCTGGTGTAGGTGTAGAACAGCCCAGACCCCCACCCCACACCAGGTCAGTCTGTGTCTTTAACTCGTGAAGCTGCAGCCCAGGCCAGCGACTTAAAGGCGGAGTGGACCAAGAGCGGGCGTGGGCGTCCCCGGGAAAGGACAGGAAGCTGGCGGCTCCGAGACAATGGGATCTCACACCCACCCACCTCCTCCTCGGAGCAGGTCAGATGGGAGGAAACATAGGAATCCAGAGGGTCCCAAATCGCAGTCGATGAAACCGCGGGATCCAGTGGTCATCGGTGAGAGATGGAGCCCAGTCCCTGCGGGAAGGGCGGCTTGGAAGTTACCCAGGGAAATCACCTCGGGCGGTGGCAGGAGGGTCGGGGTCTCCTCGCCTGGGGAGAGGTGGCAACAGGCGCCCGGCCGAGAGGCTGGGCCACTAAACCCTGGGCCATGCCACTGCCGCCGGCGGTGGGAGGGTCGCAAACACAGAGACAGCGGGGGCCCTCTCCTCCCACGTCTCCGAGCAGCAACCAAGGCCCGCAAGGGAGCTCCTGTCGCTCCCGGCTTCCAGGCTTCTGGAGAGAGAGACAGAGAGGGAGAGAGACAGAGACAGAGAGGAGAGAGAAGGAGAGAGGGAGAGAGGGAGAGAGACAGAGGCAGAGAGGAGAGAGAAGGAGAGAGGGAGAGAGGGAGAGAGACAGAGGCAGAGGCAGAGAAAGGAGAGAAACAGGAGAGCGCGCCCAGGCGGCCCCCGGCCTTGCGGGCAGGACAGAGGAATCGGGGTGCGCTGGAGTCCGGCTTGCGGGTCAGCGAGAGCGGCGCCACACTCGAGCCCCTCTCAGAGAGCAGGAGGACCGAGGCCCCAGTCTGCGTGTCTCTAACCGAAGGACGAACCCCGGAGTAGCCGTACGTACCCGCAGCTCCCTAGGGCCCAGGAGCAGCACCACTGTGCCCCGTGGACACTGGAGATGGCTGTGCTCCCTAGGTGTTTGCTGAATGAAGAAGGGACAGCCCCTGGCCTGCGTCGGGGAGCCCCTTCTCTGAGCGCCCATGGCAGCCCGTACCCTGGGCATCCCTCATCCCTCGGGGGTCGGCCCCTGTCTCACTGGACCCCTCAAAGCTGGCACCACCCTCCCATCCCCGCAGCTGGGCTCCCAGAACAGCTGACGCCTGTAGGGTAGAGCAGGCTGGGGGGCGGGTTTGGGGTCCCAGGGAGATTTCAGGGCCAGGGGTCTCGTGCAGACTGTGCTGTGTGCATCCCAGGGGCTTGGAGGACCCAGGGTGGGGAAAGCCGAGCTGGCCAGGCCGGGCCCCGGCCCCCGAGGCGCCTGGCACAGCTGGTGGGGGTGCTGGCATCCAGGGCGGCGGCCTGCCCTCCCTCTCCCCCCACTTCTCCTCAGATGGAAATTGGAACTTCTAACCCCCCACCCCGAGAACTCAGCCAATTTCCGGCGCCCACAGGGGTTGCTCTGCCAATGGCGGTCAGCAGGGACGGTCAGCCACAGCCTGGCCACTGCTGCAGGGGACCGGCCGCAGGAGCTTCCTGGGCGGGAAGGAGATGGCCTCCCACGTCCAGCTCTGCCCCGGGAGTGGTCCGGGCCGTGCCCAGCTCATGCAGCCTCTCTGGGCCCAGCTGGGCGCTGGGGTGTGGGCAAGGCCGGGAGTCCCAGTGCAGGCCAAGCCTGTGTGCATGGCTGTCCCTGCGTCCCAGCGGGCGTCTCCTGTTGAATCTAAAACAGGTGCTTGAGGCCCACGTGGGGGGCACCGCAGATGGGAGGAGCCCTCTGTCTTCCCGTTGGGAGGGCGGGGACAGCTGCCGTCCCTGAGGCCCCCTCCCAGCTGGGGACAGTGCAGCCCCCAGCGGGCAGTCTCCCCAGCTCTGCACGGCCAGGCCAGGCTGTGGCACAGGCAGGGCACCGTCACCTCTCACCGGCCTGCAGTTAGGGCAGCCCCCCCCCACGCCCCCCACCGGCCTCCAGGGCCTGTCCCAGGCCCCCAGACCCTCCTCAGACCCATGGAGAAGAGCTCGGGGGGCGTGGACCACGGAGGATGGGCCAGATGGGCAGAGGAGCAAGGAGGGAGGGCGGAGCGGGGTGGGAGGAGAGGAGCGCGGATGTCCACAGCGTCGCGAGGTCGTGGCACTCTGGGAGGGCGCAGGCACGTCCACGTCCGGCCGCTGCTCCCTCCTTGCCACGAAACCCACGCGGGCCACACAGCTTCCCCTGTTTCACCAGAAAGCATGCCGGAGCTCCAAGGAGCAGACAGAGGCTCGTGGCCCTGCAACACCAACCCATCTCCGTGGGGAGCGGAGCCCTAAAGATGCAGAGACTGATCACGGGTGCCCAGGACCTGAGCCCTCGTGTCTGTCCGCACACAGCCAGGACGGCCCCCATGGGTGCCCAGGACCTGAGCCCTCGTGTCTGTCCGCACACAGCCGGGACGGCCCCCATGGGTGCCCAGGACCTGAGCCCTCGTGTCTGTCCGCACACAGCCGGGACGGCCCCCATGGGTGCCCAGGACCTGAGCCCTCGTGTCTGTCCGCACACAGCCGGGACGGCCCCCGTGGGTGCCCAGGACCTGAGCCCTCGTGTCTGTCCGCACACAGCCGGGACGGCCCCCATGGGTGCCCAGGACCTGAGCCCTCGTGTCTGTCCGCACACAGCCGGGACGGCCCCCGTGGGTGCCCAGGACCTGAGCCCTCGTGTCTGTCCGCACACAGCCGGGACGGCCCCCGTGGGTGCCCAGGACCTGAGCCCTCGTGTCTGTCCGCACACAGCCAGGACGGCCCCCGTGGGTGCCCAGGACCTGAGCCCTCGTGTCTGTCCGCACACAGCCAGGACGGCCCCCGTGGGTGCCCAGGACCTGAGCCCTCGTGTCTGTCCGCACACAGCCGGGACGGCCCCCGTGGGTGCCCAGGACCTGAGCCCTCGTGTCTGTCCGCACACAGCCGGGACGGCCCCCGTGGGTGCCCAGGACCTGAGCCCTCGTGTCTGTCCGCACACAGCCGGGACGGCCCCCGTGGGTGCCCAGGACCTGAGCCCTCGTGTCTGTCCGCACACAGCCAGGACGGCCCCCGTGGGTACCCAGGACCTGAGCTGCCGACTTCACGCTGGCCAGAGCGTCCGTGCAGAGGTGCTGAGGCCGGTGCTCAGGCCCCGTCCTCACCTCTACCCTGGAGAACACCTGGTGTGCACTTGGGGAGGACGGGTGTGCGCAGCCGGCACCGAGCGGCAGAACCGCGGGCTTCCGCTGACGTCTGGGCCAGGGCTTTGTCCGACCTTCCTTCTCGTTGTGTTGTCTGATCCGGGACACAGCAGGAAATCAGCATCTCTGTTTTTGTTTTTGTTTTGACAGGCGGAGTTAGACAGCGAGAGAGAGAGAGAGAGAGAGAGAGAGAGAGAGACAGAGAGAAAGGCCTTCCTTCCGTTGGTTCACCCCCCAAATGGCCGCTACGGCCAGCGCTGTGCCAATCTGAAGCCAGGAGCCAGGTGCTTCTCCTGGTCTCCCATGCGGGTGCAGGGCCCAAGCACCTGGGCCATCCTCCACTGCCCTCCCGGGCCACAGCAGAGAGCTGGACTGGAAGAGGAGCAACCGGGACAGAACCGGCGCCCCAACCGGGACTGGAACCCGGGGTACCAGTGCTGCAGGCAGAGGATTAGCCTAGTGAGCCGCGGTGCCAGCGCCATCTCTGCTTTTAAACATTTATTCCTAAGCATTTCATTTCTTTTGTTTTTTATCTGAGAGAGAGCTCCCCTCCGTTGGTTCTCTCCCCAAGTGCTTGCAATGGCTAGGGCTGGGCGGAGCCAGATCCCGGAGCCGGGAACACAGGTTTGCCACGTGGGCGAGCAGCTGGGGCCAGGAGTCCGATCCCGGCCTCAAACCCAGGTCCTTCAGTACGGGACGTGGGAGTGTTACCTGCTGGGCCGCAGTGCCTGCTCCTGCCGCTAGCACACAAGGGATTTTTCCTGAAGTTTCTCTTTTCGATTGTTTCTTGCAAGTGTATACAGCTGATTTTTGTGACTGTCTTGTATCCTGCGAGCTTGGTGAATTTGCCTGTGAGTCCTTGGAGTGTTTTTTTAGCATCTCCCATGTATACGATGAGATCGCCCACAAACAGACTGTGTCCTCCATCCTTTAGTCTGGCTGCTCTCCGTGTCCTCCTTGCCAGTTGCGCTGGCTGGAACTTCCACACGAGGCTGGGCAGAATGGCGAGTGGACATCTTGCCTCCTGCCTGTTCTTCCCGGGAAAGCATCCAGTCTTCCAACACTTGGATCTGATGTTAGCAGGGGGGTTTTCTAAGAAGCCTTTTGTCAGTTTCAGGAAATCCCTTCCCTAGTTTGTTGACCATTTTCTTATCGTGAGTGCTGGATTTTGTCCTGTGTTTTTCTTGCATATGTTGGGATGATCATACGGGTTTTTAGCAGCCTGTTGATTGGCCGTATCTACGGATATTTGGATGTTAAACCAACTTCACTTCCTTTGCGAATTCCACTTGTTCATTGTATAAAACCATTTCTGTGTGCTGGACATGGTTGGTGGTTCTTTCCTGAGGACTTTGCACATCAAAGAGATTCTGGTTGTGGCTTTCTTGTGAAATCTTTTTTTTTTATTTTTATTTTTGACAAGCAGAGTGGACAGTGAGAGAGAGAGACAGAGAGAAAGGTCTTCCTTTTGCCGTTGGTTCACCCTCCAATGGCCGCCGTGGCCAGCACTGTGCTGATCCGAAGCCAGGAGCCAGGTGCTTCCTCCTGGTCTCCCATGGGGTGCAGGGCCCAAGGACCTGGGCCATCCTCCATTGCACTCCCGGGCCACAGCAGAGAGCTGGTCTGGAAGAGGGGCAACCGGGACGGAATCCGGCGCCCCGACCAGGGCTAGAGCCCAGTGTGCCGGCGCCGCAGGTGGAGGATTAGCCTATTGAGCCACGGCGCCGGCCTCTTGTGAAATCTTGTTCCCAGCGATAGCTGGTTGGACGTCTGCTTATCCCGCCGGCCTCCTGGAAGGACTGGGGAAGTAGTCCCTCTCTTCCGCTTTCTGGAAGAGTTTCTGACCAATCAGGACGAAGCCTCAAGAATGTTTGGAGCCTGATGAGTCTCATGGGAGTTCGATTTGCTGCCGTGCGGCCCCAGGAAGTCTTCTCTTTCATTGGATTTCTACTCCGTGCTCCAGAAAACCTGCTGTTCTTACCCCGCCCCCACCCCACCCCACCCCACGTCTGCCTTAGTCTTTGGTGAGAGAGCCTTGTCATATGTTGCCTTACTTTTATTTTTATTATTTATTTGAAAGCCAGAGTTACATAGGGAGAGGAGAGGCAGAGAGAGAGAGAGAGAGAGAGAGAGAGAGAGAGAGAGGTCTTCCGTCCGATGGTTCACTCCCCAATTGGCCGCAATAGCCGGAGCTGTGCCGATCCAAAGCCAGGAGCTTCCTCTAGGTCTCCCAGCAGGTGCAGGGGCCCAAGGATTGGGCCATCTTCTAGTGCTTTCCCAGGCCATAGCAGAGAGCTGGATCGGAAGAGGAGCATCTGGGACTTGAACCGGTGCCCATATGAGATGCTGGTGCTTCAGGCCGGGGTGTTAACCCACTGCGCTACAGTGCCGGCCCCACATTGCCTTACTTCTTTAAGCACAGGTTTAAAAGTCCTTTGGGCATATTTGTGGGTTTTTTGGTTTTTTTTTTTTTTTTTTTTTTTTTTGGACAGGCAGAGTTAGACAGTGAGAGAGAGAAAGACAGAGAGAAAGGTCTTCCTTCCATTGGTTCACCCCCCAATGGCTGCTGCGGCCAGCGCTGTGCCCATCCGAAGCCAGGAGCCAGGTGCTTCCTCCTGGTCTCCCATGTGGGTGTAGGGCCCAAGCACTTGGGCTATCCTCCACTGCCTTCCTGGGCCACAGCAGAGAGCTGGACTGGAAGAGGACAAACCAGGACAGAACCAGTGCCCCAACTGGGACTAGAACCCAGGGTGCCGGCGTCGCAGGTGGAGGATTAGCCTAGTGAGCCGTGGCGCCGGCCTAACAAGGGATTGAAATGTTCGGTCTCAGAGCCAGCACTGCCCCTGCCCCACCTCGAGGGCCAGGGCCCGAGCACTGCTCTTCCCCTGTGTCCTGCCGTTGCGTGGCCAGTGCTGTAATTCTCGCTGAACACCAGACACTCTGTAGCCACTGTCCTTAGCTGCCGGTCTGGCTGCTGGGTTCTCCTGCTTGCTTAGCTTTTCTCCTCTGCCCACGTGTTCCGTGCTGTCCAGGACTGTTTGCTGGGTGCAACCACTAAATTCTTTGCTCCTTTTTGTTGGTCGACGTTTTTAAGCCTTGCTTCCTAGGACTCAGTCCCGTGTCAACATAATGGCGCGATCAGGAAGCAATCGACTGCGAGATTTCAGTCATTGCCTGGAGCCCAAGCTTCCCGCCCCTCGCCAAGGTCACCTGGACAAGCAAGTTCACCTGCAACTTCAGGCAGTTAAAAAAAATCCCCCTGGGTCTTGTCCCCACGCACCCAGGACCAGCAGGTCCCTTCGCCAGGCGTCCCGGGGCACCCCGTTAGCCCTGTGCACGCCCCCAGGCTGCTGCGCCTCCGGAATGCGCGGTTCCCTCTGGCTTTCTGGGGCTTGGGGGTTGCCTTTTGCACTTCGCACAGGCTCCGGACCCCAGCTGGAATCCTTGCAGAGTGCCGCTGTCCATAACCCCTGGGGCACGTGGCTTCATCCCGCAGCGCCGAGCTCACGGTCAAACCAGATAGCAGTGGACGTGCAGGGAACGGCCAGGGAGTCTGAGTCAGGTGCCAGGGCTCCGCAGGGCTGGCTTCGTGCTGCGCTCTCCCAGAGGGCGACTCCTTGTTGGCTGCGCGGCCACCAGGGAGCCGGGGGAGGAAGGCACGGGGACAGTTCCAGGTCACGAAAGCCGCAGACCTGGCCGGGTGGCTGAGGCTCAGCCGTTTTGCCTAAATGGATGCTTTTTCAGTGGGTTCCCTGCCTGTCATTCGTCTCCAGGGGCCCACAATGGTTGACTTTTATTGTTTTGCAAATATTTTTTGTTGCTTTTGGAGGAGAGCAGGTTCCCCGAGGTGCCCGCTCTGCCCTTTTTAGCACCGTGGTTTTCACTCCATGGTGTCCTCCTGGTGTTGGTGGCCGGCTCCTGTGTTCCAGCACGGATGGCTCCTGGGGATGTGCTCCGTCTGTCTACGCACGCGCCGGCTGGAGGGTATTTCTGTCGTTCCCAGCTTTCGGTGAGTATGATGACTCAAGCCAGCGCAAACTTTCCCAGACAGGGTCTCGTGCGAACACAAATTTTCATTTTCCCTGGATGAATTCCTGGAAGGGGGCTGCGGGCCGGGTGCTAAGTATGTGTTCAGAGTTAAAAGAAAGCGCCAGCCTGTTTTCAAAGCAGCTGTCACATTCTGTCACGTTCCAAGGAGCAAAAAGAAAAAGTTCCGTTGGGGACATCCTTACCCTTAGCACAGCATGAGTTGGCATTTTTCCCCTTTGTAAAAATGTAATTATTCTAATAAATGTACAGTGGCATCAGCATGGGGTTTCCGTTTGCATTTGCATTTGCCTAATGCTTTGCTTACTTGTTATGGGACTTGTGTCTTAACCTTTATTCCAGATTCTTTTTTTTTTTTTTCTTAAGGTCTATTTATTTATTTGAAAGGCAGAGTTAGAGACAGGAGAGAGAGAGAGATCCTCCAACGGCTGGTTCACTTTCCAAATGGCTGCAACAGCCGGAACTGGGCTGATCCAAGGCCAGGAGCCAGAAGCCTCCTCCAGGTCTACATGGGTGCAGGGGTCCACACAGTTGGGCCGTCTTCCACTGCGTTTCCAGGCCATAGCAGAGCGCGGGACTGGAAGTGGAGCAGCCGGGCCTTGAACCCGCGCCCACATGGGATGCTTTACCCGCTATGCCACAGCGCCGGCCCCTATTCCAGATTCTTGCCACAGGTAAGACTTCAAAGCAGAGGCATGGATACAGGGCACAGGTGAGAGAGGATTTATTGAAAAGAGAGGGACTACACATCCATGGGCCCCCAACACTCAGCGACACCCTAGAGAGCACCCTATGAGGAGAGAGAGGTGGAGGAGGTGAGGGAGGGCGCCCCAAGCAGCCTGCCTCCCACATGACCAGCCAGTATGAGACAGCGGTCGGCGCCCTGACCGAATGTCTAAGCCAGGGCAGCTCAGCCTGCGTGAGGCCTTCCGGGGTTTCCTGGCATCCCCACATGGAGCTCGCACGTGGCCATCATGGTGTCCTCCTTCCTGGTCTGGACGAGGTGCAGGTGCATCATGGGCAAGTGGGCCCACTGCATTGACAGGAAGGGGGTGGAGTTACAGCGCGGGGCGGGCAGAAGCCCCCGTCATGCGTTCCTGGCCGAGCTCCCTGCCTGCGTGCCCCTATCCAAGGATTCCGAGTGTCTATCGCACTGCTTTCCATCCGCACAGCCCCTCCGGAGACGTGTTCTCTGTTCAGATCTTTTGCATGGTTTTTATGAAACTCTTGGAGTTTTGAGCGCATATAAAAATTTTATATGTATGCAATTTACTTTCTTAAAATGAAGTGTTTCTAAAATGTCAGAGTAGAATCATTCATTTTGACGCCATTTAACCTATGAGTGTGTTTTTGTATGAGTTGTGCTTTTGATGTCATACGCAAGGGGCCTTTTAGGCTGCAGAACACAAAATTGAAAAATGTTTTCTGGTGCAAAACTTGTTGAAGTTGTTTAGATGGGGGTCTTCAATAAGTTCGTGGAAATGCATATATGGAGAATCTTTCATGGATTTCAAAATTTTTTGCGCCAAAATAAAGTTATGTTTTAATCCCATCTCTCATGAAATTTCTGAAGTCCTTCCACGTAGGAAATCTTTAGCTACCTGAGTCACAGAGACTTTCTCCTATACTTTCTTCTAGAGGTTTCTGGGTTTAGGTTTTGCGTTCAAGAGCGCCGTCAGTCCTGAGTTAGCTTTTGTGTAAGGCATGAGATGCGGTTGGTTACAGGACGAAGGTCTCCGTTTGCGTCGTGGTGTGCAGCGTGGTCCCAGCCGGCCGCGGCGTGGGCTCCGTGCAGAGCCGTGTGCCCCGCTTCTGGCCTCTCACTGACTGCCGCCTCCCAGCGTTCCGGGCTTTCAAGATCGCCTGGCTTCTCCGGGGTCTTTGCTTTTCCAGATCGATTTTATTTCCCGCTCCCCACCCCTCCAACTCTGCAGTGGCCGCTGTTCCGTCCCTGCTTCTGTGAGCTCCGCGGGTTCGCTTCCGCCTGCAGGTGAGCTCTTGTGGCCCCTGTCGCCTGGCTTATTTCACTTAGCATGATGTCATCTATCTCCATCCGTGTAACTGCAAATGACAGGACCTCAGTTTTGTTTTTTCCAATGGGTGCGTTCTATTCCATTCTGTACACAGACCACACTTTCTTATCCATTCGTCCATCGGCAGACACCTCTGTGGAGACTCGTCGGGGCTGCTGTGAGTATAGCCGCAGTGGACGTGGGGGTGCGGTATCTCGGCCAGAAGCTGAGTCCACCTCTGTCTGACGTGTGCCCGGAAACAGGAGAGCTGGGTCACACGGCAGATCCGTGTTCAGTCTGTCAAGAAACCTCCGTACTGTTCTCCGTAAGGGCTGTACTAATCTATATTATTCTGCTTTCTCCACGTTCTTGCCAACGTTTGCCATTTTTTGTCTTTTTGATTATCGCCATTGTACTGGAGTGAGAGGCTACCTCACTCTGGCTTTGATCTGCATTTCCCTGTCCGTATCGTTTTTTTTAGAATAAGCATGTTAATTTCCATAGAATACACTTTGAGGATCTGAAGGCCAATTTGGGAGACTTAAAGTCTTAACAGTATTTAATCTTTTAGCCAATGGGCATTATTTCATTGACTTAGATCTTTTCAATTTCCTCTAATCAGCGTCTCGCAGTTTTTGTACACAATTCTGTGTGCATCCTGGGAGACTTGCAGGTAAGTACCGACGGTGCTGTTCTGCACGTCACCAGCGTCCATGTATAAAATGAGGAATACAACGGATTTGTGCAGTGTGGAATGTGGCCTTGGAACTGCAGTCCCAGTAACCTCACTTAGATCCAGGGGCTTTGTTGTAGATTCCTAGAGATTGTCTTCGCAGATACGTTGTCTGCCCCTAAATATCTTTGTCCCTTCAACTACATGTATGGTTCCTTCACCTCCTCGGCTTTTGGTGACGGCCAGGGCCTCCGGGGCCCACTGGATGGAAGTTTGCCAGAGGGGCCCAGCCGGCTGGAGATGGCGCTGCGGAGATGCCCCCAGCACACCCTGCAGCTGATTCCTGTGTGTGTTGAAGAAAGTGGTTTCTTCTTTTTTAAAGCTAATTTACCTATCGGAAAGGCAGAGTGATAGTGAGAGAGAGAGAGAGAGAGAGAGAGAGAGAGAGAGAGAGAGACTTCTATCCAACGGTTCATTCCCCAAATACCTGCAACAGCTGAGAAGGCCGGGGTGAAGCCAGGTGCCAGGAACCCCCATGGCTCTCCCGTGTGGATGGCAAGGACACGAGTACTCGAGCCACCATTTTGTTTCCCAGGGTGCACAGGGGCAGGCTGGACTGGAAGCCTCGGTTGCCGGCACTGCAGTGTGGAATGTAGGTGTCCGGCCGGCTGCACGGCGGTGTCTGCCCAGACCCTTTGGGGCCACGTTTGTATTTTTCCACTTTGCAATCCCATTCTACCCTCTTGGGGTTAGGTCTCCTCTCTGTCCAGAGCCCACGTGCCTGCCCTTCTTTAAATCAAGGTCATGTTCACGACAGCCACTTTAGACTTCTGTTTACTCGTTTGGGCTATATTTGGGGCTCTATTTTTACCAATTGTTTTTCTTCCTTTTTTGTGCTATTTCTGAGTCATGTTTTTCCTCTTTTGTATTTTTTAAGGACTCTGGACATGATGCTACTATTTTGCTAAGTGTTTGCTTTTGTAGTCTCCTTAATTTAGAATGCGGAGTTTTGTTCCAGTAGGTAGCTAATTTTGTTGTGGACAAGCTTGTGCTGTTGGCGACTTGTTTGCAGCACGGGCAGCCTTCGCTCTGGGGCTGTTTAGTCTGATTTCTGCTGCTCCGTGTGCCCTGCCCTCGGGAAACTGCAGCCTGGAGCCCCACCGTGCCCCCGGCCCAGCCCCTCCACAGCCCCACAGAGCTCCACCTGTCCCTGCCCAGCTGAACACTGGAAAACCCAGAAGAGTCTCCTCGCTCTGGCCTCTGGCCTTGCAAACCCCAGCTGCCCCAGTGCCCTGCACACCAAACCGTTCCCATCTCGGTGAAAGCCCAAGTCCCTCCCGGCGTCCTCTCCCAGCACCACAGACCGGAACGTGGGTCTTTCCAAAACTCATGCCAGATGTGTAGACGCCGCTGTCTTAATGTTGGGGCTGATGGGTTATGGATGGAGACCGGAGCTGCTGTGGCAGCCAGGTGGCGGGGCTGGGGGAGGTCGGCAGGTCATGGGGGCAGGTGGGCCCTCTGAGGGTGGTCCTTGTGAGGAGACCAATTACATGAGTTCAGGTTCTTCCTGCTCTCGGCTTCCTGACTCACCATCTGATCGTCCCTCCACACCTGCCCCACCCACCATACCTGCCCCACCCTCCACATCTACCACACCATCTACACCTGCCACCTCCCCTCCACACCTGCCCCACCCTCCACACCTGCCCTACCCCACCATACCTGCCCCACCCTCCACACCTACCACACCATCTACACCTGCCACCTTCCCTCCACACCTGCCCCACCCTCCACACCTGCCCCACTCACCATACCCTCCACACCTTGCACACCCTCCACACCTGCCACACCTAGCACACCTTCTACACCTGCCACCTCCCCTCCACACCTGCCACACCTGCCCCACCCTCCACATCTAGCACACCTTCTACCCCTGCCACCTCCCCTCCACACCTGCCACACCTACCAAACGTGCCACACCTGCCCTACCCCACCATACCTGCCCCACCCTCCACACCTGCCCCACCTGCCCCACCCTCCACACCTACCACACCATCTACACCTGCCACCTCCCCTCCACACCTGCCCTACCCCACCATACCTGCCCCACCCTCCACACCTACCACACCATCTATACCTGCCACCTCCCCTCCACACCTGCCCCACCCTCCACACCTGCACACCCTCCACACCTACCACACCTTCTACACCTGCCACCTCCCCTCCACACCTGCCACACCTACCACACCCTCCACACCTGCCATACCCTGCACACTTGCCCCACCCCTACCACACCTGCCCCACCCTCCACACCTGCACACCCTCCACACCTGCCCCACCCTCCACACCTGCACACCCTCCACACCTGCCCCACCCTCCACACCTGCACACCCTCCACACCTATCACACCTTCTACACCTGCCACCTCCCCTCCACACCTGCCACACCTACCACACCCTCCACACCTGCCATACCCTGCACACTTGCCCCACCCCTACCACACCTGCCCCACCCTCCACACCTGCACACCCTCCACACCTGCCCCACCCTCCACACCTGCACACCCTCCACACCTATCACACCTTCTACACCTGCCACCTCCCCTCCACACCTGCCACACCCTCCACACCTGCCATACCCTGCACACTTGCCCCACCCCTACCACACCTGCACACCCTCCACACCTGCACACCCTCCACACCTGCCACCTGCCAGGAGCAGCCTGCACAGACACTGCACTATGAGGCCGCCCAGTCCCAAGCTGTGACCTCCATTGAAAGCTGAAGTAAACCTTTCTTTGCCCACAGCTCCTCCCGGGCATTTTAGCCAAAGTAATGAGAAGTGGACTCGCGCAGAAAATCGATCCTGAGGAGCGGGGCCGCTATGACTGGCAAGACCGGAGCTTGTGGAGAATGAAACTGGTTTATTGGCGAAGCCTGGAGGAGGCAGCAGGAAGACTCGCGAGGCGCCAGCTGGTCATCACGGACCGTTTGGATGCGGGCTGAGAAGCCTGGGCCGCCGGTGGGCAGTGGCCGGGTTTCAGCAGGAAATGAGGACCCTGTGGGGACGGGGACCGACGGCCACCCTTGCCACGCTGCGGCATTGTGTCCCTGTCCCGAGGCTCTGTGGGAGGCTGGGCTTGAAGGTGGGAGCGTGTCCGCTGCGGCGGGGGCGCTGGACGCTGCTCTCAGGAAGTTCACAGGGGGTTCGGCTGCAGAAGGGAACAGAGCAGGACGGTTTGGGAAGTTCAGGACAGACAAAAGCCGGGGGACTGTTTGCTAAAGGTAGAAGGCAGCGCTGTGTGACCGAGCAAGGCAGCAGGAGAGAGCTGGGAGGGACGCCCGGGCTCTCTGAGGCTGCCCTCTCCCCCCATCACTGTTGGATCAGAGACGCAGACATGCGGATGTGTCTCAAAACCCGCCCAGGGCCAATCCTCTCCCCCAGGAGTGCCCCAGGCAGCCCGCTCGCCCCGATCAGCGCGGGAGTCTGGCTTGCTGCGTCCACACACACTCGCTGCCGGTGGCAGGCGGGCAGACCTGGGTGTTGCCTGTGTGGCCAGGGCTGGCAGGCAGGCGGGAGGCGCAGTTGCGGGGTCATGGCAGCTTCCGCTGAGAGTTCAAAGGAAAGGCCAAGCGGCCGGGCCGAGGGGCACTGCAGGGCTGGTGCCCGTGTGTGCAGCAGAGCGCCGTGAGCGTGGGGCAGCTCCAGCCCTGGCAGAGGCCCTCCAGGAAAAGCTACAGAACCGTGGCCGGCCAGCGTCGGGAGCAGCAGGCATCCGTGTGCAGCTCAGAGAGCAGCCGGCGGACAAAAGACAGAGCTGGGTTCCGGGGGCCCTGGCCAGGGTGACACCCGGTGTGGCTCCCCCCTGGGGGAACCGAGGCGTGGCGGGCAGCCAGCAAAGCCGTGGGGCCGGAGGCCACTGTGGTGGGAGGACGCTGGCCGTGGGAACTGGGGACTTCATGGTTGCCCAGCTGGTTTCGGTCTTGCTTCGGCCCAGCGCACCCTTCCGCTTCCCTGGCTCCCTTATCCTGGAGGGGAAGGAGTGCCCTTGGCTGGCCTCACCATTGCGCCCTGGAGTCCGGAAGTGGGTTGCACGTGTGGACGGATAATAGCGCCGGGCTGAGTGCAGACCCTCGGACTCTCCACGATGGGCCTGCCGATGCAAGGAGGACATGAGTGACGGGGAGCGGGGCGGAGTGTGCAGTCCGCACAGCTCGGGCCAGAGGTTTACGCTCCCACGTCCTAGTGCGAAGTGTTCATGGATTCAGGGTGGGCACTGGCTCTCACTGTGGCGGCCAGGAGGTGGTTCTCGTGGGAAGGCTGACTGTTTCAGTCAAGCTGTGCCTGGCTGCCCACCACGGATGGTGCCCCTGCACCTGCCAGGTCCGGCTTCCACAGACGTGGCCTACGGCCGCCCCGACCGTGAACTATGACCTCGCCGCTGGGCGGAAGCCAGCCCTTGCTTTCCCAAGAAGCTGCCTCACCCCGCCCGCTTCGGCCTGCTGACCGAGGCGAGGAAGCAGCCGTCTCAGTGTCCTGTGGCCACGGTGATGATTGACCACGGCCGGACAACAGCAATGCAATCCCTTACGGTTCTGGAGCCGGAGGTCCAAGGTTTCCCCGCAGCGCCAGGGCCAGGGTGTCTGTGGGCTGGGACGCAGGGCAGACGCTGCCTCCTGGCCTCCCTGGTGCCCAGCCCCCAGCCTCGGCCTCTTCACAGCCAGCAGCGCAGCCCCCCTCCCCCACCCGCCGATTTCTGCCCCGGTGAGACCCTTGCCATAGCCCCAATGCTTTGCCCTGCACAGGAGCAGGACTTGTGGTACGCATATCCCCGGGGGCTGCCGCCAAGCGCCGTGGTCCTCATCACTCGCACACAGGCCGCCCGGGTGAGGAGCATTGGGCCGGGGCCGCGTTCCCGCTGGGGCTGGAAGTGCTTGCTCCCTCCAGGGCCTCTGTGTGCCACCGGCCCAGGCTCCTCCCTCCACGGCCTTCCTGTGTGAGCCACCCCTGCCCGGCTCGGCGCCACCCTCGGGGGTCCGGCTGCCTCCACCCGGGCTGGCCTCAGCTGGGCTCATCCTGAGAGCATGGCCGTTCAACGGTGGAAAACGGAACCCACGCAGTGGCCCCTGGAGGTGGGCGTCCCTCACTTTACAGACACCCTGGGCCCCGCACCCGGGAACCCCAGGCCTCCTCTGCTCTCCCAACTGCGGCCCTCCAGGCAAGACCTCAGGGCTTCCAGCTCGCTTGTTGGGCTATTTCTTTTTTTAAGGTTTATTTTGTTTTCTTTGAAAGGCAGAGTTAGAGAGAGAGAAGGAGAGGCAGGGAGAGACAGATCCTCCCTCCGCCGGTTCACTCCCCAGTGGCCGGGGCCGTGAGCGCGGGTAGGTGGAAGAGCTGTGGGCGGAAGGTACGCAGGGTTCCTTGGGGAGAGCAGGCCGTGCCCAGGGGACGTCGGGCCAGAAGGGTTTGTCCGCACAGCAACCTGGTGCTGCACGGGGGACGGGCCAGGCCGTCCCTCGAGGCCGGGGGGAGGGGCTGGCAGGGAGAGGTGGGCACGCGAAAGGGCATGATGTCAGCCCCCACCTGGCCACGCACGGCCAGGGCGTCCTGGCACCCGCTGGTCACACGTGGCCTGGCCAGGCAGAGGCACTGGAGCCCCGCAGTCAGCCCCCTTGGGTGGCCACGTCTCGGCGCGGATCCCCCACTTCCTGTGGCGCCAATCACCAGGGACCCTGGAGGTGGGGAAAAAGCCTCTGCCAGCTCTGGGGCGGGCACCCCTCCCCCAGTCTGAGGGAGCTGGGGGCTCAGGGCTGCGGCCGGGCCCCTGGGAGGGCGTGGACCTGCAGACGCGGCGGGCATCTCCACTGGTTCCCGAAGACGAGGCCCTGCTCCGCTTGCTTTGGTTCTGACAGCCGGGTGGGGAGGGGACTCCCCTGGCCGCGTGCTCCGGGTCTGGCGCTCGCTGTTCCCCAGCTCGGCTGGCACAGCTGTCTGCGAGAGGCCGGCGCCAGCGACCGTGCGACCCCGGCGCTGAAGTCCCGCTGCCTGGACGCACGGAGCCTTGGTTGTTGGTGGCGGAGGCCTGTCCCCAAGGGTGGCTTGTGGAAGAGAGTGAGCACCTGCACCACGCCGTGCACAGTGAGAGGCTGGACTGTGGGACGTGATTCCCAGAGAGGCCTCGGTAGCCGTGGCTGCACCCCGTGGTCACACCTGGCGCCCCAGGGTGCTGGCCAGGACTGGACAACCTCATCTGAAGCTCAGCCCCTCCCCCCGCCCACCTCGGGAGACCCTTGGTACGAATTCCAGAATGCTCTCCCCTGCGTGGAGCCAAATCTGCCGTGTGGCCCTTGCCACGGACACTCGCGGGCTTTTCTCCCTTGGAGGCCGGAAGGGACCCTGCACAGCGTCTGGCTGACCTTCCCCGTTCCAAAGACGGAGAACCCGAGGCCCAGCGCGGGGCCGCAACGCGCCCGTTGTCGCACAGGTGCAAACCCAGCTCCAGGGCCTGAGCCTCTGTCCTCTCAGCTCTCCCGCACCCCCAGCCCGGCGCAGACCACCTCTACCCAAGATGCTTTGAATCAGCCCAGGCTGGTTCTCAAAAGGAAGAACTCCAGCCCCTCCCTCCCGCTCTTCCGCCCTGGCCCGAGCCCCCGGCACCCCCTACTCCAGCACCCACTGTGCCAGCCTCGCTCAGGCACCTCCAGAAAAGTCCTGGAGTGTGCCCATCGTCAGCCCTCCGGCACGTGGGGCTCCAGCCCTGCAGCTGCCTCTCTCAGGTCAGGGGGCAGAGGCACCTGGGAGACCTCCCCCACGACTTCCTGCAGGCCCTGCCCGAAGCCAGAGCTCATGCTCACCTTGTGTGACCCTGCACGGCCTGGTGCGTGCGTCCTGCTGCCTCGGGAGCTGGCCTTGCGGAAGTTCTCTCTTCACTCCCTGCCCTGGGCACGCAGGGACACTGTCTCGGGACAAGCCCAGAGCTGGGCCCAAGGGGGCCCTTGTTTTGCCCTCGGTGGGCAGAGGCTTGGCTGGGGCGGAGGAAGGACTCAGCGGCGGCTGGTGCTCCGTGGGATCCGCCCTGCATGTGGGCCAGCTCCACTTCCAGGGCCTGTGGGTCGGCCCTCGGGTCCCCACTGCACCGCCCCCAACGCCCGAGCAGGTGCGCGTTCTATTTTCCTTTGTTCATGCACTGTTGAATGTGGATGATCTTGCTCCCCCACTGCTCTCTCTGCAGTTTCAGAGTTGCTAGAATGGACAACCCCGCACAGTGAGGCCCCTCTCCAGGGAGCAGCTCGACGGGTTTGGAAAATGCATACACCCAGGCTCCTGCCCCGCGGATCAAGTCCTGGGACGTTCCAATTGGAAATGCGTATTTGAAACGTCTCTTATCTACTTAGTTTGTTAAGGGTTTCTCAATTTTATCTTTTCAAAGAACCAGTTTTTCATGTCCCTGGTTCACCCCCGAGGATGCAAGGATGGCTCAACATATGCAGACATCCCACAGCAACAGAACAAAGGAGGCAAGTCAGATGGTCCAATCTAAGATGCAGAGAAGGCATTTGATAGAAGTCAACATCCCTTCATGACTAAAACTGACCGGTTAGGTATAGAAGAATATTCCTCAGCGGCCGATGCTATGGTGTCGTGGGCTAAGCCTCCACCTGATTTCCCAGCATCCCATATGAGCGCTGGTTCAAATCCCAGCTGCTCCACTTCTGATCCCAGCTCTCTGCTATGTCCTGGGGAAGCAGTGGAGGATGGCCCAAGTGCTCGGGCCTCTGCACCCGCATGGGAGACCAGGAAGAAGCTCCTGGCTCAAGGCTTTATACTGGCACAGCTCCGGCTGTTGCGGCCATCTGCGGAGTGAACCAGAGGATGGAAGACCTCTCTCTCTGTCTCACTGTCTCTCTCTGTCTGTACCTCTCTCTCTCAAATAAATAATAATTTTTTTAAAAAAGAATACAGTTCACGTTATACCTCACTATCGTAAGGGCACATACAACCAGCCAACAGCTGGCATCGTGCGGAAGGCTTCTTCTCTAAGATCGGGGACAAGGCAAGGTACCCACTTTCTTTTTTTAAAGACTTATTTATTTATTTATTTATTTATTTGAAAGTCAGTGTTACAGAGAGAGAAGGAGAGGCAGAGAGAAAGATCTTCCATCCTCTGGTTCATTCCCCAACAGCTTGAGCTGGGCAGACCCAAAGCCAGGAGCCAGGAGCTTCTTCCAGGACTCCCACACAGGTGCAGGGGCCCAAGGACTTGGGCCACCTTCCACTGCTTTCCCAGGCCATAGCAGAGAGCTGGATCAGAAGTGGAGCAGCCGGGACTAGAACTGGCGCCCATAAGGGATGCCAGCACTGCAGGCAGTGGCTTTAGCTGCTAGGCCACTGCACCAGCCCCAGATGTTAAGTTCTTGAAAGGATAAGTATATTTACCCCGATCAGGTCTCACACGGGGCAGACATGTGGCGAAACATCACTCAGCGCCCACAGACACGTGTGCATTTTATTATGTCTGTTAAGCCTTTCTAAATTTTTTTTTGACAGGCAGAGTTTAGACAGTGAGAGAGAGAGACAGAGAGAAAGGTTTCCCTTCCATTGGTTCACTCCCCAAATGGCCACCATGGCCGGTGCTGTGCTGATCCAAAGCCAAGAGCCAGGTGCTTCTCCTGGTCTCCCACGCGGGGGCAGGGACCCAAGCACTTGGGCCATCTTCCACAGCCTTCCCAGGCCACAGCAGAGAGCTGGCCTGGAAGAGGAGCAACTGGGACAGAATCCGGCGCCCCGACCGGGACTAGAACCTGGCTTTGGATCAGCACAGCACCGGCCGCGGTGGCCATTGAGGGGTGAACCAACGGCAAAGGAAGACCTTTCTCTCTGTCTCTCTCTCTCACTGTCCACTCTGCCTGTCAAAAAAAAAAAAAAAAAAAAAGAATAGACCGAGCCACTCGCTCACACAGTGCTTGCATTTTCGTCACATTTTCTGGAACAATTTTGCCTTTCTCCTTCTTTCCCCTCCATACACCTGTGAATGGACATAGATGTGCAGGTATGCACATATGTGTAAACATGCATATGTGAGTATGTTCATGTGGATGCATACATGGGGTTATTCAAAAAGTTCGTGGAAAACATGTCTCACATGAAAAGTGCGCATGGCTTTCAGAAGCTTCGCACCAGAGTAACGTATATTCTCACGTAATGTCCCTCAGACTTAAAAACATCCTCGTGTGATTTGAACATACACATGTGAGTGTGTACAGCACGTGTGTCTGCACGTACACACGCGAACTTCCTTTTCCTGAGCAGGCCGGGGACACGACCTCTGTGCGCCGGAAGTGAGGGAGGGTCTCAGGGAGCGTCTCAGGTCAGCGTCAGCGGCCCTGACTCTGACGCCGCCGTTGCTGCGCCGTCGGGCCCGAGTCCTGAGCTGTTCCGTTGCTTCCACGGCAGAAGTCCGGGATCCACCCCGGGAGGGCGCACGGCGTTTGGCTGTGTTGGCCTCAGCGCCTTCAGCTGGGGCAGTTCCTCCGCCCGGGTCGGCCTCTGTGTCTTCGTGGTTATTCTGTGGACCGTCTGTCAGTTCGGGCCCGTGACCAGATCCAGGCGACAGAAGGGTTCGGGCGGTGATGCCACACGGCGCTGGCTCGGTGCCCGGGTGGGGTGGCTCCCGGGGCCATCCCTGCTGAGTGGTCCGTGCAGAGCTTCCGCTCCTGTTTCCGGCCAGGCAGCAGCCGTCATCCGGGGCTGTGGTGACACAGAAGCGTGGACCGGGCCGAGAAGACAAGACTGAGTTCTCACCGTGCTTTCTGGGGGCTGCAGGCCAACACCCAGGGGACAGCAAGTCTGGGTTCCCCAAGGGGCTCCCTCCCGGGCTGGCAGCCCCTACTCACGGTCCCTGTGTGCTCCTATCTCTGGCATCTCTTCCTCTTCTTAGGACACCTGCCGGGTCACGTTAGGGCCGCACCCATCTGACTTCACTGAATGCTAGCCACCCCTTAAAGGGCCTATTCCCACCGACAGTCACGCGGCCGCGGGGGCTTCCACGTCGAATTCTGGGGCACACAGTTGGGCCGTAACAGAGGGGCTCAGGGTTCCAGCACCTTCTGTCCCGCGTCAATCTCTCACCCAGCGGCTTCCAGCCCACCCTCCTGGGTGCATTAGATGATATTCTGCCCCGGGAAGAGCGCCGCTTGCCCCGTAGTGACCTCCTCGCTGTCTGTCTCAGTGTGGACACGCAGATTTGCACTGGGTCGGGATTAGCGTTATTATCAGGCTTTATTTTCCCTTGCCAGTGCCATAGGCCTGGCCAGCAGGAACTCCCGAGGCCGTCCCTGTGTCTTCCTGGCCTGTGCCGATGACTGCTCGTACTGTTAGGTTCACAGCAGAATTGAGCGGAAGGCGCAGGGGTCCCATGCCCCGCCTGCACACCCGGGTAACCTCCCCTCACCGCCCACGCCCACGGGTTGTGAGCACTTGTGTGCAATGTTTGTGCTTGTTTCTACTCCCTAGTCCCTTGAACATTTTGCGTTTTGTCCAGGTTGCATAGGAGCTGTTTCCTGTAGGCGGTGTGTGTAGGCGGAGTCTTTCAGGCGGGGGTTCATCCACTCTGCCTGAGAGCTGCAATCCCACACGGTTCTTTTGTTCCCTGGGTTGATCATCTTTTCTGTTTGATTGGAGGCTTTCGTCTGCTTGTGCTTCACAAGATGATTGACAGCTTGAGTTCAAGCTGACTGTCTTGCTCCTCTTTTTGCCCCTTCTTTTACTAGTTCCTTTGTTTCTTCTTCCTTGCCTTCTTTCGCGTTAATTTGCTGTTTTTTAATTTCTCTTACAGCTTCCCAGCCGTATTTTGTGTGTTATTGTTGCTTGTTTCTGTAGGGCCACCGTACACGCTTACCCTGCCACATCCAGCTTGGGGACACTCGGCATGGCGCAGCACCGTGAGGCTCGGTGCTCTGACCCCACTTCCTTCCGCTCCCCGTGTGTCATCACACATGTTCACTTCGGCATGCTGCACGCGGCGGTTAGTCCCTCCAACAGCTAACTGTCGTTTCAGGAACTAGAACGGCGCGGCTTCACATCAGCCACGCCTCCCGCAAACGCGAGTCTCCACTCCTTTCCCTCAGCTTCCCGAGGAGCCTCTTGTAGCGAATCTCCCCAACAATGACGTTCTTTCTCCTTTATTTTCTTTATTACACCTCTGTTGCAGGCCGTTTAGGCTCAGAGCCCCCGCCTCAGGGCCCCCACCATGGTTGTGCACCTGCTGTCTGAGGAGCCCGCCTGGGCGCATGGCTGTCTTGTTCACCCAGCCTTGTATGCCCTGCGCCCTTGGGCGAGGCGGCACCATGCCGTAACACAGCATCGTGGCATCACGGCGGGCATTTCCCCACCCCCCGGACCTCTGTGCCCCAGCGATGCCCTCGTGCCTGTCCCCGGCAACCGCCCACCTTTCCACCTTTTCCAGAAAGTCGCACACTTGGAATCGCACACCAGGCAGCCTTTCTGGGATTGGCTTCTGTCACTTTGGAGTATGCACTCCTGTCCCTCGGTCTGCGCAGTTCTTTGTGGCACCGAATAGTGCTGCACTGCTGGACCGGTCACAGTTCGTGCGTCCCTCACCCGCTGAGGGACACGCTGGCTGCCTTCAAGCCGCAGCAGTGCCGTCCATGGACAGGGCTCGCGCAGGCGCGTTTTCAACTCTTTGGGGTCAACACCAAGGAGCACGGCTGCCGGGTGCTACAGCAAGAGGATGTTTGGTTTGCCAAACTGTCTTACAGAGCGGCCGGGCCGCCAGCCACCGAGCGTGCCTGCGACGCCCCTCCTCGCCAGCGTCCGTGTCGCCAGCGTCCCGGCCATTGTCACGGGTGTGTGGGGTGGAGCACCTTCCCAGGTGCCCCTCCGGGGAGCTGCTCCCTGTGGCCCGAGGCTCACGTACTCCTTCCCAGGACCTTAACTCTGGGAAAGGAAAGGTTTGCTTCAGCTTCAGCGTGGACATTGCAGTTCAGGATCGGACAGCCGCTCAGGCCGGGGTCTGAGGAAGGCCGGTCACGGCAGGTGCACAGGACAGCTCACGCAGAGAGAACGGAGGCCAACCTGAACTGAGAACAACGCATTCCTCCTGAGAAACACACTCTGAGGACCCTTCAATGATCCGATGACCTCCCCGTGGCCCCACCGCCAGCCACCACCCTTAGATCAAGCCTCACCCTTATTCGTCTGCCTGATTCTCACCATATGAATGAGTTTGGGGGAGACAAGCCCTCCCGTGCTTGTAACAGCCTATTTTTTTATTTTAAAAGATTTATTTTATTTATTTGAAAGACAGAGTTACAGAGAGAGGTAGATACAGAGAGAGAGAGAGAGAGGTCTTCCTTCCGTTGGTTCACTCCCCAGATGGCCACAATGACTGGAGCTGTGCTGATCCGAAGCCAGGAGCCAGGAGTTTCCTCCAGGTCTCCCATGCGGGTGCAGGGGCCCAAGGACTTGGGCCAGCCTCTTCTGCTTTCCCAGGCCATAGCAGAGAGCTGGATCAGAAGAGGAGCAGCCGGGACTCGAACCAGTGCCCGTATGGGATGTCGGCGGTTCAGACCAGGGCTTTAACCCACTGTGCCATAGCGCCGGCCCATAACAGCCCATTTAATCAAGTTGGTTGTTTTCTTACTGCTGAGCTTTGACAGTTCTTTGTGTTTTTCTTAAATTTATTTTTCACTTATTTTGAAAGGCAGAGAGACAGAGAAACAGAAAGAGACGTCTTCCATCCACTAGTTCACTCCCCAAACGCCCTCAACACCAGGGCTGGTAGTGTCAGTACTGTGGAAGCCAGGAGCCTATAACTCAATGCAGGTCCCCTCCTGGGTGGCAAAGACCCAAGCACTTGAGCCATCACTGGATCCAGCAGGGCGTGCAGCACCAGGAGGAGGAATCGGAACCCAAGCCGGACTCAGACCCAGGCACCAGACGATGCCAGCCTCCCAGGAAGCGTCCTAACCAGCCTGCCACTCATACCCCTCTTCGTACACTTTGGATGACAGCTCTGTCGGGTGTACCCTCTGTGTCCTTTGGGTGACAGCTCTGTCGGGTGTACCCTCTGTGTCCTTTGGGTGACAGCTCTGCCGGGTGTACCCTCTGTGTCCTTTGGGTGACAGCTCTGTCGGGTGTACCCTCTGTGTCCTTTGGGTGACAGCTCTGTCGGGTAAGGCTTTTGCAAATATTTCCCCCCATTTGTTGATGTCTTTCATTCTCATGGTGCTTTTTTTTTTTTTAATTTTTGACAGGCAGAGTGGACAGTGAGAGAGAGAGAGAGACAGAGAGAAAGGTCTTCCTTTTGCCGTTGGTTCACCCTCCAATGGCCGCCGCGGTAGCGCGCTGCGGCCAGCGCACCGCGCTGATCCGATGGCAGGAGCCAGGTGCTTCTCTTGGTCTCCCATGGGGTGCAGGGCCCAAGAACTTGGGCCATCCTCCACTGCACTCCCTGGCCACAGCAGAGAGCTGGCCTGGAAGAGGGGCAACCGGGACAGGATCGGTGCCCCGACCGGGACTAGAACCCGGTGTGCCGGCGCCGCAAGGCGGAGGATTGGCCTAGTGAGCCGCGGCGCCGGCTCATTCTCATGGTGCTTTTCACAGAGCGATTTTTTAAAAGTCCGATAAATCTAGGTTTCTGAGTTTTTTCTTTTGTGCACTATGTCTTTGTGCCATGGCTGAGAAAGCACCGCGGAAGCCAGGGCTGTCCACATTGTCTCGCACGGGATCTTCTAGAGGCTTGGCAGTGTTGCGTTTCCCATTGGCGTCCCTGGTCCACGCTGCGTCCGCTCCGTGGTGGATCCATGACTCGCTGCAGGTGCCGCCCTTCTGGTCCAGCACCGTCCCTGGAACACGGCTTTTCCTCTGTTCTGCCCTTGGTCTGTGTCATAGACCGGCCGACTCTGTTCACCTGTGTCTATTTTTTGTCAACCCCATACTATCTTGATTGCTTTAGCTTTATAGTAAGTCCCAAAGTTGGGTGGTGTCAGTTCTCCACCTTTAAACTTCTTCTCCTTTCAAATCATATTGGTTACCCGGCTCTGGTACCTCGCTGTATAAATTCAGATCCAATTAGTTGATCTGAGAATTTGATGGAAACTGTGTATCAATGTGTGAAGAACTGACAACAACCTAGAATCTTCCAATCCATGAACAAGAAATATCTCTCCATTTATTTAATTACTTTTTGACTTCTTCCCTCAGTTTTGTAACTTTCCTAGAATGGGTCTTGTGCATATTATTGTCATATTTGTTCATTTAAAAATTTTATTACTATAAAGAATACAGATTTCATGTATTTCATATCTTGCTATATTTATTCTTCAGTATTTCATTTTGAGGATGTTAATGATGTCATGTTTTTAATTTCAAATTCCACCTGTCCATTTGCTGGTCTATAGGAGAGTGATGGTCTTGCCTGTCAATCTGGCGTCTGCAATGTCGCTGTATTGTTTATTACTCATGGGCGTTTGCTTGCTTTTTTCCATTCTTTTGGATTTTAGGCAGAGAGTTTCATTTCTCCCTTCTCAATCTCGAGACCTTTTATTTCCGTTTCTCTGTCTTCCCGTGTTAGTTGGGACTTCCAGTGTGACGTGCACATGCAGTCGGGGGGGCACCAGGGTGCTGTTAGCTGTAGATTTCTGCTGTTATTCCTTATCACGTTAAGAAAGTTTTCCTCTATCCCTGGTTCACAGAAAGCTTTGTATAACTAATGGGTGTTGAATTTTGTAAAGTGATTTTTCTGCATTTATTGATATGGTAATCTGATTTTTTTTTCTTTTTTAGCTTGTTGACTGCAATGGATTACATTAATTGGTTCTTAAATCAGCATTGTATGTCCAGGATAAATTCTACTTCGTTGAGGGGTATAATTTTTGTTATACATCATTGGGTTTGATTTGCTAATATTTTGTTGGCAAATTTCGCATCTCTGATCATGAGCATTATTGGTCTGTAGTGTTTCCCCTCGTAGTGTCCTGGGTTTGGACAACATTCCATTCTCTAGAAACCAAACCAAGATCCGGTTCAAGTTGTGCTCACTGTGACATTACCGCTTCTGGTCTCTGCCAGCCAACGGAACAAGGAGCTACACGTCGTTCTAGTAGTCTATTCAGATAAGTGTGTTCACGGAATACCTAGAATAGTAGCTTTATAAAGAGAAAAGGACTACTGAACTCGGAGTTTTTGTACGTCCAAGTCTGAGCTCAGACGGCCCCACCGGTTTGGTCTCTGAGGAGGGTGGCAATGGTGGAGCTGGGTGGGGCAGCGCAGGGAACCCATGGCGAGGCAGCGATGAGGTGGAGTGGCTGGACCCTCCCGCGGGCCCCCTCGCAATAACTGCAGGCCCCAGTGACCCAAGGACCTCCCGGCAGGCCCACCCCTTAAACACCACCACTGGGTTAGGTTTCCAGGGGTTTCAATGTCCCGGGAGCTAAGTCTTGCTCAACACACTCTCTAGCCATTTCTTTGCTTCTCTATGTGAGCATCTGGGTGTACAGTCAGGGAAGCACGCATCCATGCTGACACACTCATCTCTTCCATTTCCACACGGATCGGTTTGGACGCCTTCCTGGCCTACAGGGAGTAAGTTGGCTCCCACAGCCCGTGATCCATTCGACTGCTTGTTCTCGCCCACTGGACACGTGTAACGGCTTCGTGACTGCCCACACGCATCTCCTCTGGGAAACAACTCAGCCGACCAGAGCGCAGGGCTTAGGTACCGTTCTCTCTGCTCAGCCTCACCGGCCCGGCGATGCTCCAAGCTAGTTAGGCTGGCACCGTGTCCTGGGAGGCCAGTTCCTACAGCCATAACGCAGTTAGGTGAGTTTCGCGTTGTCTACATTTCATCCTAGGGAGTGTACATTTGCACGTGTGTGTGTGTAGTTCCATGTGCTACCTTTGTGCTTTGTTCTAAGGTTTTGACAAATGTACACGGCTACTTCCAAACGTGTGAGGGAATGGAACTAAAGGTCAGCTTATTTTTGCTGCAAGTAATTTTTGAAATCCGTGCGTTGTCTCTGAACAATGCATGTTTCCTGTGAACCTCTGGAGGACGCCCATGTGTATCACGTGTGCACCATCACAACATGACATTTTTCCTCACTTGGAAATCTCCCCCGTGCTTCCTCTGTGTGACTGTGCCCTCGGCCCTCAGAGCACCACACGGATGGCACCCGCAGCACATGCCCTTTCAAACCACCTTCTTCCACTTAGCAATGAGCGTTGGACATCCACCCACGGCTGTTTCTCTAACTTGGAGATTGCTCCTTTTTCTTGCTGAATAATATTCCACTGTGTGGATGAACCACCGCGGATTCTGCCGGTTTCCTATGAAGGGCAATTTGGTTGCTTCCAGTTTTTAGCAATTAGGAACAAAGCTGCTATAAACATTCATATGCAGGTTTTTGTGTGGACATAAGTTTTTAACTCCGTTGGGTAAATACTGAGGAGTGTGATTGATGGATCATATGGTAAGATTATATTTAGCTTTGTAAGAAGCTGCCAAACTGTCTCCCAAAGTGGCTGTGTCATTTTGCATCCCGACCAGCAAGGAATGGGAGCTCCTGCCACCCCTCTTCCTCCCCAGCAAGTGCTGCTGAGTGGCAGCCGCCTCAGAGCTGTGTTCTGGTGTCTCCCTGTTGCTTTAACTTGCAACCCATGAGTGGAAAGTGAGGCTAAGTACGCTTCGCGTGCTTGCTAGGTGCAGACCCACGTCGATGAAGAATCTGTTCATATCTTTCCTCCATGTTCTTATAATTAGGTTGTTTGTTTTCCTATTGTTGAATTTCAAGAATTCTTTGTTTATTTTGGACGTAAGTTCTTTGGCAGATACGCATTTTGCAAATAGTTGCCTCCAGTACATGGACCGTATTTTTCTTCTCTGCACTGGGTCTGTTGCAGAACAGAAGATTTCAATTTTAATAACACGCTCTTTGTCATCTTCTTCTTGAGTGCATCAAGATCTTGGCTCTGGGTCTCAACTCTCATCAGCAAGCCCAAACACAAGTAGACTTTTTCCTGTCTTCTTCTAGGAGTTTCATGTTTTACACTTGGGTTTGTGATCTATTTTGAGTTGGTTTTTGTGAAAGCTGGGAAGTCTGTGTCCGGAACCAGCTGCTCACAAGTGGACGTCCAGTCCCCACAGCACACAGTCTCTCCCCGCTGGGCTGATGACAGAGGCGTCAGCCTTGCCAGGCGAGTCCAGTGCTGTGCTCTCCTATCCCTGCCTACACCGCACTGTCCGGAACCCAGAGCCTGACGGGCGTAGAATCTGTCTTGAGATGAGGTAGAAGGCGTCCTCCACTTGGCCCTTCTGCAATGTTGGCTCAGCTCTTCGAGATCTTTTGCCTTTCCATATAAACCTTGAGTAATTTTGTTAGTGCCCACCACATAGCTCTCTGCATATTTGATTGGGATTGCATTCTACTTATTGATTAGCAATATTGACTCTCCCCATCCATGAACATGGACTATCTCTCCGCTTTTAAGAACTTGGTTTCAAAAACGATTCCACCAGAGTTTATCTTTCCTTGATTCCTGTCAGTCTTTCCTCCTCCTCCTCCTCCTTTTCTTCTTCTTCTCAGAACTCTAAGACTGCCCTGCTTCCTGCTGGCGTCACAGTTCCGACGAGAATCCAAAAGTGTCATCTCCCTCTGGCTGCTCTCAGAGTTTTCTTTGCTTTTCCTTCTCAGAAGCTTGATTGTGCTTCTCGGCCCGGATTTCTCTGGGTTGATCCAGGTGGAGGTTTCCTTGGCTTCTTGGCTAGGGTTAGACTTTTGACAGATTTGGGGAATTTTTAGCCGTCCTTTCTTCCAGGCACTTTGGAGCCTCACCTTTCTCCTCTCCCGTGAGACTCCAGTGGCGCGGGGTCAGAACCGTGGCCCTGCCTCCCCCTTCCCGAGCCTGCTCATCTGTTTTCTCCACGAGGCTCTGATTAGTCACCCCTGGGCTGCATTGATTTCTCTTGAAACGCACTGCTCCCCTCCTGTTATCTGCAATCTACTAGTGAGCCTGTCTAGTGAGGGTTCCTCTTATTTTTTAATTTCAGTTATTGTGTTGTGTGTGTTTTTTTTAGTCCTAAAATTTCCATTTGGTGTTTTTATATCCTATTTCTCTTTTTTTTTCATTTGTTTCAAGCATGTTCATAATTGCAGTTGAAGCGTTTTTATGATGCTGCTCTATACTCCTTGTCGGATAATTCCAGCATCTGATTCAGCTCCGTGCTGGCACCGGTTGACTGTTGTTTCTCATTCAAGTTGTGATTGCCCTGGCTCTTGGTGTGCTGAGTGATTTTTTATTGTATCTTGGATATTTTGGGGATTGTGTAATGAGCTCTGGATCTGTTTAATCTTCCTTTTCTAGCAGTCATCATGGCGTGGCGGTGCAGCGTGCAGCCCTGGTGAGGGTGGGTTTTCAGCTCGCACACTTGGCTCTTCTGACACTGCCCCGGCTAGGCTGACCCCTCACTCACTGCCCCGCATTGCCCAAGGGGGAGGCGGGCGTCCAGCTCCCCTTGGTCCTGCTGACTCCCCCCTGTCTAAGGCACTACCTGCTCCCTGCGGGGCCCCTCCAGCGCCACCCGTGCCATGGAGGACAAACTCCAACCGGCACAGCCTCCACTGCCTCCCTGCGCCTGGCGTGGCTCTCAGCGGGGTCCCACCAGTGCGGGTGCAGGCGGCACCCAAGGCAGAGCGCTTGGGCTGCGGCTGCCTCAGGTGAAGGCTGGACCCCCGCCCCGTCCCTCTCCCAGGAGGTGGAGGCTGGACCCCCGCCCCGTCCCTCTCCCAGGAGGTGGAGGCTGGACCCCCACCCCGTCCCTCTCCCAGGAGGTGGAGGCTGGACCCCCGCCCCGTCCCTATCCCGGGAGGTGGTCCTGCTCTGGGGTTTGGCATTCTCCGTGAAGCCCTCTGTCCTGTGAGGCTGGCTGTCCTGGCTGCCGGCTGGGGCTCCTGTCGGGACCTGTCTTTCCCGTGGGTGCTGGCCAGTGCTGGGGGTGGCTTCCCAGTGCCCACGTGGCGCACACAGCAGCAGAAAGGAAACCCCGCGTGTGTTCCTGGAGCCTGAGGTCCTCGCACGTCCATCGCCTGCTTTCCAGCACTGGAGTCTCCCCAAATGTGTGTTCTGTGTCTCATCCAGGGTTTTGTTTTCCCCCGTAAAGGGCCACCCCATCTTTGCTGGACTTTCCTTCCCAACCCTTTTCACAAGGAAATGATGCCCCAGAATAGATGAGTGGATTCCTGCGGGGACGGACGGGAGCCTGGCGAGGTGTTTTTAGACGGCTACACAGAGGAAAACACGGACAACCCCCTCCCCCCATTTACAGATGCCCACAGCTGCTTGCCTGGGTCGGGACCTTGGTTTGGGCTCCTGCATCGGATTCCTGAGCCCAAGCTCTTCCCAATGAGGGAGAAACATTGACGCGGACCTGGGTTCAGCTCCTGGCTCTGCCACTCCCCTGCCGAGTGACGCTGGGCCGACAGCCCTGTGCCCGGGGGACAGCGTCCAGGCGTGTCTGCAGGCTGTGAGGACGAGATGCAGGGCACCCTACGGGTCTCAGCCAGCGCTCGGGGAGCGACCCCTCCCACACCCCCCAGAATGACTTCCCTTAGCCAGCGTCGCTATGCACCCCCTTTGCCTGGTCTCGGGGCCCCTGGAGACAGGGCTCTGCAGGCTCCCTTTATTGCTGTGTCTGCGAGCCTGTAAAACTCACAGGATCATGAGGCCGCGGGGGTGGGGGGGGTGGGCAGAAGAGCCGGCTCCCGAGCCTCTGCCCCGGGGAGCACCAGTGCCCAGGTGCAGGAGGACAGAGATGGTGCAGCCAGGGGATGGGCGGGGCCACAGCGGCCAGGAAGGAAGGGGTGGCGGAGCCGGAGCCCTTGGGTTTGCTGCTATTGGTGACGCTCTTGGTGGCGTGTGGCGGGCTCGGGCGGTGGTGCAGGTGTAGTGGGGCACAGGGTACCTGAGTCACTTCTGGCTCTGTCGGTGACTTAGCGTTGGATTCCTGCGACACACGTCCCCTGCTCCCCGAGATGTGCTTACCTCGTCTTCCAGAAACAGCCACAGAAACAAGAGTTTGTTAAGCAACAACAGTTATGGCCGCCACCATCATCAGAGCCGCAGGGCAGCGCCCCGCATCCTACAGTGGCGCATCCGGGAGCGCCCGCCGCAGATGGGAGAGGAGAGGCCGCAGGCGGCGAGGTCAGGCCCCGGCGCGCCGCTGGGCAGCTCTGCCTGTCGACTGGCGGTGTGGGGGTAGGGGGCTGGGGGGGGGGGGGGGGGGCTCGGATTCCTGTGCTGAGAGCGGGAACCCTGCCAGACGCTGCCTTCCTCTTCCGACCGAACCCCCCGGGGATGGTGTCTTCCCGAGGCCAGCCGCGGGGCCCCACCGCGACTTCGCAGGTGGCAGGCGCTGCACCGCGCGCCTCCTGCGCCTAAGTGGACCCGGGCACCGGTCCTGGGGGATGCGGGGTCAGCATCCGCCGCCCGCCCACCGGACGCGCCCTCCCACCCTTCCATGTGGCCTCAGCAGATCCTTGCGCTCTCCGGACCCGGACGCTGACCTGCTGCGGGCCCCGCACATCTGCAGTCTGTGCGTGCGCCCGGGTGGCTCCTCCGAACAGAAATCCGTTTTTCACAGCTTCCGAAGCCGGGGCGTCCCAGATGGAGTCCACCACGATCTGGTGTCTGGTGAGGGCCCCCTTCCCGCTTGATGGACAGCTGACTTCTGCGGCCCCACATGAAGTGAGGGGTGAGGGTGGGGTCACTCGAGTCTCTTAAAGTTAGGGCATCGATCCCGTTCAGAGTGTCCTGTCCTCACGGCCTGATCCCCTTCCAGCTACGACCACGCTGGGGGTTGTGTGAACTTGGAAGGGACAGGACAGTCATAGCAGTTGTCCCACCCTCCCTCCAGAAGTGATGTCCTTCTCATGTGGGAAACACGTGCATTGTATCCCAGCAGCCACCAGCAGCCTCGCTCATCCCAGGATCCACTCTCCAGTCTAGAATCTAAATCTCCCCTCGCTCAGACACGGGTGAGACTCCGGTTTTGCCCCGAGGTGAGTGGCTCTACAGCTGGGAGCCGGTGGCACCAGACAAGCTGTGTGCTTGCAGGAGATGGTGGTGGGGCAGGCACAGGACGGACGATTGCTTTGCAAAGGGGGACACGGGAAAGAGAGGGTAACAGATCCCAAGTCAGTGCAAACCCTAAGGCGAACCGTGAGCTCTCCAGGCTCAAGAAAAACCGTCTCGGCCCTCCAGTCTTCCGTGTCGGGGGTCTGCCTTGCAGACACACGGGGCTGCGCTCCTGTCGTTTGGACCCACTGGGGTGGCAGCCCTGCCCTCCCAGCTGCGGCAGGCGGGGGTGGGTTCCCACGGCTCTGGACAGTTCTGGGTGGGTGGGTTCCCACGGCTCTGGACAGCTCTGGCCCCACAGCTTTGGCTGGAGACCATGTGGAGGTGGAGTGTGAGGCAGGGGCCCCCTCCCCTGTTCCAGGAGGCAGCCCAGACCTTTGCATCACCTTCTGGGTCTTTCCTCCCCAACTTGAAGAATGGTGCTGGACTGCTGAGTTAGCCGACTGGGCCCACGGCTTGCTCGTGCCAATCTTATCAACAGTCATTTGGCCAAATTCTCAGTGTTTTCTTCCAAATATATGTTCTCATTTTTTGCAATATGAATAGCCTGAGAACTTTCCAGATCTTTATGTTCTCATTCCTTTTGCTTGACAACCCCATCTTTAAGCCATTTCTCTTCTCTTTTATCAGCAGTCCGGAGAAGCTAAGCGTCACTTTCAACACTTTGCTTACAAATTACTTCGGCTAAATATGCAACCTCATCGCTTGCGAGTTCCCCCTCCCACGAGATTGGAACGCAAACGCGGTTCAGCCGCGTTCTCCGCCCCACTCCAGCGAGGGTGGCCTCCTCGCCACTGTCCAGTGACTTACACGTCCCTCGTGGGACGGCCTTGACCACTGCGTTGTCAGCAGCGTCTGTTCCCGAGGCTCTGAGACGACACAAGTGCCCTCGCCCCGTCCTTCTTGGCGTCACCTGGCTCCCCTCTGCCTGGCCCTTGTCAGCACGCTGGCTGGTAAAACAGCGCGCACCTCAAGCTCTTCCTCCCTGAACCCCCGCCAGGTCCCCCGTTTTTAATGCTGGTTGCAGCGGCACCCCCACTTCACGAGATCAGTTTCTCTTCGGGTCCAGGCTGTTGAACCAGAACACCATAGACTGGGTGGCATACGAGTGACAGAAACGTGCACCTCATAGCTCCAATGGCTCTCAAGGCCGAGGCCGAGGCCGAGGCCAACTCGGCGTCTGGCGGGGGCACAGACAGAGTCTTCCTGCTGTGTCCAGGGCCAGAGGGGCGACGAGCTCCCTGCAGTCTCCTTTTCTCTTGTAGGAAGAAAGACGGGGAAGTGGGGTTCTGCTTTACAAGGCAGCACAAGCCCTGAGAGAGAAGAAAGGCGTAGGCAGAGGCTGGCTCCTGCCACGTCCCTGCTGCCGGGCCCTGGCCACCAGGTCCCACCCTCAGCGCCCACCAGGATCTCAGAGTGGGACTCCTCCTGGCGGTGTTGTCTCCACCACAGCCCTGCCAGCTCCCACCTCACAGCAGGGACGACGCGGGCCACCCAGTGAGGGTGAATGGCTCCTCGCAAGGCACAGAAGGTACATGCGGCAGGCCCGGGAGGGCAGGTGCAGGGGGCAGGCCCGGGAGGGCAGGTGCAGGGGGCAGACCCGGGAGGGCAGGTGCAGGGGGCAGGCCCGGGAGGGGCAGGTGCAGCGGGCAGACCCGGGAGGGCAGGTGCAGGGGGCAGGCCATAAAGGAAGGCTCCACTTCAAGGTGGGGTGGAAGGCCTTAAGGCTGTGCTTGGTCAGACTCAGGCCCAGCACACTGGGTCAGACAGGGTCCCCGGGCAGAGACTTGCGCAGAAATCACACTGACGAGAGGGAGGGCTCCAGGAGGGCTCACAGACCCCCCCAACCTGCAGAGCCCACTCTCTCCCCCAGACCAGCACACCCCCTCGTGGGCGTGGCTGCAGGGGCCCTGGGTACCTGCAGGCAGCAACACGCATTCCGTGGGGACCAAATCGGTGCCCATTCTGGGTGACACGAGCTCAGCCAGCATCTGGGGCCATTTGTTGGTCAAGGGAACGAAGGAAGCTGTGGCAGAGAAACCCTAGGATGGCCAGGAGGCCGGCCCCCTCGGTCCTCACAGAAGGGAGTGTACACAGCAGGAGCACACTCAGTGCACACAGAGGAGTGAACACAGCAGGCGCACACTCAGTGCACACAGAGGAGTGAACACAGCAGGCGCACACTCAGTGCTCACAGAAGGGAGTGCACACAGTAGGAGCACACTCAGTGCACACAGCAGGCACACAGTGCACACAGAGGGGAGTGCACACAGTAGGAGCACACTCAGTGCACACAGCAGGAGCACATGAAAACACCCAGATTGTGCCAGTAGCCGGTGCCCGCCTGGTGTTCACTGCCATGCCTGTGCCCACCCCGGTGTGCGAGTGCCAGGCGACGCTGTGAGCGGCCCAGCCATGCAGGTCGTGGTCTTTCCTGGAAAACAGTCAGCGCAGGGGCCCCGAGCACAGACGGGTGACAACTGTCCCGGCCAACCTTCCACTGCTGGTCCGACAAACACAGTGGGATTTAGGGAAACCTCTGGAGCCAGCTCATTCGAGCTGGTCGGGACTCAGCTTGGCCCTCGGCCGTCTGAGCTGGTGGGGACTGAGCTTGGACCCTCGGCCGTCTGAGCTGGTCGGCACTGAGCTTGGCCGTCGGCCTCCCTCCAGCCAGCCCACGGCTGCATCTCATCGCCACGTGGGAGTCAGCTGCCTGCCCGGCCCGGGTCTCAGGGACCTCACAGAGGCCCTCCCGTGTTTCTAGGAGCGAGCAGCGGGCCCTCATTGGGCCAGGGCACCATCAGGGTCGCACGGGACAGGGGTGCCCTCTGCAGCACGCTGTATGTCCCCAGCCCTCAGCACCCCTCCTGGAGGAGGGCTGTCCACCCCCTTCTGTTAGGGCTCCCTGGGTCAGAAGATCAGGCGAAGGGGTGGCGGGGGAGGGGAAGGAGGCTTCGAACCCAAGCTGAGCCCGGAAGCTTCCGCAGTGCTGAGTGTGATGGCCACTGTCCCATCTTGCTGAGGGCGTAGGCTGGGCCTCCCCTGCCAGCCAGGCGGGGGTCAGAGCCTGCGCTGACTTCGCACTCGGCCCCTCCCTCCGCACAGGTGGCCTCCGGGTGCTGGGTGGGTGGAGATGCGCTTGCCCAGCTTAATGCAAAGCATGTGTTGTGGGCAAGCAGCGGCTGCGAGGAGCCACCCCCAGCCACAGCCGCAGCCGCAGGGAGGCCGGGGGTCCTGTCACATGATGTCTGATCCAACCAGCAGGGCCAGAGTAGGCCGAGCCCTGGGAAGTGGAGTTCGAGGCCAACCCCGTGCGCCCTTCACGGCCTTGCCGCGATCATAATGTCGCCCCCCAGAAACGACCGTGTCCAAATCCCGGGGTTCCCTGCCCTGCTGGGAGGTCGGGTCCTCGGGGGAAGCAGCGGCTCAGAGTTGGAGGAGGGGCCGGGGCGATGGACCCGACTGCTGGGCAGGGAAGCGGCCCCAGTGGCTGGAGAAGCCGGGAGGCATCCCCTCCGCCGGCTCCAGCCCGGCTGACTCCTGAGGTTCAGCCCTGGAGGTTCCACTCGGGATTTCCGACCCCAGAGCCTCAAGGCAGCGCATCTGGGTCGTGAGCCCAAGTTTGTAGGAGTTCACAGCAGCCGTGCAGACAGACGGCCTGCGGTCACAGCCTGCCACCCGCGCCTGCCCACAGGACCCACTCCCCCTGAACGCACCTGCCCTGCACACTGCCCCAGCCACTCACCTCGCACAGGTCTCGGCACCCACTCCGTGGTGTCTCTCCCAAGAGAGCTCTCGTGGCTTCTTCCTTCGCCCCGGGGGTTGGGGAGCCCCGTGGTGTGTGCCCTGTTCTCGCACACCCACGCTCAGTCCTGGCCAACACCCGCTCTGAGAGCCAGGGATGGAACACCAGTCGAGACGGGGAGCTCATTACCCTCCGAGATGGCCCAGTGCACCTTGCGCCCGCCGGCCTCACAGACGCAGGCTGTAGAGGTGGCTGGGGCTGCCGTCCGGCCTGAGATGCAGGGAGGCGCGATGAACTGTGGGGTGCTGGCTCTTCCCTGCCCGCCGCGCCCAAGAAAAGAGCAGCGTGGCCTCGCCAAGGCCAGCAGCTCCGGTCTCCCCGGGAGAGCCCGCCAGGCTTTGTCACCAGGTTGCCGGATTTAGCAAATGGAAGGGAGAGTGCCCCCTGAGTTGGAACCCAGAGAAACAGCGGGCACCTTTTAAAGGCAGGTGTGCCCCAAACGTCACAGGGGTACACGAGGACCTTGGCCGTTGGTTCCAACCTTCCTGCCTGGCAGGTCCCTGTTGTCACTGCGTGCAGCCCCCTGGGAAGAGCAGAGCAGCCGGGGGGGGGGGGGGGGCCTTCAGCCCCAGCCCTGAGGCTCAGAGGTGGGCGTGTCTGCTAGGGTCTCTAGACCCAGTGCCCTGAGCCGTCACGGGCCAGCTGCCACCAGGGCGCCCATTCACGGCTCTGCAGCCATGCCGCCTGCCTCGGCAAGAAGGGAGCGATTCACACCGTGCCAGCCCACCTGCCGCTCACCTGGCTCAGGAGGGCCACGCCCACACCCACCACCATGCCGGCCCACCTGCCATTCACCTGCTGAGGGCCACGCCCACAGCCGCGCCCCCGGCTCTCTGTCACACGCCGACATCCGGGCAAGGTCACGGTCAAGAACCCCGACTCTCACGGTGTCGAACACCCAGGTGGAGACGCTCTTCGGATGCTCACTGCTGTTTATCCCTCCTCGGGGAGCCGCCTGCCCTGAGCCCGTTTGTTCTACTGAGAGCTGTCTTGGTCGCGTGGGGGCAGTCTCCTGCTCATTAAGGCTACTGCCCTTTTGTCTATCAGAAACGTTGCAAATATCTCCTCCTGGCTGCCATTTACCCTCGAATTTCAGTTTCTGTGCGTGTGCACACGTGTGCTGGCGTGTGTGTGCATGTACACATGTGTGTGCATATGTGTGTGCACGCAGGAGCCTTGCAGTTTGGCGTCCGTTTTTGTCTTCCTTTCCAGCTTCTAGGTGCTGGTCTTGCTGGGATGGCTTTCCCACCGACGCTCGCGTGGCTGCCCCCTTGTCAATTGCTCCAGTTATTGGCACTTGGTGGCATCTTTGCCCCGCGTAGGACATTTGCTGGCTACGAAGGAACGAGCTAACGTGTGCAGATTTGCCAAGTAGAAGATGGCACCCAGGGGCCTCCTGGTCACGGGCACCTCACTGGGGAATGGCGGTTCCCCAGACACCATGAGCCAGGGCCCCACTGCTGGTGAGCAGCACCGGAGCCAAGCTCTCGCAGCTGCCGGCAGTTCTGGCGCGTTTCCTTGTCACCGGGCCAGCCAGACCCCCGGGCGGCGGTGCTGGGGACACCTGGGGCTGCCCCTGGGAAGCACCTGCTCTTGTACAAGACTTGAAGACACCGGGGCCCTGCGTGGTCGCTGTCTCTCCCGCTCCCTCCCAGGTGAGATGCAGGCAGAGTGGCGAGATCCTAACCCCACACCCAGGCCAGCTCTGGGCCTCAGCATCTCCCATCCAGCACCAATCCCTTGGAATGGGCGCCGGGATCCCCACTTCACAGAGACAAAACAGAGGCTCAGAGATGTTAAGTGCCCTGCACAGGGGTGCACAGCACGGAGGGCAGTAACTGGCCTGAAGAGACCTGAGCTGGAGGCTGCCCGCAGGGCAGCCCAAGCGTCTGCACAGAGCAGGCACTGGGCGCTCAGCCTTCTCCCCTCCCTCGCTCTCTTCTCTCTTGGCTTCTGCCTTCAGACGTGGCCGCCCCAAACCCAGGACCGCAATGGCAGGCTAGCTCGTGCCTGGAGATGGGGTGCACCAAGGTGGCGGAAGCCGCGGGGCTCAGCCTCTGGGTGGCCAGCACTGCTCGCTGTGGACTGGCCCCAGGAAGTGGCCCTGATGCAGTCCTCACACGGGGACCCCCGCACTCCCCGAGTAGCTCCCTGTGTAACCCAGCCTGCAGGGGCTGTGGGGAGTCACCTCGACCTGTGAGGTAGCTCTCAGGAGAGGGGCACCTGGAGGAGCGGACCCTGATCTGATGGCGCAGGCCTGTCTGGGAGGTCTGTGCTGTTTCCCAGCCTAGGGGGTTCGCAGAGCTGGAGGACGCCGACGACACGGTTAAAGCTGAACTGGGGCCGGCGCCACGGCTCAATAGGCTAATCCTCCGCCTGTGGCGCCGGCACACTCGGTTCTAGTCCCAATAGGGGCACCGGATTCTGTCCCGGTTGCCCCTCTTCCAGTCCAGCTCTCTGCTATGGCCCTGGAGGGCAGTGGAGGATGGCCCAAGTCCTTGGGCCCTGCACCCGCATGGCAGACCAGGAGAAGCACCTGGCTCCTGGCTTCGGATCAGCGTGGTGCGCTGGCCATTAGAGGGTGAACCAATGGTAAAGGAAGACCTTTCTCTCTCTGTCTCTCTCTCTCTCTCACTGTCCACTCTGCCTGTCCAAAAAAAAAAAAAAAAAAAAACAACTGACTGGACGCAAAGCGCACCCAGCGTGCCCTGTGACCTCCTGCAAAGCAGGCTTTAAAAGTCCTGCTGGGAAACGGGGCAGGGGTCACCCTTGGGGCCGGGGGCCTCCAGCCTGGGGGAGGGGTTGTGCCGGGGACTTCTGGGGCCCTGGAGTCTTCGTCTCTTGCCGCCGAGGCTGGCTACAGCGATGTGGCCGCTCACTTCCGTCCGTGCCCTCCTGCCCGAGGCTTGCCCCCAGGAACAAGTGTGCTGAAGGTAGGGCTCAGGGCCGGGAGAGTGCGAGTCCAGAGGCCTCCGAGCAGCAGCAGCGCAGGTGGCGGCCGTGTGTGGTCGCGGGTGACAAAGCCGGCAGAGTATGCGTGATGGACTCATCGGAGGAGAGGGCGGGCGGCAGACGGGCAGAGCCTGTGGCGGGCGCAGGTGAGAGGCCACTCACAACCCGCTGTCCAGGGCTCCGCTAAGGACCAGGAAGAGAAATGACCCAATCCCACGGCCGCGCTCCGTGCCTGCTGCGAGGACGGGAAGTCGAAGGCCAGTAGCAAGTGCCTCACTCCCCTGGAGAAAGCCCTTCGTCCAATGAATACAGCAAACTCTTGTTTTCCCATTAAAAACAGTACCTCGGCCCCCTCACCAGCTGCCAGGGCCTTAATGAGACCCCTTCCCCCGCCGGGAGGCTGAATTGGAGCTTTGTTGTCCAGCAGGCGCTCGGAAGATGGCTTGGGGCGGGGGGTGGCATGAGCGCCAGGGGTGGGGGCGTTTGCAATGACGGGCGTGAGGCTGGACGGGACACAAGCCTCGCCGAGTTCTCAGTGACCTCAGCTGAACTCCACGCGGGCCCAGCTTCCCGGGAGAGGATTGTGGGGAGGTCTGCTTGGGCTGGCCAGGGCTGGGCACAGGGTGAACAAAGTCTGGGGCTTGGACTGGGGGTCAGAGGTCTGGGGTGGTCTGGGGTGGGTCTTTTGTTCTCCAAGTCTTTCTCTATCTCTACGCATGCCAGATGACATGACTGACCAGCCTGGAGTCCAGTCCCTGGGCCCCCCTCTGCCCTGGTGTTGAGGACCGAGCGTGGCCACGGGCAGTGATATGCTGGCCAGCCTGACTCCCGTGGGCAGAACCCTCCGTGACGCACAGAAGTAGCCAGGGGACATTAATGTTGTGACACAGGGAGGGTCCAGGCATCCACGCTCCTGCAGCCTGGCGGAGGAGAGAGACGTGCAACCCAAGCTCCGCTCCCTGGAGGGTCTTTGCGGCAGGAGGTGGCGTTGGCACTGCCTGCCGCCCGGATTTGCCCAGGACTCTCCTGGTCTTAGCTGCTGACATCTCACATCCCACAGAGCCCCTCAGGCTCAGCGCCAGGATGTTCCGCCCTCTATGTCCAGCCTTTGATGGACACTTGGCCAAGTGGATGTAGCGGGAAACAGTGTGGAACGCAGAGGTCAGACCTGCCCCAGGGCCAGCGGTGGCTGGGCTGCACCCCAGCTTCCCTGTCCCCACCAATGCTGTCCTCGGAGCTCCTCTGGGAGTCCAGCCGGAGTCCATCCCTGAGCAGCCGGGACTGACCCGCAGGCTCCAACTCCTGTTGTAACGTTGGCTGTGGTGCCCGTGTGGGGCTGGGGGCTCCAGGCTCTGCACCAAACCCCCTGTCTGTCTCCAGAGATCCCAGAGTTAACACGCTGCGCTCTAGGAGGAGCTGGGGAGGAACCCCTGGGCCTCGTGACCCCCCTGACTCGGGCAGCCAGAGGCGCCCACTCAGACGGGCAGGCTTCCCTCGGCCCCGGGCCTTCCCCGCCAGGCCTGCTTCTGCTGGGTGGGTGCCACTTCTGGCAGGTGGAGCTTCCCAGGGCCCCCTGAGCTCCCACTGCCTGTGCATGTCACATGCCGTGGCCACCAAGGTGGGTCCCAGCCCTCGAGATGGTCTTATGGACGTCTCGTCCACGTTAACCTGGTGTCTTGGAGGGGTGTCCAGGGCAGGCCTGGACACCAGGTGGGCAGACCCAGTGCCCCAACACATGACACACCGTGCGGCTCCGGTCCAACCCGGACGCCTCCTGTCTGTGCCTGGTGGGCGGAGGAGACGGCGCGTGGGAAACAGCCACAAGCAGCGACCTGTGGAGTCAGGAGGCAAACATGCTGTCACTGAGGAAGTATGTTGACGCGCACCAGAGCAGCGCTTTCGGACTCGTGTAAAATAAACATGCTGGGCCCAGCAGCGCCACGGGCACTAGGTTTACCCAGAGGCGGGGAGGGCAGGCGACTGCGGCTGGGAGCTGGCACGGAGGGAGCTCACGGCGGGGCTCGCGTCCTGCGCTGTAGCTGAAAGCTGAGAGCTGTGTGGCCCCAGCGCCGAGGCCCAAACTCCTCGGTGAAATGTATTATTTCTGCAGAATCTGGGAACAACATCTTCAGGGATAACAAATACCGAGAAAACACGGCTCCAGCCTCGAGCGCTGGGCTCCTTGCAGATGGCCTTCATTAAAAAAGGGCTTTATAAAAATGATAAAAATGTTACAGTTTGCTAAATCACGCCTGAAGCGGCTCTGTTTAATAATCCGTTGCATTTTCATCATTTTTCTGCAAAACCTGACAGATTGAAAAGAACCTCAGACTTGGGCGCCACAAAGAAAAAGGGGGAAAAGGCGGTCTGGAGTCACCCTGGGTTCCAGACTTGAGCTTGTCCTCCTCGACAACAGCCGGTGCCAGGCGAGCGGGCGTCTGGCTGCGGCACTCACCTCCAGGGCTTCTTCTCTGCGACAGACAGGGCCCCAGTGACAAGGGGCTTCCTGTGTTCAGTCGTCCCCGGGGAAGCGGAGCCGAGAAGGACGCCCTCTGTCCCTTTCCCGGGCCCTGCAATCGGCAGGCTCGGGAGTGCACGTGGGGAGGGGAAGGAAGCAGGCTGCGGTGTGAAAACCTCGGAGGAAGCTCTCCATGGACTCTTTACCAAGGCCAAAGGAGGAGGCCTCCGGACGCGGGCTCTTTGTGGAGGAAGTTGACCTTGAAAGGTGGATGTGAGGATCCGGAAAAGCCCTGGACTCAGACTACAGGAATCCAGAGCTGGGACGTGAGAGGGGGCCAAAGACTGGATGGATAGAAGGAAGGGTGGGTGGACGGAGAAGCTGACGGACAGGTGGGTGGATGGGGATTGATGGACGGGTAGATGGATGGATGGAGAGATTGATGGATGGGTGGATGGAGACATGGAAAGACAGATGGATGGGGCAATAGATTCATGGAGAGACAGGTTGATGGGTGGTAGATTTTCGATGGTAGATGGATGGGTGGATTGTGGGTAGGCAGAGGGTGAACAAGGAATGGGTAGAGAGATGAGGGGTGGATGGGGAGATGGATGGATGATAGATGGAAAGTTCTGGAACTCAGTAAGCATAAGGTAGACAAGCTTCTGTGAAGAGTGAGTTGGAGCAGGTCTGAGAGAAAATTCCAGGACATGTGAGAAGTGAGGGAGGGGGACAAGAACAGCTGGGTGCCGGGGCTGGCACTGGGCCCTGAGCCCAGGGGATGGGGTTGGATCCGGGGTGTGAGTCGGAAAGGAAGGGAGAGTTCATCTCCCGACGTGGAACTCTGTCTCGAGTTTCTCCACGTGCAGTGCAGCACGGGAAGACGTCCAGCCACAGTCTGGCTCGGAAGGCGTCTGTCTACAGTGGGGGAGTCTGGGACGGAAGTCGGGGGGCTGCCGAAGCTCTCACCACGCGGGGCCTGCTGAGCCTGGCCGTGCAGAGCCACCCTCTCGCCCCGCACCTTGGCACCTCGGGCTCCAGCTTCCGGAAGTGGAGTTGACATTGTGTACGTCCTGGAGCCCCCCCGCCCGAGGATGAGGCAGGAGAGGGGGGAATAAAGACCCACTGCTCCGACACGGCCCGGGACCCTCCCCAGACCTCAGGGTCCCCCTGTGGGTCCACCCCGTACTCCAGCCTCCAGGGCCTTAAGCACAGCCATGGCCCCAGAACCTTCCCCCTCCCCCAAACACCGTTCTCTACCCACACTCCGCAGATGGAGACGCTGGCTGCCTCTGCGGCCGCAAGACAAGCTTGGGCTTCAGCGAGCGGAGAACAAAGCCTGGGATGGCGGCAGCCAGAGAGCCCTTGGAAGCTCCAGCCCCCTGCGTCTGGAAGGGACGTTATCATCCCTGGCCAGCCCCCACACTGCCATGAGGTTGCCTCATCTGCTTTGCTCCCCCTTTTAACGACCTGATTAAAGATTACTTAACTGCAAAGTAAAACCATCCCAGGCTACTAAGTAGGATATGACTCAGGCCGTGAGAGCGGGGTGGCCTGTGGGTGGGCGGCGCCTGCACGGTGTCACCAGTGGTGTTGGGTCGCCACAACAGGAAGGGGCTCGGACCAAGGGGAGCAGACGCCTTCATCCACTGCTAACCGTCCCCGCACCGTGCTCAGTGTCCAGGCACCACTCTCACCTCGGCTGGTGAAGGTGAAGTTCCTGACCTCAGCTGCACAGGGGGAGCGGCACCAGTGCCCACGGGGCCGGATCGCACCCTCGTCCTCTGTGGGCTGGTCCCCCTGGAGAGGGGATTCCCACCCGGCCCTGAGCCTCGCCAGGCTAGGGAAGCTGCCTCTGGCTTTTCTCCGCTGAGCCGGGGGGCACCTGATGGCCGAACCTCCGTCCAGGGCCCCTCTGTGTCCTGGTAGCAATCTCACATGCACGGATCCTCTGATTTGATGGAGAGACCTCCAACTTGGTCTTGTTCCCACGGCTGCCCAAGGGACCCTGGACTCTGCACCTGCCTGCCCACTGGAGGCCTGGCTGGCCCTCCCATCAAAGCGGAAAACAGGCTGGATTCTTGGACGACTTGCCCTGGGTCTCAGGAGCACCGGTCCCTGGCTCAGGTGCTCTCGGGCCACCTGTTGCCATGGCTCCTCTTGGGAATCTCCTGGGGTCCTCGGGACGCCTACCTGAAAGCTTCAGGATGGGTCCTTGTGGTCTTGAGACACCTGTTCAAAGACTCTTGCCCCTGGTAGGGTGCACAGACCAAGTGGAACAAGGCCCGATTCCTTTCCAGATGTTGGCTCACCTGGGAGGAGACACCAGGGAGCCGTAGGAGTTTAGGGAAGGGAGTTGGGAGGACAGGAGGGTTTGGGGACAATGTCTTGGAGGAGGCGGTCTTGGCCTGGGTGTTCCGGGGACAGGAGATGCAACCGGAACTTCTCTGCACACTTGGCAAGCACGTTCCTTGGTAATGCCTTCCCCCAGGAGCCCAGCAGAGAAACTGGGCGGTCCCTGCAGCTCTGGGGGCTGCGCCCACCCAGCCTCCCTGGCTCCCTCACCCTAGGCAGCACGGAGGCGTCTGTAGAGATCAGAGACTCCAGAGTGCCGAAGGATGCGGCGTCACGAGACCAGGCAGACCTGGGGGTCTGGGACGCAACCTGCCCGACGCGTCCTCTGGGGCTGCAAACCACGGCTCTCGGCTGCCGCAAATGGGCCAAGCGTGATGCCTCCCTCTCCCCGCGCCGCCTCTCAGCCCGTCTGCCTGAATGGCCCGGTCTGGGGGCTTACACAGACAGGCGAAGTCCAGGAGCGGGTGAGGAGCCGTGCTTGTCCCCAGCATCAGAGAACAACTGCTGGGGACGGCGCCAGATGACAGCCCCATCCCTGGGGGCAGAGTGAGGGGGCTCTCAGGGCCACTGCTCCTACGCAGAGTGCGGATGCTGACCACCCCGCTGGCTTCAGACACTGCGAGCACCGGGCCAGGTTCACTGGGCAGGGAGGCCCCTCTGTGCCTGGGGCAGGCGCCCTCCCCGGTAGCTGCAGGCCTCAGCTCTGTGTCTTCTACCTGTTCACGCCCACGCTGGAGCCTCCCTCACCGTCGGTGCTGGTGAGCAGACAGGTGCCTGCAGGGAGCCTGGCCACGAGTCCCGGGCTTGGGCCGGGGAGGGCAGCTGGCGACCTGGGGGTTACCATGTATGTGCAGGAGTCCAGCTGGGCTGAGTGCGAGGGCTGACGGGATCTCCAGTCCTCTCGCACTGCCAGGCCCGGCCTGGGGGAAGGTGAGCCCCACCCCGGACTTGTCCACTCCGTGCCAGGGGAGCTGGGCTTGGGGACGGAAGCTCCTGTCCTAGGGGCCGCGGGCTCGCGTGACTTTGCAGGACCCGCGTGCCTCGTCTCCTACTTCCTTCTCCTGCCCACCGAGTCCTCTGCAGAGAAGTACAGGCCCTGAGAGGCCTGGTCAGCCCGTGGCAGGCGAGGGAGTGGCCGCTGCCCAGGCCTGTGTCTGCCTGGGTCTGGAAGCTTCCAGGCAGCACCCCCGCCCCCACCAAGACTGCAGCTTGGGGAGGGTGGGTTAAGGACCGTCCGACTCCATCTCAGAAAGTCTCCCATCCGAGCTCCTCGGTGCCTGGCAGCACGGGCCTCCTTCGGCCCCTCCTCCACCAGAGCTCCGGAGCCCTCGGCCCCGCAGGCTGGGGATGAGCACCTGGCTGTGCCCCGTGAACAGGCGCCCTCCTGGGCTTCCTGCTGCCGGCATCGGTGAGACCGGGGTGCCCACAGCCAATGCAGGAGGCACAGCGCCGGAGCCACGGGCTGGACCCCGCTTCTCACACCGACACACCCTCCAGAGGGGGTTTGCTGTGCTGAGAGGCTGTCTCCACCCTCACAAGCCCTGGGGAGGGGGGAGTCTGTGATGCCCGGGAGCCCTGGAGCTCTGGAGATCTGACCCAGAGCCCGTCCTGTTAGAAGGTGGCAGAGCCGTGAGGCTGGGCCAGGGCTGCCCGGCTGCCCCGCCTCACCTCCAGCCTGGACGCTGCACAGGTCTGAGCTCCGGGGGTCCCGTCTCAGCCTCCTCCCTCGGCCTCGCCAGAGAGGCCCAGCTGCTCTGAGTGTGAGGAACTCCTGGGGGGGGGGGGGGGTTGTAGACCGGCCCTGAGCCTCCCCTCTCCAGGAGCTCCTCCCTCGGGGGAGCCTTTTATGGAAAGCTGGGCCCAGGTCCGGGACCAAGTGGGGCCTCGTGCACATCTGGGTACGCACGAGGGGGCAGAAGAGTGAGGAGCCGGAAGGGGCTGGTGCCCCGCACCCGCTGTTCTGGAGCCACAGGAGCACGGGGACCCCCCTCTGCTTCCCAGAGAAGGGGCCCCTGGGCCTGGTTCGGGGAGACGGGGGGAGGAAGGAGGAGCGAGGGGACCCAAGGGCTCGTGCCTGCTTAGGAGAGCGGCAGGGTGATCCTCACGGGCACTATTGTGCCGAGCACAAAGCAAGGGACTCCTGGCTCCAGAAACTTCTCTGGCTCCGGACCCCAGGGGCTTCGCAGACCAGGGAGAGCAGTTCCCATGGCCACGCCCCCCAGCCTTCCAGTCTCCAGGCTAGATACCCCAGTCCTCGAACCCCTGCCTGTGAGGTGGCTGGCGCCCGGCTCGCACAGGTCCCAGGAGCCCAGGTGTGGCCCACGGGGCGCCGTGCAGGCCGCCCTCCCCGCCCTCGCTCCTCTCCGAGCCACTGGCTGGTTTCGGAGCCGGGAACATCTGACGTGTTTCCCCAACATTTGCTTCTCATTTCAGAGTGTAAACCTGGCACGAGGCGCCCGGATCCCAGCAGAGAAGGTTCCGTGCCGGCTTCCCGAGGGGCGGGGTGTCTCCAACCTTGAACTCAGGAGGCTTCTCCAGCGACGGGGCCCGGAGCGCAAAGCAGCGGCGGGGCAGCCCGGGGTGTCCAGGGTGTCCCGTCGGCTTTTTCCTAAGAGACTCCCTGCAAAGGGTGCTTCTTGGGCCCGGCGGGATCCCGGGTGCCACTGCCAGCCACCCAGGAGCAACACACCAGGCAAGGCTGGCCTGCCAGGCCGTCTGCCCCTCCGGGAAGCCTGCCGGGCCAAACCGCCCAGCTCCAGGTGGGGGCAAACCACAGGCCTGCTGCCACCCCACCGCCGCCCACCCTGGCACAGCTCCGCCGGAGCCTTCACCAGCTCCTGGAAGCCAAGCCTCCCCCCAGCCTGCAGTGTAGACAGAGCTCTGTGCTGCAGGTCAGACTCCGCCTCTCAACCCAGAAGGCAGAGGAGGGGCAGGGTGAGAGGGGGCTGCACCAGCTCCACAGCCCAGACGTCTCAGGACCCTCAGCCTCCCGGAGCCTCAGTGGTGCCTTCTGTGCAATGGGAACCATAGGGCACCACTTCATGAGTCATGGCGAGGAGCGAGGACATGGCCGGGGCTCCCCAGGGGCGGGTGCTGGGTCGTGTTGCTGCTCCCTTGGGCTGTCCCCGGCTGTCACATGGCACTGCCCACGCTCCGCTCTCTCCTGACTCGGGTGCCAGAGCCTCGCCGGGGCAGGGCCATCGGTTCCCAAGGGACAGGCAGCTCGGAGACAAGCTCATCTTCAGGGAGCCCCGCGTGCCCCCTGGAGGAGTCTCTGCGGACGGACAGGTGCCCTCTGCCGCCCGCCTACCCACAGCACTGGAGGCACCTGGCACACAGCCCTCGCCCTCGCCCCAGCTCCAGGGATGTGAGTGGAAGCCGCTCTCCCCCTCCGCCCCGGTCCACAGAGCCCAACTTCACTCACGGCTGAGGCTGGGAGGCCACCGGGGCACACCCCCAGCAGTGGCAGAAGGGCTACATACACCGCCTGGGGCCCCCTCTCTGGCTGCTGGGGCCCGCGGCAGCCTCCCCCACTGGCCAAGGTCAGACCAAACCGCCCCAGAAGCCAAGCTGGCACAGCTCTGCAGCCTTCCCGTGCTGGTGAGGGCCTGAGGCCCTGGGACGCCTCCTTCCCGCAGGCACAGCCGGTAGTCCCCACCCAGGGAGCCTCCAGGGGCCTGGCCCAGACCGCAGCTGCTGGGCAGGGTGGCGCCGGGCTGCGTACAGGACTCAGACTCGCTCGTTTCTCTCCACCTACACCAGTGTGCTCAGCGGCTGCCCAGGTGGGATGCCTAGGGCGCGTGCCCCCAGCCCCGACAACTGCCACCAGGAGCTCCCGGACTGATGGGGTGGGTGGGCACCGGGCAGTGGGAGACACGGACAGGTGCACTGAGGAAGCTTGCGGGCCAGCAGGTCCTCGAGCAGTGGGGGTGTTGAGGAAGTTTTCCTGGAGGAGGGGGCACGGTGGGGCTGGGTCCCCATATTCAAGGGATAGTGACTGGCAGGTGGGAAACTTAGCTAGATCCAGGGCACCAGCTTGTTTCTGGGCCCAGCCTACTGGCTGCCCCCACCCCTGGGAGCCCCTTCCCCTCCCTTAGGGCAGGAGGAGTTGGGCTGTGATCTGCTGGACAAGAATGCGTCCCTTTGGCCTCCCTGGGGCCAGAGCTTGCAAGAGCCCTCCCTGTGCTCTGCCCCCCATCCTCTCCCCTGCGCCACCTCCAGCCCCGGCTTTCTCCCACCCACAGCGAAAGACCAGCACGGGGAGGCGGGGCCAAGGGTGACTGACGGGGTCACCCGCGGGTGGGCGGCACCTCCATCTTGTACCTCCAGTTCTAGAGCCCAGGCTGCAGCAGCACAGCGCCAGGGCCCTTCCAGCCTCCCTGCCCCCGCTGCACCAGGGACATGGCCTCAGGCCTTTGCCGTTCGACTGCTTCTCTGGGGGGGGGCTACGATGAGCTCCCGGGGGCAGCACCCTGACTCTTGACTGGGAGCTCACGGCCTCTCCTCAGCAGGAGGCTCGCACTGTCTTCCTATGAGAAACGGAGGACCCTGGAGCTCAGAGAGGGTGGGTACCAGCCCCAGGTCACACAGGAGGTCGCCTGGTGCAGGGCGTGATCTGGAGCCCAGAGGGCTCCCGCCTCGCCTGGAGTCCATGGCCCCAAACCTGCAGAAGGCCTCGCAGGGCCCAGCGCACCCCGGCAACCTGCGACGGGTTTTCCCGTGCTCATTAACTCCTGGATCTCGCCCTCTCATTATCAGGCAGCAGGGCAGTGGGCGGCGTGCGCTCGGGCCGCGTGCCTGCCCGGCTTGGGGAGCAGTTACGAGAAGGCCTGGCACTCCTAATTACCTCGCCCGGCCTCCGACGGGCTCATTAGAGGTAATGAAATCTGGGAGCCCAGGGCAGAGGGGCGCGCCGGTCCCTGGGGGAGATGCGCAGGCAGCGGCTCTGCCGAGGAAAAAACACTCCAGGAAGCAGGGGCTGCGGACGGCGCCACGCACGCTAGGGCAGCCGGAGGAAGGGGCCGGGGCCAGGCCTCCAGGACCTGTGGGTCCCTCTCCCACCGTTCCCCAGCGGCCACGCGGGAGGCCCTGCTGTACGTGCAGCCCTGCGGGACCAGGCCTCAGCTCTCCGGCCTCTCCATGCAGCTCGGCCACTAGCCAAGGGACTTCCTTCCGTCCCTTCTGTCCGCGGCCAGTGCACAGCCACGCCCCCACCCCCGCACCCGGCTTCCCTCCTGGGTCTCTGGACACGGACATATTTGAGGCCACGACCTGCTGAGTGCGACCTGGCCCTGCTGGGGTGTGGATTCGGGGACCCTGGTGGCCTTAAGGACTGGGGTGAGGGTGGAGGGACTGGTGACTAACCCCGCCTCTGGCACCTCTCTCTGAGACGGGGCCAGAGCAGAGGGGGCCTTGCTCGCAAGAGGCTCTCCTCAGTGCTGGGCAGGGCCTCTCCAGGACTGGGGGTTCCCCAAGGGCAGGGAGAGGAGTCCAGGGTGCAGGGAAAGCCGCCCGCAGCCCCGCGCCCTGACCGGACATGACACAGCCCAGCTACTGGCGACGCCGGCTCTGCAGCTCTTCCCACAACGTCTCATGGAAATCAGATCTGCGGCTTCGGGACCCCAGCACCTTCGCCCGAATTGGATGTCAGGACACCTGCCTGGGGCGCCTCCCTCAGCAGACACCTGCCCCCTTTCTCTGCGACTGTGGGACTGACACTGGCAAGGATGTTTGTCCCTCCCCCTCCAAGATTTATCTATTTATTTATCTGAAAGGCAGGGCAACAGAGAGAAGGGAGAGGCAGAGAGAGAGAGAGAGAGAGAGAGAGGGAGAGAGAACCTCTCTCATCGGCTGGCTCATTCCCCAGATGGCCACAACAGCCAGGGCTGGACCAGGCTGCAGCCAGGAGCCCAGAACGTAATCTGGGTCTCCCATGTGGGTGCAGGGGTCCTAGTACTTGGGCCACATCCTGCTGCCTTCCCGGGGGCATCCCCCGGAAGCCAGCTGGGGATGAGAAGCAAGCAGCCGTGACCTGAAGCGGCGTCCACATGCAGGTTGTCCATGCTACAAGTGGAGGCAGCAGCACAGCTCCGGCCCCTGGGGAAGTTTCTTATCCTCAAGCATCACCTTCGTCACCTGCACGACGGGAAGCTTGCACCTGCCCGCAGGCTGCTGTGCGGCTGGCACTGGACGGGTACAGCAGGGGCTGGCACATGGCAGGCGTGTGGCACGGCACAGCTGTACCCCCTGGGCGGGGCACTGGGCAGGGGAGCATGTGTGCCTTGGGCCTCCACAGCGGAGCCTCTGCACACGGGACCCCTGGGTGTCGGCCACTGTTCCTGCCCCACCCACTGCTGCCCTCCCTCTTGAGGGCTGTACTCCCGTCCCATGCCTTCCGGAACTCCTTGTTTAGTTCACATGGCATCCTTTTAAATAGAGTCCAGTGGTTTTCGGTGTTCTAGAGGTTGTGCAACCATCACCGGCATGTAATTTGTAATTCCTGAGCATTTTCATCCTTCCACAAAGACACTGTGTGCCCTGATGCGGCCGCGCCCGTCCCTCCTGCCGCACCCCCTCCCACACACACCTGCTACTGCTTTATCCGCCATGGCACGGCGACACTGCAGTCACTGGCTCACGGCATGCGTGCCGTTTGTGCCTGGCTTCCTTCACCTTTACACGGTGACGTGCTCAGGGCTGGGGTTCCACGACGGGGGTATAAGACGGTCTGTTTCCTCCCGTCTTCTGCTTTGGGGCCATTCTGAGTGACGCCGCCGTGAGCATGTGCAAGCTTCCACGTGCTCTCCAGCGCGGGGGAAACGGCCAGGCTACACGGCTACACCACGTGTGAATCTGAGGAGTGGCCAGACTCTTCCAAAGGGGCTGCACCATTTTGCACTCCCGCTAGCAACTCGCGAGTGTTGGTCTCTGCACACACCAGCAAGGGTAGTGCGTTATGACTTGATGACGCTCCCCCTGGTGGGAGGGTGTGGGGGTGCCTGGCTGGTCAGCTCCTTCTACACCTGATTAGCTGAGAGGTTTTGGTTTTTACTCACAAAAAGGTGTTGGATTTCTTTCAGGCACGCACCTGCTGAGCCTTTATTCTGTCCACCAGTTCACTGATTTTGCGAATGTTGAGCTTCCTCGCGAACCAGGCTCAGCCTCCCTGGACCCCGTGTATGACCCTAATGTGCTGCTGAGTTTGGGTTGCTAACATCTTGCTGAGGGTTTAGGTGCACGTTCACTTTAGTTTGTAGCGATGTTAGCTCAGAATTTTCTTTTCTCTGGTGTCAGGGTGGTGCTGGCCTCATAAAAATCCTCTGGAAGCATTCCCTATCCTGTTTTTTGGAAGAGCTTGGGAAGTTCTGGGGTTCCGCTCCCTTGCCTGGTAGATTTCCTCGATGAGCCTACCCGGTCCCGGGTCTTCTTCGTCGGGAGGGTCTTGATTCCCGCGTCCGTCTCGCGCTGGCTGCAGGTCTGTGCAGACTCTCTGTTTCCTCGTGAGTCAGTCTTGGCAGGATGCGTCCTTCTAGGAATTCGTCCAGTCCTTCCTCGCTTGCTGGCATTAATTGCTCGCAATAATCCTCGAGTTCGTTCCGCTCCTGGGACATCCGTTGTAACGCCTTCCCTGTCTTTTCCCTTGGTTTCTTTGTCTAGCTAAAGGTCTGTAGGTGTTGTTTATCCTTCAAAAAGCCCAACTCATGGTGCCATCGATTCTTTAAAATAACGTCTCTAATCCATGGATTTCTGCTCCAGACGTGGCCTCCTCTTCTGCTGACTTTGGACCTGGTCTCTCCTCGTCCTCCTCGTTTCTTGGGGTGGAATTCAAGAGGTTATGCCTTTTTGATGACGGCATCTATGCGGATAAAGTTCCCTCTGGGTGCTGCTTTGCTGTATCCCGTGAGTTTTGCAAGGCTGTGCTTTTATTTTCCTTTGCTGCAGGATATTTTCCAACTCCCCTTTTAGTCTTCTTTGACCCGAGGAGGGTTCCAGAGTGTATTGTTTACTTCTGTGTATCTGTGAATTTTTCCATTTTCCTTTTATTACTGATTTCCACTTTCTTTCCAGGGTGGTTGGAACAGCAGCTTGGAATTGTTTCCTTGTTCGGCTTGCTGAGACTCCCTCCATGACCTGGCGTTGGTCCGTCCTGGAGACTGGCCCGCGTGTGCTGGGGAAGAGTGCGTCCTCCTGCCGCGGGTCGGGTGTTCTGCGTGCGCCTCACAGGTACGGTCAGGCTCAGGCCCGCCATTTCCTTAGGGGTCCCGTCTGCTCTGGACATGGGACGTGCAATCTCCCACCACTGCTGTGCACTGTCCAGTTCCCCTTGCAGATGGCCAGCGAATGCTCTAGAGGCAGACGGTTCAAAAAGTTCTTGGAGAAGACGGACTGAACAGACAGACTGAATCTGAATCTGGTACAAAAACTTTCTCAAATCCATGCACAGTTTTTTTCAAAGTGGGCATTTCCATGAACTTTTTGAAGATATCACCCAGGCGTGGATTTCAATTGTTTTGTGCCACATTTATCTTAGCTTCTCTTTTAGTCCAGTTTTCCATGAACTCTTGGATGCACTGAACACATTAGCCTTAGATCTATGCGCACGCGCACCTGTACCCACTCCCACACCCCCTTGGCCTCTGGCTATGGCCTCCTTCGTCCCTTGTGATGGTTTCTCCCTGGAAGTTGATCGCACCTGACTTAAGAACAAACATGCCTGCTCGCTTTGGGGTGTCATTGCTTGAAACACACTTCCTGTCCCTTCCCGGGAAGCACAGGTGTGGCCTGAAGTCCATGAGCTGCCTCATAGACTACAGCTGAGCAGTAGCATCGTCCTGTCTGGGCTTTGTTGTTTTAATTTGTTTCTGTTTTGCCTGTGTCTTGTTTGATGAGCTGAATCCGAAGTCGTCGCTGGCCGTGAGGATTTGCTCCTGCAGTCCTGGTCCTGCTCCGGTCTGATCTCAGCCCTCGCCTCCTCTTCCTATGTGACGTCACCGTCCGGTGGCCGTGCACCGAGCCTTGCTGGTCCCTGATTTGTACGTGTGCCGTGGGCTGCTCTCCCTGGTGACCGTGACAGCGTTCGGGGCGAAGCCGGCTGCTTGCAGCGTCCAGGACAACGGAGGGCATCGCACACGGGGAAGCGGGCCCTGTCCTCCCCACACTGGCACTCCCTTGATGCCCAGGTCACGTCCTTTGCTGTCTCATGTGCGGTGACACATCCCCGTGGTCATAGTCTTTCTCATTCTGTCTTTTCCGTTTATCCGGGGCTCGGAGAGATTTCCGCACCACCCGGGGCTCAGGCATCTCGTTCCCTCTTTGCCCACTCCCAGGCTGGCCAAGCTCCTGGGCGCTCAGCCCGGAGCGCCCCTTTTACCACTCCTCGTGAGGCAGGCCTGGCGGTAATCAGCGCCCTCAGGCTGTCTTTATTCGGGGAAAACTTGATCTTCCTTCTTTTTCAGGTTTGTTTATTTATTTATTTATTTGAAAGTCAGAGTTACACAGAGAGAGGCAGAGGTCTTCCACCCACTGGTTCACTCCCTAGTGGCCATATCGGCTGGGGCCGGGTCAGCCTGAAGCCAGGAGCCAGGAGCTTCTTCCAGGTCTCCCATGTGGGTACAGGGGCCAGAGCACTTGGGGCATCCTCCATCGCTTTCCCAGGCCATTAGCAGGGATCTGGATCTGAAGTGGAGCAGCTGGGACTCGAACCAGTGCCCACGTTGGGCGTCAGTGCCGCAGGTGGCGGCTTCGCCTGCTACACCACCACGCTGGCCCCATCTTCCTTCTTTTTGAAGGACAGTTTTCCCACGAGTCATGCATTTTTAATTGTTAGCAATGCTTACTGACATATAAGAGTTGTACATACCTTCCGGGTTCGTGTGATGTACATCATACTGATGATCCATGTTGTGGGACACAGGACACGCCCACGGGAGACAGCCACGTCGCTGTGCGACAGAACACAGACTGCCGGGCTCCTGTGACGAAGCACCCATTGGGCAAGTGTCCCCCGCCCTCCCTTCCCTGCTGTCCCCGGCCTCCAGGGACCGCCACTCCCCTTGCATCTTCTACGAGGTCAGCTCTGCTGGCTCCCACGCGTGAGTGAGACCACGTGGTGTTTTTCTTCCGTGCCTGGCTTCTTTCACTGAACACAATCACCCCTAGCTCCATGCACATCACAGAGGACAGGACTTCTCCTTTTCATGGCTGAGCACTGCCACACCATCTCACAGACGCCACCTCCACGCAGGGGCTGATGGGCACGTGGGCCGTTCCTCGCGTGGCTGTCGTGAGTGGTGCTGTGGCAGACACGGGCGTGCAGACCGGCTCCGTTTCCGCTGATGCACACCGGTTAGCGGACTCGCGGACTCGCTGGCTCACGGGGAGGCTGTGTTTTCTTTTTTGAGGAAAGTTCACACAGTTTTCCATGACAACTGTACTCATTAACCCTTTGTCAGCTGGCAAATATTTTCTATTCTGTAGACTGTCTGTTTTGGTGATTATTCAGGCATTGTGCAGAATCATTTTTGCTTTGACAAAATTCGCTTGGTCTGTTTTTCTGAGTACCATTTTGCTTCTCGGTACCCACGTGGGGTGCCGGTGTCACGGGCTGTGGCTTGACCCACTGTGCCATGGCATCCAGGGCCTCTACCGAAAAATCCGCCAGCATCCTGACGAAGGTTCCCGCGTGTGTGATGAGTCCCTTCCTCGTGCTGCTTGCTTGCTTTTTTTTTTTTTTTTTTGACAGGCAGAGTTAGACAGTGAGAGAGAGAGAGACAGAGAGAAAGGTCTTCCTTCTGTTGGTTCACCCCCCCAAATGGCCTCCATGGCCAGCGCTACGCTGATCCGAAGCCAGGAGCCAGGTGCTTCTCCCAGTCTGCCATGCGGGTGCAGGGTCCAAGCACTTGGGCCATCCTCCACTGCCTTTCCGGGCCACAGCAGAGAGCTGGCCTGGAAGAGGAGCGACCGGGACAGAATCCAGTGCCCCGACCGGGACTAGAACCCAGGGTGCTGGCACCGCAGGTGGAGGATTAGCCAAGTGAGCCGCGGAGCTGGCTCCTTGTGCTGCTTTCAAACGTCTCTGCCAGGAGCCTGGGGAAGCTGGACAGGCAGTTTGCTCTTTCTCCCCGGGGCCACGGTGCAGATCAAGCTGGGGTCTCCTCTGACCCCCCACTCTGCAGCTCCTCTCAGCTCTGCGCTCCGCAGGACGCTGCGTTCTCCCGCCTGCACTCGGCCCCCCAGTCTCCTGAA